>NC_056726.1:1490366174-1490459287 GCF_019279795.1 Protopterus annectens | reverse complement strand
TAGAACTCTGTCAGTCTGTGCCATGTTACATAATATTAATATTGTCAGACTACCGGCAGTCCGTGCCATGGTACATAATATTAATATTATTAGAATACCATCAGTCTGTGCCATGGTACATAATATTAATATTGTTAGAATACCATCAGTCTGTGCTTTGTTACATAATATTAATATTGGTACATAGTATTAATATTGTTAGAACACCGTCAGTCTGTGCCATGGTACATAATATAAATATTGTTAGAATCCAGCAGTCTGTGTCATGGTACATAATATAAATATTGCTAGACAATCGCCAGTCTGGGCCATGTTACATAATATTAATATGGTTAGAACACCATCAGTCTGTGCCATGGTACATAATATAAATATTGTTAGAATACCAGCAATCTGTGCCATGGTACATAATATTAATATTGTAAGAACACTGTCTGTCTGTGCCATGTTGCATAATATCAGTATTGTCAGACTACCGTCAGTCTATGCCGTGTTGCATAATATTATTATTGTTAGAATATGGCAGTCTGTGCCATTTTACATAATATTAATATTGTCAGAATACCGTCAGTCTGTGCCATGCTGCATAATATTAATATTGTTAGAACACCGTCAGTCTGTGCCATGTTACATAATATTAATATTGTTAGAATCCCAGTAGTTTGTGCCATGGTACATAATATTAATATTGTTAGAACACCGTCAGTCTGTGCCATGTTACACAATATTAATATTGTTAGAACACCGTTAGTCTCTGCAATGGTACATAATATTAATATTGCTAGAACACCATCAGTCTGTGCCATGATACATAATATTAATATTGTTAGAACACTGTCAGTCTGTGCCATGTTACATAATATCAATATTGTCAGACTACTGGCGGTCTGTGCCATGTTGGATAATATTAATATTGTTAGAACACTGTCAGTTTTTGCCATGTTACATAATATCAATATTGTTAGAATTCCGGCAGTCTGTGCTATGTTGCATAATATTAATATTGTTAGAATACGACAGTCTGTGCCATGTTACATAGTGGGCCAGATTCACGATGGCTTGCACTGAGTCTAAGAATAGAGTAAGACTCCATGCAGCCATCATGTCCGATGAGCGATCCAGGAACAGCCTGTAGTGGCGTGTAAGAGAGCTCCTTAAACGGCTCTTACACAGACAGGGCAGGGATATGCAAATTACCTCAATTGCAGGTAAAGTATGCAAATGAGGTAGATTTGCGATTCAGGAAACCCGTACCTGTCCATATAAGAGCAGTGTTATTTGCAGAAATGTACTCAGTTGTCAACTGAGTACCGTTCTCCAAATAGCAAAACAGAGCCATGACAGCTCCAAATAAAGGTTGCATCCAGTGCAGGAAGCATGCCAATGGCCAAATATACGGCAATTGGAAATGTTTCCTGATGCAATATAAAAATAAAAATATTTTCTTTTGCCGATTTCTGACGATTAAGCATAGCGTAGCGCCGCGCAAACGGGCTGTGCTCTAAAACCCAGAATACTAAAAATTAAAACCCACAAATGTGGATTTTATAGAAATTGTTAATGTACAATGCAAGGGAATGGCAGGCTGAAGACAACATGGCCACCGAGTAGCGGTTGCTATGGGGGGAAGCTCAGTCTAAGACATGTAACCAAGCATTAGTAGGCAATCCTATGTAAATGAGTGTTAGGATAGTGAATCGCAAGTTTACATAGCAAATGAGGACAGTCAGTGGAGTGTAGGAGTAGGATATGGGGAATAACAGAGTAGAAGATAGGTGACATCATGAGGGGGGTATGTATGAAAGAAGTGAAGCTCATTGGAGCAGAGTGGAATGTGTCAGCTGTCATTTATACATCGTGGAAAGAGGTGTGTCAACAGGTAGGCTAGGGAAAGGCAAGAAATGGAAGGTGTATGCCGTGGATAACACCAAAATTTCTTGCTGAGTGGGTATGCGTGCGTGTAAACCCGAATAAGACAGTGTGCATGCATGTAAGCGTGAGTGCGTGTGTTTAAGCTGGAGTAAGCATGTATAAGGCTGTTTAAGGAGTTGTAAGAACGTTTGCACTGGTGTGCATGCTTTTTAACCCGAATAAGCAAGTTTTAGTCTGTGTAAGCATGTGTGTGCGCGTGTTAACAGCTGTGCGCTTGTTTGCGCTTTTGTGCGCGGCGCTCCCCCCTGAGGAAACAGAAAGGAAAAAGGAAGCACAACAAATAGTAGGAAGCTACCAGGGAGTACTAGCAGAGCTAGCAAGTGAAAACAATCAGAATCAGGCAATTACACAGGCAGTACACTAGCCCAGCCCAGCCTAGCACTTAAAACTCTGCAAACAGCAGTCCATAATGTTTCTCACAACAGACACTGCAGTAGGCTAATAGAAGTGAAAACTGAAAAAGCTTTACTGAGACAAAGAAATGTTAGGGGCTGCCATTGCAGTTATAAGGCGACATATGCAACATGCTGAGGGTGGTGACAATGGAAATGCTGCAGGACAACCCACAGTGAGGAGACTGAGAAGAGTGTACAGGCCCAGGGTAACCTACCAGGGGCTACATGAGATCGAGATAGTGGAGCACTATAGAGTGGGCAGAGACATCCTGCAGCAAATTGTTGAGCTGTGCAGGCCATGCCTCACACACAGAACCAACAGAGGGGAACCCATCCCAGTGGAAACCAAGGTATGTGTTGGCCTAAGAATACTAGCAACAGGTACCTTCCAGAGACCAACTGGTGATATGATGGGGATATCACAGGCATCAGCATCCAGGGTACTACACCAGTTTCTGGATGCCTTGCCAGCACATGTCGGTGATCATGTATATTTCCCCAATTCCTGTGAGGTATTGGCCAGCAATATGCATCTCTTCCAGGAAATAGCAGAATACCCTGAGGTAGTGGGTGCAATAGACTGCATGCACATACGCATCAAAGCACCAGCTGGCGAGCGGGGTAGGGTCTACTTCAACCGCAAGGGCTTCCCCTCCATCAACTGCCATGTCGTGTGTGATGCCCAGGGTATAATACTGAATGTGTGTGCAGGCTGCCCTGGAAGCTACCATGATTCCCATATCTGGCATCTGACACAGCTGTACCAGACATTTGCCAATGGGGACATCCCACATGGTCACCTAGTGGGGGATGCTGGCTATGCACTGGAGCCGTGGCTGATAACACCCATCCGAAATGCACACACACCTGAACAGGAACACCATAATGAGGCACATGCACAAACACGTAATGTAATAGAGCGTGTGTTTGGGCTGCTCAAGTCATGGTTCCGGTGCGTGGACACATCTGGTGGAGCCTTGCAGTACTCACCAACTACATGTACCCAAATTGTCATGGTATGTGCTATGCTACATAATATGATCCTACGAAAACAGCTGCAGCAGGACCAGCATAGGCCTGGGCCAAACAGCCCCCCACCATTGCCAAGGCCATCACAGGCAGAGCGTGACTCGGAGGAGGAACAACCTGAGCCTGCCCAAGTAGGCAGAAGGAGGCATGCCCAGTATGCTTTGACCTTGGCAAAGAGGCAACGCATAGCACATACACTGGCTCAGTAGGAACTCTGGAAATGATACCTCTCTCCGAATCACACATAAAGTAAAAGGGATGCCTAAGTTGACACTACCTGCTTCCAAACATATGTAGGGAGTGTAGTATGTGCATCTGACATAGGCAGCCCTGCAGCACCACCTAAGGCATGAATGCCATGTGTTAAGCAATATAAAGCAGTGCTAAACAGCAATTACCACCATGTAGTATATGCAAACAAAATCGCACACACCAACTAGCACAACTGTGGTCAATGTTCAGTAATATTGGGCAACGTCTAGCAATGTTGGTGAATACTGAGCAATGTTGGACAAGCCTGGTCTAAGTAGGGCATAGCTGAACAAAAGCCAACATGCTCATATTTGCTTAACAGGCCCTTAAGCAGTCTGGTCTGCTCAGTATGAAAATATAAAGCAGTGAGGGGCCTCGAACCCAGGATACTGTGAATTATAGCCAAAGTACTGAACCACTAAACCATGACAGCATTGCAGTGGTCCACCTGTATGATGGAATGTTGATAAGTCTATGCAAAGTATTCCATGGAAACCCTGCAGGCACAGCATAATCCTTGTTGAGTTATGACACAAAGGTGAGTCCTGCAGTGAGAACAGAACCTGACTTCCAACACACACAGTATAAATGTTAATATTTGTCATGTTCACACACATCAAAAAATGTAGTGGACCTCAGATAGCAACATACTGAAGGGTCACACTGGGCATGCTCACACGAATAAATGAGACAAATGTCAGGCAACAAAACACGGAATGGCAGAACTGGGCATGCTCACACACTTAGGCCATGTCTGAGTACAGCATTGGGCCACACATATCTGGCAGTTGCACGTGTTAACCCAGGAACCTGTCACTATACAGCAATCCGCCCTGTGCGCACAGTTATATGACAACAGACACATCTATAATATAGTGGAATCCTGTCATAATCAAGTATGTTCTGCAGATACCAAAGTTGTTCTTAGAAACTGGTAAAGCAAAGTTGAAAAAGACCTGCGAACAGTATCAGCAATAAAAATTGTGCATCTTGAACATTAGCATAGGTTCAGAGGTCGATACTAGGCTGTCTGCCCTAGGGCATGTACAAGCCTAGCCAGAGTGTGTTTGGCATTTGCAACCCTGTCAGATTACTACACTGTGTGTGTGAATAGTAGGTCACACAAGATAGCCCATGTACGTTTAGGCTAGTGTGCCTCTGTCTAGCAGGGACACAGAAGATATCCCAGGGGTAAATATACGATCACCCATACAGTCGTCAAGATGTCTCCAGTAGGTGGTCAGTGAGTGGGTGGCTCTGCCTATGTGAAACTGGGATTACATTCTGTAGTGAGTGGAGCCTCTGGGATAAGAATCTGTCCCTCCACAATGTCCTATTAACATCTGTGCAGAGGTATACGTCCGTGGATTGTGTAGCTCCAAGGGAGTTGGATATCCTGAGGTGGAGCATGTCCAGTAATTCTGGGTTGGGTATATCTGTAAACAACAGGCACACATCATATCTGAGTAGGTGGTAAGCGACTGAGTAGAGCTGGAGTTACTGCATCTGAACTATGCAGGGCATCTGTGTGAGTCCCTAGATCTGCTTGGTGAGGACCGTCCGTGGCCAGTACAGTTGCTGCAGGTGTCAGGTAAGGTACACCCCAAATGTGGCATTGTAACCAAGCATGGATGTGATGAGTATAGGGGCACAATGACCTCACTCGATCTAGATGTGAAACCATATGGGATAAGGTGGCCCACATAGAAGGTATGTCCAAACACTTTGGCAATGTGAATGTTAAAGGCGACAGTACGAACAAGTCATGTCCCCAAACCCCTAACAACTCCTACCATATGTAATGGAGTACTACCTATGTGGTAATGTGTGGGCATGTTGTTATTCCCAAAGGGGATGACTATGCAACTAATGGCATTTAGCTGTAGGCCATGGCTCAGGCACCAGTCATCCATCTCTGTGAGACCCTGATTGAGTATGCATGTGGCAGCTGGAGAGTTGATCATGGCACCCAGTTTGCAGTCAAGTGCAAACATGTTCAGCCATATTCCCCCTGTGGTAGCCTGTACATAAGACAAATATATACTGAACAAGAGAGGTCCCAGGACCAAGCCGTGTGGGATGCCATGTGTAACTGGTGTATAGTCAGACATGGAACCTGCAATTCTGACCATGTGGCTGCTATCCCTGATCTAGGTATCAATCCATTGTGTGAGATATGTGTCCATATTGACGCTGGTGAGCGTATGCATAATGGCTCAGTGGGTTATTGTGTTGAAGGGTTTTGCAAGGTTCAGGTAGGCTGTGTGGACAGCTGTCCCTATGTCGATGGACCTGTTAGCCATTTAAAGAATACAAACAGGTTCACAAGGCAAGATCTGCCCACGACAATGCTGAAATGTGTAGGACACAGTGTATGTAGGTTCCTGATGTCTATGTGTATGAGTCCTATGACAATACGCTCCATAGCTTTGCAGAACAGGCTACATAGGCTTATAGGGCAATATTGTCTGCGGTCCTTTGTGGAACCAACTCTGTGGAGTGGGACCACTGTCACTGTATGCCATTCCTTGGTTACATATCCTGTGTTAACTCCGTTATTGAACAGTGACGTAATGTGAGGGTTGCATCTCTCATGATGCTCATGTATGATGCTGGCTGGGACATCATCTGGTCACATTGATACTGTGATGTACACTGTGGGGAGGGCAGCACTCACCTGTTACTGTGTGATGTCAGGGAGGTTATACTCTGTTGGGATGGATAGTTGCTTCTTAGGTGGGATGGGTGGGAGACATCAGCACTGAACCTGTTTGCCAGGATGTAGGCAATGCCAGTGGGTTCAGGGTAGGTTTAGTCAGTATGCAGTAGCTCACAGCATATCAGTGAGTGTCCACCCAGGTTCCTGACATAACTGAAGAAGGCCGTGTGATAGTCCTACGTGTCTATTGCAATTGTCTGGTAGAAGCGGCCCTTAGAAAAGTCCATGAGTGATTGTAGCTGTCTGCTAGTACAGATCCCAGATGCCTTCCCAGTCTGGGATTGTGCTCTATCATGTAGTAGCTTCCTCCTGACATTGTACAGCTTATTATTGGCTGGGGTCTACCAGACAGGTCCCATGCTATTGTAGTAGTGGGTCATGTTGTTATTTGGGATAGCACAATCCATGCAGTCCACTAGATGTCCATAGAATGTGTATGTAAAGGATGCAGCAGTGTGAGCCGTATATGCCACTGTCTCAGGATCTCTGAAGGATACCACCTTGCTTCGGTGAAGTGAGATGTTGGCTCATGAGAAGTTCACCAAGATTACCCAGGATAGGTGTGTGGAGGATATATGTATGTCCTGTGAGATACATGTATGTTCTGACCTTACCAATGAGGGGTATATTGCTGGTGTGAAACTTAGAGTCCCCATGTTGTTGATGATCAGGTCCAATATGTATTCTGCCTTGTGGCTGTGCTGACTGGTTGTGCCATAGCATATGAGTCCACAAATTGTAGCGACTGTTGGGTGAGGGTGTCGGGGCTTGATTAGTATCCCCAGTCAATATTTGTGTATATGAAGTCACACAATATAATGGTGTTTGTGGAAACCTTCATATTCTCCATAGTTCCCACGAAAGCCGAGTGTGGTTCCTGAGTTTGGGAGTGTGTTCTGTAGCAGGCAACAAACTGAAAGGCAGTATTGCACAATGGTAGTTGTATATGTATGGTCTGTGATGCTTTGTGCAGTGCTACTAACCTGGAGGTGTGTGTATCTGTGATGTATATGGATACTCCCACTAGTTGTGTTGTCTGTTCCAAGTCTTGTTGTCAGACAGCATGGCATGAAACATAACCTGGTAGTGCTGGTGTGCATAAGTGAGCCTGAACCAGGTGTCTGTTAGTGCACAGATATTGCTATCCTCCATACTGAGGAGAGTCCTGAGTGGCCACAATATGAGGTTAACACAACTGTTGTTGAGCAGCATTACCCTTAGTTTCATTTAACCTGTAATGTCTATGGAGGTGTGTTTGTCTTCTGAGCCCTGCTTAGAAAAGGCACTATGGTGGTAGCAAGAGCCTTAGCCAGCATTCCAAAGTCCAAGGGTGACAGGTGCAAGCTGTCCATAGTGAAGCTAAGTGGCATGTTGAGCATGTCACCATACGCTGACAGACACTGTATCCCCTATGAATTAAACAAATTTGTTAGGCAACTGTTAAATGTGATATGTGTCCGTTTTCTGTGACATCGTAATTGGTGGGTGTAAGATGCTGACAAGGTCAGGGTCATACTGTCCTGGGCTACATGATCAGAGTGTTCCTCTATGTATCATGTCATGTGGTCCAGGGAGTAACGTCTGAGGTTATACACAGCAGCATGGACAATGATGGTGCCAGTGTTGTACTTGCTTTGGAGTGACCTGACTATCTGTGTTATGCGTCAGATCCTGGCACCCAACAGACAGTCCAAAGTGACTATTCCCTTGTTAGGGATGGTGAGTGGTATGTCAGTGTGTCTGACAATAAGTGTCGCCTATTACAAGTGTATTAGGTGTGTTGTTTAGCCCGAAGGGCAGTGACTGTGTGGCACACTGACATTGTGAACATTGTGATATGTGGGTATTGTAGTGGGGTAGCAGGTGTGTGTGTCTGCTTTGGGGGTCTCTGCTGCTTAGGTAGAGTACATTTACAGCATCTGAGTATGTCTATGTGTGCTAATGTAGTTTGAGTGCTGTTGCTAGATGATATGTGAGACTGATATGTGGTGTGTGTGGTTACCTTCACCACCTGATAGACTGTGCCAGTCATGGGTCAAGAGAGTTCAGCTCCCTGTATGTCTATATAGGTGCATCTCACACATATATCTGAGTTTGTCGGGAGGAGGAGAGGGTTATCTGTGTACATTTGGCAGATGTGACATTGTGTCAATATCACAATATCCACCAGCTGGACTGAAGAGTACACACAAAACCGACCCCTGGACATGCCAGGATATTATCATGACATACTCTGTAGCCTGATCACAAAGGATCAGTAGGGTGTTAAGCGTGTAAAAGAGTATAACAGGGATTAGTGCTCATGTTCATTGGTGTTTTGTAAAGAGTAGCTTAGAAGGAGTCCATACTGAATCATGACACCTCCTTCAGCTATGTCATAAATATCAATGTACACCCATATATGTCCTTAGTTAGGGTCAACTGTACCTGAGTGACAATGCTGACATCATGACAGACAGGCCCATATGTACATACCCATCCCCCACTGACAGTAGTCCACATCATCATACCAGGAGATATCACATGTAGAATGGATGAGCAGCTACCCCCACTGCCAAAAGCATGGCAGTAGGTGGAATACATTGATTTCCAATATGTGTCATGCACAAACTACAGAACAAACAGATCATGCACCTGAACAGTCAGCTGAGCCTCACCCCCTACACAGGATGTGGAACTGTTGAATGTGTCACAGCTACATATGGCACTCCCCACAAGTGTTGGTGCACAACACACCATGGGAAGTCATGTCCAGTACACCTGTGAGGTCTGATCTGCAAGGTCATGGAGTCCATCATGGTTGCAGTCATAAACAGAGCTATTGGAAGCTGACATACACACAACCCTACCAACTGTGGTACGTTCATGTGCGGATCATGGTTCCCAAACATGCTAGACTGTTTGCAAGGCAGCCACCCAGGACATACATCAATGAACACATCTACACATGTGTCACATAGACTTTGAATAGCCCTTTATCAACATCCCAGACACATGTAGTATCCACAAAACCAACAAGATGTGCATAAATATCTGTTGACATATGACGGAATGTCAATGTGTCCACAGATGGATCACACAAGGTAAGGATTCTGAGGTCTTGTTCAAGCTGTTGACACCTGCTGACCCACATGGACCATTCCTGGAATGGCATAAAACAAAGTGTACACACATCACCATGTCCAGTCTGATGATGTCACCATCCTATAAATACAGCAGGAGAAGGGAAACCAGCCAGTAAAGCAAATAGTGCACCATGTTAATGCATCTCTCTCCAGTATCATAACATAGTTAGGTAGGGGTTTGAATCCTGCAAACTGTGGGTGTGTGTGTGTGTATGTGTGCGGTTTCCTTTGAGAGGTGCTCCCTTTTTGGAGACTGTGAAAACTCACTAAAAGAGGTATATTCCTCTTTGGAAAGTCTGATGATGTCACCATCCTACAAATACAGCAGGAGAAGGGAAACAAGCCAGTAAAAGGAAATAGCGTGCTGTGTTAATGCATCGCTCTCTAGTATCATAACATAATTAGGTAGGGGTTTGAATCTTAAAAACAGTGTGTGTTTGCAGTTGTCTTTGAAAGGCGTATCATTTTTGGAGACTGTGAAAACACACTAAAAGAGGTACATTCCTCTTTGGAAAGTCAGATGATGTCATCATCCTACAAATACAGCAGGAGAAGAGAAACCAGCCAGTAAAGCAAATAGCACACTGTGTTAATGCGTCTCTCACTAGTATCATAACATAGTTAGGTAGGGGCTTGAATCCTGCCAACAGTGTATGTGTGCAATTGTCTTTGAAAGGAGTGCCCTTTTTGGAGACTGTGAAAACACACTAAAAGAGGTGCATTCCTCTTTGAAAAGTCTGATGATGTCACCATCCTACAAATACAGCAGGAGAAGTTAAACCAGCAAGTAAAGCGAATAATGTGTTGTGTTAATGTGTCTCTCTCTAGTATCATAACATAGGTAGGGATTTGAATCCTACAAACAGTGAGTGTGTGTGTGTGTGTGTGTGTGTGTGTGTGTGTGTGTGTGTGTGTGTGTGTGTGTGTGTGTGTGTAGAGGTGGGGTGTGTATATGTGTGCAGTTTTCTTTGAGAGGAGTGCACATTTTGGAGCCTGGGAAAACACACTAACAGAGGTACATTCCTCTTTGGAAAGTCTGATGATGTCACCATCCTACAAATACAGCAGGAGAAGGGAAACCAGCCAATAAAGCAAATAGTGCGCCGTGTTAATGCGTCTCTCTCTCTCTCTCTAGTATCATAACATAGTTATGTAGGGGTTGGAATCCTGCAAACAGTGAGTGTGTGGGGGTGGTGTCTGTATGTATGCAGTTTCCTTTGAGAGGAGTGCACATTTTGGAAACTGGGAAAACACACTAACAGAGGTACATTCCTCTTTGGAAAGTCTGATGATGTCACCATCCTACAAATACAGCAGGAGAAGGGAAAACAGCCAATAAAGCAAATAACGCACCGTGTTAATGCATATCTCTTTCTCTAGTATCATAACTTAGTTAGGTAGGGGTTTGAATCCTGCAAATGCTGACGGTGTGTGTGTCACTGTTGGTCAATGCAGTGTGGGTTTTGCTTTTACCATGGTATGACATAGTATGATAACAACAGTAAGTGCATTGCACACATCAGGTATCTGTGTGGCAAATATATATGTGTACATGTCCCCTCAATCAGTACATAGGTGTGAAGCCTGCATACTACATGAATTCATTTGTTTCCATTGAAGGTTGTGCCGCTGCTTCTCAGATCATAGGTCACATATGTATGTATGTGACACAGCCGTCCACTGTTGTGTTCTGTGGCCAAGGTCATCTGTGGCCCACACACGCATGACAGTTACTTAAGAGTAGTGTGAGTGAGGGTATAGGCCTGGGGTATATGTCAGACATGGTCATACACAACAAAGTCTACCAAGAATGGACAGTCTTTATAGGTGTATGACTGCCTTGTGGATATGCATTCAGGCCTCTAATGTCTTATGTGATACACCTTGGGACTCCACAATACCTATGGCTATGTGGATACCAAGGGACACATGACATAACATGGGTCTGTATGTACACAATGGTACCCAACATACATGTTGAGGGCTACCACCTGTGTGGTACTGATGGGATAGTATGTATAGTACATGAGGATGAATATGCCATAGTCGGCTTACTGCTATACAGCATGTATCAGACAACAGGTATCTGTCTGTATGATACCCTTGTGTAGGATATGCGTCCCATCCAGGGAATGCATTGTAGGCCAATCCATGCATTCCCAGATTTGGATAGACACATCCCTAGTGTGTCTGCATGTACCTAAGGGGTCTATATGACACACAGGTGTGGTCTCAGTAATGGGTGACGGTCATTACCACTGGTTAGTGTTATAGTGTAGCACCGGAAGGATCCAATTGATACTGGGTTCCCTACTACTGTGTGTCATTTGTCAGGACATCATCCAATGATTGCTTATAGTCATGCTGTTGAGGTTGTGTATACTACCAGACTGCAAATCATTGACAGATATTAATGGTATCACCCACAGCATAGTGTCAACCCATGTCATACACACGTCTACCCATGTTAGTACATAACTGTAGTAGAATGCATACTGGCCATTGAAAGATGCTATGAGATGTTAACAATGTGTACAACAGGGTATGCCACACATCCCATGTGTCCACTATGCACGTACATCCAGGCAGTGTGCACCTACCATGTTCACAGATGTACACTTGCTAATCTGTACTGCATACATCACACACGTACTGTCCACTCACTAACACATGCTGGCAACACATCACACATCAGCCAAGTGGCACATGGGTGGATATTACATACTCAGATCTAGCAATGGTGTAAACAATGCTACATTGACAATCAAAGCTTTGATGCATAATGTCTGCTCAGATATACTTACAAGGATGTAGCTACACTTCCTTGTTGACAACTTGCTATTACTGCTACACTGCTATAGTGTCACCCTGTGCATCAGCACCATGTTAGCCTGTCCCTCTGTCAATAATGCAGATGACAGGAGACGGCACAGGTATCATCATATACACAGGGTATTTTGTTGTTTGCCAGAGCCTGACAATGACCCATCCAATTGACTTGTATGTGTGTGTGTGTGTGTGTGTGTGTGCGTGTGTGTGTGTGTGTGTGTGTGTGTGTGTGTGTGTGTGTGTGTGTGTGTGTGTGTGTGTGTGTGTGTGCATGTGTGTGTGAGTGACAACAGTACAGCATGGGCCAATGTTGATGTAATGTGTGTGTGTGTATGTGTGAGCCCTAGTTGTTTGCTTAATGTGTGTGTGTGTGTCTGCATGCACACAGCTCCACCATGTGGCTGCCATATACGGTGGTTTGTGGGACAGCCACAGACTGTACCTGCTAGGTTGCACAGATCACTGTCTCCGGCCATGGACACAGTACCTGTACCTGGCAGGGGTGCTACGGACAGTATTGGGTACCAACCCTGACTGGGTACTGTCATCAGAGGCAGAGGTATGATGACTGGACCCATGTCCCTGCTGGGACTGGCCAGGGCCACGTGCACGTGGTCTCCTGGGATGGTCAATGCACAGGCCAGCCCCAGCATTGCTGGGGCTGGTACTGCCACTATGGGAGTGGCTGTGAACTGTGGGATGTCCGCGACCACTGCCAGCTGTTGCTGTTGCTGGCATGCATCCGATGGGACACCACAGTCATACACAAGGAATTATGTCACAGCATATGCCATCCTACTATGTCTGCATCCCAATAACTGACACATCTTTCTCTGGCCTCACACCTAGGACACAAACGACCATGACAGAAACAACCTCACACTAAGCTATCACACCGTTACAGACCTTGCACACATTCACTGTCACACTCATTCCACCTCACGTAGCAGGTATTGCACTGAGTACATGCGTGTGTGCATTGTCATAGGTAGGTAATACTCTATTGGCCCTAGGGCCTACAGCAGCCTAGCCATATGCTACCCTGGCCTTTGACACAAATGTAATTTGATTTCACTTGCTCCTGTCAACTGGATACACAGAGGTGATTCCCAGGGCATGCTACCTATCCCACAAACAATCATCAGGGGTATGTATGACATCTGCTACTGAGGAGCCTTGTTTGTTAATGCTGTGTGGTTTACTCCAGAGTATGGCATATTTGCCAGTAAGAGCCTATCCCTCCAGCATGTGCTGTTTAGTCAGGTGGCGGAGATTAGGTACCTAGGCCGTGTAGCCCGGTGGGATGTGAGGTGTTGACATGGTGGTTGTCTGACTGCTATGGGTGTGACATACCTCTGTATGTTCAGCAGAGGTAACCTCTGGGTGGCCGGCATGCAACACACTGTAGCTGTGGTTATGTGAGTCAGTCTGCATAGGGTATGTGTTTGAGGGCAGTATTACTCTTTGTGAGGTATGTCTGTGGCCTTTCCTCTTGCTGTAGTTGTCATGTGAGGTACATACCACATGGGACATTGTGATGAGTACAGGGGAACACTGACCAATATTTCCGTACATGACATATCGTTTGTGATGACACATACCATGTAGACAAATTACAAGACTGGTGTAGCACTGTGAATATCAAAGGGGAGTCTACTGTCCACCTGTGTCCCATGTTCCCTTCTGACACCTTCAGTGTTAGGCAGGCAACCACCCATCTGCTAGTTAGTGAGTAAAGTGTTTTGGTATGGGGAATGGCACTGCAGTATCAACACTGGTATTCAGTCCATGCCTTGGTCACCAGACCCCTGTTGCAATACGTCTGACCCCGTGTCTCCGTCTCTCACTATATATACATATATATACATATATATATATATATATATATATATATATATATATATATATATATATATATATATATATATATATATATATATATATATATATATATATATATATATATATATATATATATATATATATATATATATATATATATACATATCTATATATATGCATATATATCCATATATCTATATATGTATATATATATATATATATATATATATATATATATATATATATATATATATATACATATATGTATATATATATATATATATATGTATATATATATATATATATATGTGTGTGTGTGTATATATACATATATATTTATTTATTTATTTATTTTATTTAACATTTGTTGACCGGGAAAGTCCGACTAGGTTCCACAGAGCCTGTTTTCAGCGGAGGCCCGGGGAGAAATGCTCCAGATGCATGTCTTTGGAATATTTCTCTGGCCTCACACCTAGGACACAAACGACCATGACAGAAACAACCTCACACTAAGCTATATATCAATATATATATCTATATCCTACAAACAGGTCTCTATGACAGAAGTCAACACAGCATTTAAAACCTTGGATGAAAACATTAATTCTTTAATGCTTAACCAACACCTTTCCCCAGCTGAAGCTGAGTTTATGTTAGTATCTGAACCCCAGCTAGGAAGATTTTTCGGTATTCCGAAAATGCATAAGCATCTGACAAACCCCCCCTTCAGACACATCGTATCCAATCATAAAACCAAAACAGAGAAGATCTCTGAGTACCTTGATATGTGTCTTAACCCAATAGTACAACGTTCAAGTTTTTACATAAAGGACTCCTGGGACTTCTTAAACATGTTGTTCACTAATCCTCCCTCCGTCAATGACTCATTTTTAGTGACTTTGGACATAGAAGCACTATATACAAATATCCCTCACCCTGAAGGAATCCAGCTTTTAACTAATTATCTTGCAAAACATACCCATTTTACCACTGAAAGAATCAACACTATCTCCACTTTAGTTTCACTAGTCCTGAATAACAACTTTTTTCACTTTGACAAATTTATTTTTCAACAAGTTAAAGGGGTAGCTATGGGCACTAAAGTTGCCCCTGCATATGCAAATCTTGTCCTAACCTCATGGGAAGTTAGTTCCTTAAAGTTTTTGCCTGGCTTTGAATACACTCGTCTCTATAAGAGGTACATTGACGATGTCTTTTTTGTTTGGCAGGGTAGTAAGGAGCAACTCTCACTGTTCATCAAAGCTATCTCTGCTTCGATTCCATTTTTAAAGTTCACCATTGCCAGTTGTGGTAAGCAAATAAACTTCCTGGACACCCAAATCACTCTGAATACCAACAATCTATCATGGAAATCCTCTGTACACAGAAAAAGTACGTTCCGTAATAACTATCTGGATTTTCAAAGTATACACCCAAGGTTTATGAAGAGAAATGTAGCAAAGGGACAATTCATACGCATTTCTAGAATTACAAGTGATGATTGCGAGTTTAATACTGCATGCAATGTACTTAAAAACATGTTATTACTAAGGAATTACCCTTTACAATTGTTGGATTCTGTCATTAACGAAGTTAAGTCTTATAGACATTCAAGGTTCCCGCCCATCATTTTGAAAGGGTTTACCCCTAAAAATACAACAGCTACAGTAACTACCACCGCGCATTCAACTATTCCTTCTCCCCTGGGTTCCCAGGAGTTTCATTCCACTCAGACACAGCACCAGCATCTGACTACACAGATATCAACAACGGATTCACTTCACTCGCTCCCTTCCAACCAACATTTAACTACAAACCAAACCCCCTTACTTTCTGTCACTAATTCCATTGGCCCTCCCTCATCTCTAAACCCAATTGAGACACTCTTCAGCCACACCACCTCCTCCATTCACGACAACCTCTATGACCAAACCCCCGGTCCTTCCACTAGAAACCCCATTGGCCCCCGCACCACTGTAAATCACACTACTGGTCCTCCAACTACCAATGAAATCCCTTCTCCTCACACCATCAGACTTTCACAGCAGACTCCACGCTATACTGATGCACCAGTTCCCCACACATCCACAACGAACCCATCTCAAACCACCAGTCCTGAATGGAATACTAGTTTTCCCATCCCCATGTGTAGAGATTCCAATGAAATTGCAAGAATTCTAACAGACAATTGGGACATTATTACGAACAGTCAGGAAACTTCAATGGCACTTGGCCCTTACCCATTATTCTCACATAAGAAAACCAGGTCATTATGCTCCTCATTTGAGAACAGAGACCCCCCCTTTTAACCCCACACACACAAATGATGTTAACACCACAAATAATACTGTTGGCACCTTTCCCTGCGGCACTTGTGTCGCTTGTGACTTCATTTTACCGGGGAATAATTTTAGATTTGCACACAATAACTTCAAAGTTAAGTTTTTTAAACACTTCAACTGTAAAACCACCAATATGGTCTATGCTGCGATCTGCAGATCATGTCCTGGATTTTACATAGGCAAGACTACACGCAAATTCTCTTCACGTATTAAAGAACACTGTGCAGCTATACGAAATAAAGATATGAAAAATGCTCTAATGAAACACAATCTAGAATGCCAAGGTTTCGCAAGTTTCAGATTTTTGGTACTTGATTTTGTAGATATGTTTATGGGGGATGTCAATACACTGCTCGAAGTTAAAGAACTTCGCTGGCAACTCAGGCTAAATGCAGAAGCCCCCCCGGGGCTCAATGAAATGCTTAATGTCAAATGCGCTCTTAAATGGAGACGCTGACCACACTTAACTTTTACCTACATATATCTATACACACATGCAATATTTATATGAAATCTTCAACATTCTTGTGCATACTACATAATTTATAGCAATTGTGTGTATTGTATTAACAGTGATAGCTTATTGGAACCTTTACTAGTCAAATGACACGCTGCCTTACTTACATGGGTTCCTATGACTACAGCCTTGTTTAAAATGTATCTGAATACACCCACTAATTAATATGATTGGCATTTTGTCACTATCAGCACTGGATCATTAACACATTGACACACCCTTTCTTTGACATAATTGTCTGTATATATTGGATTGTTCTGACATTACTGTACATTCTGAAGAAGTTCTTTATACCAATAAAAAGAACGAAAGCTTAACACTGGCTCCGTTCTAGTGGTACTTCTTGCCTTAAAAGGAAGCAATTTTGAAGTTTGTTTGTTGTATTTAACTATAGTCTTCAGCATATTCGGAGAGTTTTTATTAGTTGATATATATATATATATATATATATATATATATATATATATATATATATATATATATATATATATATATATATATACCTACACATATATATATATACCTACACACATATATATATATATATATATATATATATATATATATATATATATATATATTTATATACATACTTGTAAACATCCATTGCTGTACATATACGTGCACATATAGGCACATATACTGCCCACCTTTCATAGTGGGAATATCAATTATGAAACAGTTGTGAGACATACAATTATGTAATAATATTGCACAGTGTTGTGCAGAATGCATTTCGCTGTCCTCAGGCCGTATAGCTGTAGCAGACCTCACTGGCTGTAACTCAGTCCCACAGCATTTACCCACCACATGACATATACCTGCACTGCTTGCTGTTTTCAATGCCACACACTACAACCTACATAGATATGTGCACATAGCAACCTTCAAATACATATATATGTCCAGCCTTCATTAACAGTAGCAGTATGTCCCTTGCCCTATGCCCATCTGCATATACATATAGATACGGACTGCTACCACATATGGAGAGTTCACAGTATGTAGAGTACCCTTCAGACACATAATTCGGATGCCAGCAAATACATCTCTGTTACATACCTTACCTTTGTATTTCTCACCTCTGTCTGTTGTACCTGTTGACGTTTTTTTTTTTTTTTTTGGTTGGTGTCTCCAACTCCCTCTGTTTTTTTTTTGGTTGGTGTCTCCAACTGCCTCTGTTTGTTTTTTTTTTTTTTGGTTGGTGTCTCCAACTGCCTCTGTTTGTTTGTCTGTCTGTCTCGCTCTCTCTCTCAAGTTGCTGCAATGATATTATTGCATGTGTGGACAGCAAGTACAGGCTGCTTTTGTAGGTATCTGCACATGTGCATGTGATGGCCTCTGCACCAATTAGTGCCCAGCATTTGTAATTGCATGCAGCCTGCTGTGTGGTAATTACAGTTCTCACTGTGATGTCAGGACACTGCTATAAAATGATAGGTTAGGCAGGCGTAGGCCTTTAGGTTTTGCAAGGTGGGGACCATGATTGTTTGCTGTGGACACTGTTGTGTCAGTCAGAAGGTTGGTATATGTCTCATATCTGAAGCTGGGTTGTACCCAGTGAAATGCATGTTGTACTGAAACCTGACTGTTGCTTCTTCCAGTACACTCTTCTCAGTGTGTAAGTTTACTCACACCTCCTAATGCTAACACTGGATACATGGGAGTATGTGCTTTCTTTTGGAATTAGGGAATTAGCTGGCATACAACAGTAGTTATTGCAATGTATTCCTATGGCTTTCCTATTTTCCCTTTACATTCACTCCTTGTAATGCATGTTATATTTCTTTATTGCAATGTATTCCTATGGCTTTCCTATTTTCCCTTTACATTCACTTATTGTAATGCATGTTATATTTCTTTCAGCACCAAGTTATTGTATATCTGCTGAGGCTTAGTGATACATCATGCAGACTGGTGAGTCCAAGGTGTGGGGTTTGAGACTGACAAGGGTGTTTTATTTTGCTGCTGAGCAATACAAGGGCCTTGTCATACAGAGTGACTAAGGCACTTTTAAGCAGTTGTAAGTGGGTTTGCGTGGGTTTGCGCGATGCTTAGCGATGCTTAGCTAAGTGCACACAAGCTCACACTCGCACACCCCCGCTAACTACTGCTTAAAAGTGCTTACTCCTGCTAACCCCCGCGCTAATTTCTTTTAAAGAAAAGAAAATGGGGAGATAGGAAAGTGGTGAAAAGGGGGGCATAAAGAGGGAAAGACAGTAGGGAAACCAGCTCGGGATGTTCAGGATGGGTGTAGGGAAGGTCCATAGCTGCCCATTTCTTTACCCACAACAGCTGTGCATATGTATGAAATTTAGTGTGCAATTTGAAACTTTCCACTCCTGAGAGAGGGGTGAGGACAACAAATATGTTGTACTGCCAATTAGAATTATCAGTTTACATGTCCAGTGGACATGCGTGCGAATTGGGCAGCTATGTATGGGGCGTAATTTTTTTGTGGGAACAGATTGCCCTTTTTTTTAATTTTTTTTTTCAGGTGAGAGTGAAATGTGAGGTAGATGTAGGTATATTTGGGGAGGTAGGTTGGGGAGGTAAACAGACAAGACAAACAAGATGCATACAGGGGCGGAGTTTGACACATGGGGTGGGTGAATACAATTGACGGGGAAGGATGTTTGGAAATTGCAAGCCCATGAGCCCACAGATGGTAACAGTGGAACTGAGATCCCCACCCATGGGCAGTCACCACTGCACCTTCACAGCCCTGAAGGTGGCTGTGCTGGGGGCTGAGTATCGCAGGCAGGCTCACCCGAGAGATGCGCCACTCTCCCCTCAAGCTGGCATAGGGGATCAGCGACTGAATGCTGGATCACCCTGCGCATCACATCCTGGACCGTTCGAAGGGTGACGGGTGGCCCTTCTCCACCCACACTTGCACAGGGGGGACAAGCCCCATCCCCTGCAGCGCTTCCACCCAAAGGTGGCACAGGACCAAAGGAGGAGGGGAGCCCGGGCTGAGTACCGGAGCTGCTGGTGCCAGGTGCACTCGCCAACTGAGGAGGGACAGGTGGGTCAGCTGGGACCGGCCTTCCCACACGTTCTGTGATTAGGTGTGTTTAATTACAACATAAACAACAGAATTCCAGATTAGTTGTAACAGCATGCAGTAATATTCCCATTAACCCAACACACCGAGGTTCCAACAGTTGAACAGCAAGCATAACACATGCATATATTGAATGACAGTGGATATTCCAACAGCATGCAGGGATGTTTGGTAACAACAGGCCACCATGAACGTGGTGTTTGAACAGGGCACATGCATCAACATCAATACAAATGTTTATAAAACAATAGGACATATATCCCAACAAATATTTAAGGTTACACATACCCACTGAGGTGTGGAATTGCATGGTTTATGCACATACGGTAGGGTGTAGAAAAAACCTCAGTTAACATCTTATAATGACCTTTTAGTCTACACTACATTCCCAGTGACTGCAGTTGTATATCCCCTACCTGTATTATTACACTTGCCACCATACATTAGGTTGTGTCATGGGTTTGGCTAGTTCAATATATGCCTGACCTATATCTGACATACTAACTGCCCATGATGCAGGTTTTACTGCTACATATTTCTTGTTTGCATTTATATTTCTTTATCTACATATCTGGGATGTTTTCACATGACATTTTCACTTAGATTTGTACAGATCCCTGCATTTCTTAACACACACTCACATTTCTGTTGAATAATTACATGCTACATGTGTGCCAGGTTTACTTATTCATGCCAGACAGTAACTGACTATTGTGGACTGTATATATGTTTCACAGCTACTAACACTTCCATCACCCACTTTATATGGGACTGCATAACTCTGGGTTGCCAGCACATTTTCAAACAGTACTGTTTGTATAATACAAGGGTACAACAACATTTCAGACTCTGTGACACAGACACACTCTGGGTTTTTGACCTTTATTAATGACATTGCACACTTTTCCATAGGCACACTCCTTTATTTGTTTTACTGGTGTTTATGGCAGACATGTTCAGGACATATTATACCTTTATTAATAGGTTAGAATAATCTTTTTTCAGGCTCACTCACTTATGTTATATGACAGTGCCTGAAGGGATATTATTCCAGACATATGTTACCTTTCTTAATGGGTTACTACACTCTTTTTCTGCCTCTCTGATGTTTTTATCTGACAGTACATGCAAAGAACATATTCAGGCAATTCTATGGCTGTTTTATTGGACTACAACACTTTCGTTCATGCTCTCTCCCATATTTTATATAACAATACATGCAGTATAATCACTAACCTGCCTGGTGGTGCAGCCTTAGCAGCCTTAGAATCATAGGCTTGCTGATTCGCAGCATGGTAACCTGCAGCTGTAAAGTAAATGAAGGGATATTGAGACATACCTATCCATTATACATACTCAATTATCAATTCTTACATACTGCATTCCATGGCTACATACTCAATTGTGGGGCATTCTGCTTCCCACAGGCCTCCTGTATCCACTGGTTCAGGCAGTCCTGCTTTCATCTCTTCAGGTCTGCATGGTGGTGATGGTCCTGCTCACCAGTCCGGGGAATGCCTGTGGCACTGGTGAGGTCACGAGCTAACCGGTTCCAAGCCTCTGCCTTGTACTCCATCCCTTGGAACTGGCCCTGCAGGAGTCTTGTCTCGTGATGGTGGACAAGGAGCCAAACCATGTATTTGGACTCCTCAATGCCCCAACATTGCACTCGGAAGCGTGAACCCTCTCCTGCACCTGACATTCTGACTGCAAATGTGAGCTACAATCAGTTATGTCGAGTATTCCTACCTATGGGGCTTAAATATGCCGCATTTCCCGCACTTTTTTGTGATTGGCCATTTTGTAAAATTCTCGGCTGACTGCAGACCTGCTTAGTAATAGTTAAACTACCATTCGTAAGTTTATGAATGTTAATAGTGGCTGATTCCTCTATTTTGTCATGGCTTAGTGGTGTTATACTTTGATTATGATGCAAATGGTCCTGGGTTCGAACCTTGTCATTCTTTTATTTTAATACTGTCTAGACAGGCTAGGGGGTGTGGCTGTGTTTAAGCAACTTAGCTCTTCATTGCTCCCCGGTGCCCTGGCTGGCGCAGCGTGCATGTCTGCGCAAACACATTGCGCTGAGTAAAGCGCTTTTAAACTTTGGGCAACTCTATTTAGTTGGGTAAAGCACTATGAAGCTATGGGCAACTCTGTTTAACTGGATAGAGCACTATTAAACTATGGGCACCTCTGTTTAGCTGGGTAAAGCACTATTGAACTATGGGCAACTCTGTTTAGCTGGGTAAAGCGCTATTAAACTATAGGCAACTCTGTTTAGCTGGATAAAGTGCTATTAAACTATGGGCACCTCTGTTTAGCTGTGTAAAACGTTGCTTAACACCAGGCTATCTGGGTCCTTTAAAAATATATATTTTGTTCACTGATACATTGGCCATGTCACTGCTTTTAATAAAATTTTAAACATATATGTCTGGTATTATTTCAAATACTTATTTAAAACATAAATAAGAAGGGGAGTGGTGGGACTCGAACTGTGAATGCCTTCTCTTTGTTGCAATTTGGTGTGATTTGCATAAACATTCTTTTTTATGCTCTTCCATGTCATAATGGCTAACTCTAGCTAAGCAATGGGCACACCCGCGCACACACGTGCAAATATGGGCAGCTATATCATGGATTTAAAAAAATATATATAATTATTTACTTTATATAAGAGTGATGGGGGGTTTACAGTATCAGGGAGTGTCGTGTTGGGTGCAAGTACATTTGACCGAACTTGCTCTTGTGTGTTGACATTTTGCTTTTTATAACCTTGCAGGGGCGTGCACATTTAGACTGCTCGACAGTCGGACACACCCCCTGCTTTCCTACTCAGTCCATGTAAGAGTTGGTTGAGTCAGCGTGCCCTCATGAATATTCATGGCACTCTGACGTCAAACCGTTCAACTGCAGCCTTCGAGTAAGACTTATTAAGTCTTACATGGAAGATTAGTGAATCCGGGGGAATATTAATATTGTTAGAAAACTGGCAGTCTGTGCCATGCTGCATAATATTAATATTGTTAGAACACAGTCAATCTGTGCCATGTTACATAATATTAATATTGTTAGAATACCGGCAGTCTGTGCCATGGTACATAATATTAATATTGTCAGAATACTGTCAATCTGTGCCATAGTACATAATATTAATATTGTTTGAACACCGTCAATCTGTGCCATAGTACATAATATTAATATTGTTTGGAACACTGGCAGTCTGTGCCATGGTACATAGTATAAATATTGTTAGAATACCATCAGTCTGTGCCATGTTACATAATATTAATATTGTTAGAACACAGTCAATCTGTGCCATGTTACATAATATTAATATTGTTAGAATACCGGCAGTCTGTGCCATGGTACATAATATTAATATTGTCAGAATACTGTCAATCTGTGCCATAGTACATAATATTAATATTGTTTGAACACCGTCAATCTGTGCCATAGTACATAATATTAATATTGTTTGAACACTGGCAGTCTGTGCCATGGTACATAGTATAAATATTGTTAGAATACCATCAGTCTTTGCCATGTTATATAATATCAATATTGTCAAAATACTGGCAGTCACTGCCACGGTACATAATTTTAATATTATTAGAATACTGTTAATTTGTGCCATGTTACATAATATTAATATTGTTAGAACACCGTCAGTCTGTGCCATGTTACATAATATTAATATTGTTAGAAACCTGGCTGTCTGTGTCATGGTACATAATATTAATATTGTTAGAACATCGTCAGTCTGTGCCATGTTATATAATATTAATATTGTTAGAACACTGTCAGTCTGTGCCATGATACATAATATAAATATTGTTAGAATCCCAGCAGTCTGTACCATAGTACATAATATTAATATTGTTAGAACACTGTCATTCTGTGCCATGGTACATAACATTAATATTGTTAGAATACTGTCAGTCTGTGCCATGTTACATAATATTAATATTGTTAAAATCCCGGCAGTCTGTGCCATGGTACATAATATTAATATTGTTAGAATACCATCAGTCTGTGCCATGTTACATAATATTAATATTGTTAGAACACCATCAGTCTATGCCATGGTACATAATATTAATATTGATAGAATCCTGGCAGTCTGTGTCATGGTACATAATATAAATATTGTTAGAACACCATCAGTCTGTGCCATGGCACATAGTATTAATATTGTTAGAATCCAGCAGTCTTTGCCATGGTACGTAATATTAATATTGTTAGAATACCGGCAGTCTGTGCCATGCTGCATAATATTAATTTTGTTAGAACACAGTCAGTCTGTGCCATGTTACATAATATTAATATTGTTAGAATACCGGCAGTCTATGCCATGGTACATAATATTAATATTGTTAGAACACCATCAGTCTGTGCCATGGTACATATTTTTTTATTTTTATTTTACATTTGTTTACCGGGTTAGTCCGACTGGATACATATCCCTTTTCAGCAGAGACCCGGGGAGAAAAGCTCCACATTTACAGAAAAACAACAACACTACATAGACATCATAAGGAACAACCATAGTATACAAAGTTCAGAGATACTCAGTTACTAATACACTCTATTTAATTACGCAAATGTATGAGAAGTAAAAACCCCAATATTAGGGTAGGTTAATAAGTGATGAGGTTAGAGCTTAGGTCACTAGGGAGAATGATATATGGTTATTCACAGGTCAATTCTATGGTTATACGGAGGGGGCCATCTATGAGGACCCACGTGAATTAGAGAATAGGTTTAAAGGGGTCCAGAGAGATTTTAGGTGGAGAGTCATTAAATAATTGTGTGTGGGTGGAGGGCAGTTTTATGATCAGTCAGGATTGTCATAGGGGCATAGCCACTGGGTCTTAAGTAGTGACTTGAGACTAGTCTTAAACTGGCTGAGGGAAGTTGAAAGTCTTAGGTTATTAGGAAGAGAATTCCAGAATAACATAATATTAATATTGTTAGAACACCATCAGTCTGTGCCATGGTACATAATATTAATATTATTAGAACATTGTCAGTCTGTGCAATGGTACATAATATTAATATTGTTAGAACACTGGCAGTCTGTGCCATGGTACATAATATAAATATTGTTAGAATACTATCAGTCTGTGCCATGGTACATAATATTAATATTGTTAGAATACCATCAGTCTGTGCTTTGTTACATAATATTAATATTGTTAGAACACCATCAGTCTGTGCCATGGTACATAATATAAATATTGTTAGAACACCATCAGACAGTGCCATGGTACATAGTATTAATATTGTTAGAACACCAGCAGTCTGTGCCAAGGTACATAATATAAATAGTGTTAGAACACCGTCAGTCTGTGCCATGGTACATAATATAAATATTGTTAGAATCCAGCAGTCTGTGTCATGTTACATAATATTAATATTGTTAGAATCCCGGTAGTCTGTACCATGGTACATAATATAAATATTGTTAGAACACCATCAGTCTGTGCCATGGTACATAGTATTAATATTGTTAGAATACCGTCAGTCCATGCCAATGTACATAATATAAATAGTGTTAAAACACCATCAGTCTGTGCCATGGTACATAATATAAATATTGTTAGAACACCGGCAGTCTGTGCCATGGTACATAACATTAATATTGTTAGAACACCGTCCATCTATGCCATGGTATATAATATTAATATTGTTTGAACACCTTCAGTCTGTGCCATGGTACATAATATACATTTTGTTAGAATCCAGCAGTCTGTGCCATGGACATAATATTAATATTGTTAGAATACCGTGAGTCTGTGCCATGTTACGCTTTATTAATATTGTTAGAACAATGTCAGTCTGTGCCATGGTACCCAATATTAATATTATTAGAATACCGACAGTCTGTGCCATGCTACATAATATTAATATTGTTAGAACACCATCAGTCTTTGTCGTGTTACATAATATTAATATTGTTAGAATCCCGGCAATCTGTGCCATTGTACATAATATTAACATTGTTTGAATGCCAGCAGTCTGTGCCATGGTACATAATATTAATATTGTTAGAATACCGTGAGTCTTTGCCATGTTACACTTTATTAATATTGTTAGAACAACGTCAGTCTGTGCCATGGTACCTAATATTAATTGTGTTAGAATAACGGCAGTCTGTGCCATGTTACATAATATTAATATTGTTAGAATCTCGCCAGTCTGTACCATGTTACATAATATTAAAATTGTTAGAAGACCATCAGTCTGTGCCATGTTACATAATATTAATATTGTTAGAACATCCTCAGTCTGTGCCATGGTACATAATATTAATATTGTTAGAACACCGTCAGTCTGTGCCATGGTAAATAATATAAATATTGTCAGAATACTATCAGTCTGTGCCATGGTACATAAAATTAATATTGTTAGAACACCATTAGTCTGTGCCATGTTACAGAATATAAATATTGTTAAAATACCAGCAGTCTTTGCCATGTTACATAATATTAATACTGTTAGAATCCTAGCAGTCTGTGTCATGGTACATAATATAAATATTGCTAGAGCACCATCAGGCTGTGCCATGTTACATAATATTAATATTGTTAGAACACCGTCAGTCAGTGTCATGGTACATAATATTAATATTGTTAGAACACCGTCAGTCTGTGCCATAGTACATAATATTAATACTGTTAGAACACCATCAGTCTGTGTCATGGTACATAATATTAATATTGTTAGAACACCATCAGTCTGTGCCATGGTACATAATATTAATATTGTTAGAACAACGTCAGTCTGTGCCATGTTACATAATATTAATATGGTTAGAACACAATCAGTCTGTGCCATGTTACATAATATCAATATTGTCAGGCTACCGGCAGTCCGTGCCATGTTAGATAATATTAATATTGTTAGAACACCGTTAGTTTTTGCCATGGTACATAATATTAATATTGTTAGAACAACGTCAGTCTGTGCCATGTTACATAATATTAATATGGTTAGAACACCGGCAGTGTGTGCCATGGTACATAATATTAATATTGTCAGAATACTGTCAATCTGTGCCATAGTACATAATATTAATATTGTTTGAACACCATCAGCCTGTGCCATGTTACATAATATTAATATTGTTAGAACACCGTCAATCTGTGCCATAGTACATAATATTAATATTGTTTGAACACTGGCAGTCTGTGCCATGGTACATAGTATAAATATTGTTAGAATACTATCAGTCTGTGCCATGGTACATAATATTAATATTGTTAGAATACTGTCAGTCTGTGCCATGTTACATAATATTAATATTGTTAGAACACTGTCAGTCTTTGCCATGTTACATAATATCAATATTGTCAAAATACCGGCAGTCAGTGCCATGGTACATAATTTTAATATTGCTAGAACACTGTCAATTTGTGCCATGTTACATAATATTAATATTGTTAAAACACCGTCAGTCTGTGCCATGTTGCATAATATTAATATTATTAGAATCCTGGCTGTCTGCGCCATGATACATAATTTTAATATTGTTAGAACATCGTCAGTCTGTGCCATGTTATATAATATTAATATTGTTAGAACACCGTCAGTCTGTGCCATGATACATAATATAAATATTGTTAGAATCCCAGCAGTCTGTACCATAGTACATAATATTAATATTGTTAGAACACTGTCATTCTGTGCCATGGTACATAACATTCCTATTGTTAAAATACTGTCAGTCTGTGCCATGTTACATAATATTAATATTGTTAAAATCCCGGCAGTCTGTGCCATGGTACATAATATTAATATTGTTAGAATACCATCAGTCTGTGCCATGTTACATAATATTAATATTGTTAGAACACCATCAGTCTATGCCATGGTAAATAATATTAATATTGATAGAATCCTGGCAGTCTGTGTCATGGTACATAATATAAATATTGTTAGAACACCATCAGTCTGTGCCATGGCACATAGTATTAATATTGTTAGAATCCAGCAGTCTTTGCCATGGTACGTGATATTAATATTGTTAGAATACAGGCAGTCTGTGCCATGCTGCATAATATTAATTTTGTTAGAACAAAGTCAGTCTGTGCCATGTTACATAATAGTAATATTGTTAGAATACCCGCAGTCTGTGCCATGGTACATAATATTAATATTGTTAGAACACCATCAGTCTGTGCCATGGTACATAATATTAATATTGTTAGAACACCATCAGTCTGTGCCATGGTATATAATATTAATATTATTAGAACATCGTCAGTCTGTGCAATGGTACATAATATTAATATTGTTAGAACACTGGCAGTCTGTGCCATGGTACATAATATAAATATTGTTAGAATACTATCAGTCTGTGCCATGGTACATAATATTAATATTGTAAGAATATCATCAGTCTGTGCTTTGTTACATAATATTAATATTGTTAGAACACCATCTGTCTGTGGCATGGTACATAATATAAATATTGTTAGAACGCTATCAGTCTGTGCCATGGTACATAATATTAATATTGATAGAATCCTGGCAGTCTGTGTCTTAGTACATAATATAAATATTGTTAGAACACCATCAGTTTGTGCCATGGTACATAGTATTAATATGGTTACAACACTGCCAGTCTGTGCCAAGGTACATAATATAAATAGTGTTAGAACACAGTCAGTCTGTGCCATGGTAAATAATATAAATATTGTTAGAATCCATCAGTCTGTGCCGTGGTACATAATATTAATATTGTTTGAACACCTTCAGTCTGTGCCATGCTACATAATATAAATATTGTTAGAATACCAGCAGTCTGTGCCATGTTACATAATTTTAATATTGTTAGAATCCCAGTAGTCTGTACCATGGTACATAATATTAATATTGTTGGAATACCGACAGTCTTTGCCATGGTACATAATATTAATATTGATAGAATCCTGGGAGTCTGTGTCATGGTACATAATATAAATATTGTTAGAACACCATCAGTCTGTGCCATGGTACATAGTATTAATATTGTTAGAACACCGTCAGTCCATGCCAAGGTACATAATATAAATAGTGTTAAAACACTGTCAATCTGTGCCATGGTACATAATATAAATATTGTTAGAATCCAGCAGTCTGTGCCATGGTGCATAACATTAATATTGTTAGAACACCGTCAGTCTGTGCCATGGTACATAACATTAATATTGTTAGAACACCGTAAGTCTGTGCCATGGTATATAATATTAATATTGTTTGAACACCTTCAGTCTGTGCCATGGTACATAATATAAATTTTGTTAGAATCCAGCAGTCTGTGCCATGGAGATAATATTAATATTGTCAGCAAGTCTATCATATACAGGAAAGTATCTGCTCATGTCAAGCTCAAATTCACATCCATGAAAGTCAATAAAAATCATCAAAATTGAGTAGTAAATCCAACAAGTCAGGCTCTTGACAAAACAAAGCGTTCTTTATTAACCTCAGTTAGCGCTTTCACCCAAAAGGGCTTCTTCAGACTGTACAAGTTAATCAAAAAACACAGTCCATATATAATCCATCTAATTAATCAATCAAACAATTAATTAACTAGTCACAGGGTGTTCCACTAATACAAAACCTACTTCCTTCTTAAAAATCCATACATAAATATATATAATAAAACACATCTAAAACACATATCATCGAAAAGTTTTCATTAAAAGGCATTATTAAAAAAACAATAGAAACCTTGGAGCTCAATATTTCAGAGCTCTTCCTATTCTCCTTTTCCTTAAAAACGGATGCAGGCTAACTTTATCATTGAGACCAGGCGGCTGGTCAGCCTTACACCTAATAATCCATCTAGTCTCTACTTCCAAAGTGTAGGTTTCTAGATCCCCTCCCCTTAGGGTACTATTAACGGTCTGTAGGACAAAAAAACTGAATTTATGGGTGCTGCCCCTAGCCTTATAATATTTTGCTAAAGCATTACGTTCATCACCTATCCTTATACAATAATTATGCTCCCTTATTCTTTCTCTTAACTGTCTATTCATTTTACCAATATAGAACGCTGTGCAGGAGCAACACTGGGCTAGGTAAATCACATTTTCTGTTCTACATGTAGTACCTGTAAGAAAGGTAAAGATTTTACCAGAAACCGGTAGTTTAAACGTTGTACCAATATTAATGAAATCACACTGGTTACAACTATAGCAAGGAGTCGTATTAATGGAATGTGTTGGATGTTCATTTTGAAATTTATGACATAAAATTCTTTTTAAATTCATTTTGTTTTTGTAACTAAACCTAGGTCTCTCACCAACACGAGTACTAATCTCAATTTCTATACCTAATACTTGCCAATGTTTTTCTATAATTGTCCTGACGTCATATACATCACTAGTATAGAATAATGGCAGACTGATCAGGGTACCCCTGTGTTCTATTTTCTTATCATTAGAAATTTCTTGTGTATTTATGTTAGTCCTACTGGAAAAATACGGTCGTGCCCTTGTCTCTCTCAAGCCATAGACATCCTCAATTGTTCTGTCAACTTCTCCTTCATTGTAAAATCTAAACAACAATCTGGACTTAAGCCCTGCTACCTCTTCACTGAAGCCAGTCTCTGTTGGATTAAGCCTGGAGGCCCTCATGATCTGGCCTTTTATGACATTGTCAAAAATGTGTTTCGGGTGCATGCTACCCCTATGTAGCAGAGTGTTCCTAAAGCAAGCTTTCCTGTGTACTGAAGTATTAACAATGCCATTCATTAGCTTCATAATGTTGACATCCAGGAAAGAAACATAGTCCCTGGTATAACTCATAGTAAAAGACAGAAAATCAGTTGATTTATTAATGTTCTTCTCAAATTCTTGCAATAGGGTCTCATTTCCCCTCCACACCAAAAAGAGGTCATCAACAAACCTCTTATAAAAAGTAACATACTGTTTAAATAACTTGGAAGGGAACAGACTCTCCCTTTCCCATTCTGCCATTACAATGTTGGCATAGCTATTGGCACAAGAAGTGCCCATAGCTACGCCATCATTTTGAATGTACATATTATCTTCAAAAAGAAAAATATTGTTCTCCAATATAATTTCTAAGAACAAAGCCAAGAGTTCTATCAAATGAACATCCATATCAGTATACTTCCTTAGATAATTTTGAACACTATCTATACCTAGAGCATTGGGTATGACTGTAAATAAACTTTTCACGTCAAGGGTGACTAAAAAATATTCGACATTATCATCCACACCAGATAGATAGTCATAAAAATCAAGTAAGAAGTGTTTGCTATCCTTCAAAATATTATGGTTATCTTCCACCACTGTTCTCAAATGATGTTCAACGAACAGTGAGAAAGGTTCAGTAAACCACCCCAGACCTGATACTATTGGTCGCATCGGGGGGTTTTCCACATCTTTGTGAACTTTTGGAAGCCCTTTCAAAATAGGGAATAAAGGATGATCTACCCTCAGAAATTTATAAAAGTTTTTATTTATTATTTTACTTTTATATAAATCATCTATAGTGTCATACACCCTAAATATTTTAGCCATCACTTCATTAATATCCAACCTCATATAGGAGCCATCACTCCTTAACATCACCTCCATGTTGTTTAAATAATGTTCAACATCCATGACCACAATTGGCCCACCTTTATCAGCTGGTGTTATCATAACCATATTATCATTTTTTAAATCTTGTAATGCTTTTCTTTGTGAAACTGTCAAGTTATTCTTATTATTTATCTTTTTCGTTTTATCTTTAAAATAATATAGATGTAAGTCATTTTCAACCAGCCTAGAAAAGGTGTCAAGCACAGGATGTAACATCGGTACATATGTACTCACTGGTTTAAAGACATCTATTAATCCATCTTTATCAGTCTGTCCAAAGTCAAGTTTTAATTGTATGTTCCTAATGAACATCTTAATATCTACAATAGAATCCGTAAGCTCACTTGTCCTACTAGGTATAAAGGAAAGACCCTTATTTAATACCTGTTCCTCATGTACATTAAGTTTTTTCCGTGATAAATTAATAACTAAGGATTCCCTTTCTTTGCCCACATCTTTTTTAAAGTGGGTCCTATCTGATCTGTCTCTACCAATTTCCATTTCTGCCTCCCCCTGCTCATGGATCGAGATCTTCCTCTGAGCCGGGGGGACTGTATTGGGAAAGGGACATCACGTATAAAGGTGTTCACATCTCCTTCCTTCCCACTATCAATGGAAACAACCATTTTTCTAACCACTGGTATATTCCCATTTTTAGTATGAACAGAATTAACCATACCCATTACATTCATATTCAAAAGTCTTCACCATTCCTTCCCTTCCCATTTGTTTGCACCACAGTGGGATATAAATTCACATTATTAGTTACATCATTAACATTACTAACAGTTTCATTATTTGTTAGTGGAACTTCAACATTATTGACAATATCATGGCTACCCACTATTAACATATTACTGTTGTTATTAGTATTGGTCACATTTGTAACATTAGAATCTGTTCTCTTAATGTGTCCATCAGTCAAAGCAGTCCTAGGCCAAGTAAAGACATGGCCTTTTTTAAAGTCGATGACATCTCTCTCTATTTTAGTTTTTTTCTGATTAATTAACCACTTTTCATACAGAAAAACATTGTCCATAAGTCTATCCAGTCCCATAGTTGCTTTCGAAGAATTATATTTCAAACTGATAGATGCATGCATTTCAGTCACTCTCTCCCTTAACAATTCCTCCTCGGGTCGATGATAGTCTATTAAGAGCCTCATATAATTGAAGCTCAAGTCCATATTTAATTTCTGCCATTGTAATAATAATTCAGGGAAATGATTACCTGAAGTGGGCATCTTAAGTACCCAAAGCCCCCTTGGTATAATTCGTTTCTTTAGGCAAGCCTCGAAATGTTGTCGTTGTAGCTGCAGCCTTTTTAGTTCCATGAAATCCATCTCCAACTTGTCCAATTCCTCCGCTAAGGAAACTAAATCTTCAGCGTTGTCATCTTCTGACCCACGTTCCTCATCCGGTTCGAAAAATAACAAGACATTCTCCTTACCAGCTACACACTCCCGGAACCTGCCCAGCATCCGGTCTGTGGTTGTAATTGCGTCAGGCGTGTATGCAAGCTCAATGTCATCTCCCCCAAGGCAAGCCATGCTCTCTGTGCGGGACCAATAAACGAAAATGATAATCCAAATAACTATAATATCCCACCAGAGAGGCAACGTTCCTGTAGTAAAATCAAATAATGTCAGCAAGTCTATCATATACAGGAACGTATCTGCTCGCGTCAAGCTCAAATTCACATCCACGAAAGTCAATAAAAATCAGCAAAATTGAGTAGTAAATCCAACTAGTCAGGCTCTTGACAAAACAAAGCATCCTTTATTAACCTCAGTTAGCGCTTTCACCCAAAAGGGCTTCTTCAGACTGTACAAGTTAATCAAAAAACACAGTCCATATATAATCCATCTAATTAATCAATCAAACAATTAATTAACTAGTCACAGGGTGTTTGGACAGACTGATAAAGATGGATTAATAGATGTCTTTAAACCAGTGAGTACATATGTACCGATGTTACATCCTGTGCTTGACACCTTTTCTAGGCTGGTTGAAAATGACTTACATCTATATTATTTTAAAGATAAAACGAAAAAGATAAATAATAAGAATAACTTGACAGTTTCACAAAGAAAAGCATTACAAGATTTAAAAAATGATAATACGGTTATGATAACACCAGCTGATAAAGGTGGGCCAATTGTGGTCATGGATGTTGAACATTATTTAAACAACATGGAGGTGATGTTAAGGAGTGATGGCTCCTATATGAGGTTGGATATTAATGAAGTGATGGCTAAAATAATTAGGGTGTATGACACTATAGATGATTTATATAAAAGTAAAATAATAAATAAAAACTTTTATAAATTTCTGAGGGTAGATCATCCTTTAATCCCTATTTTGAAAGGGCTTCCAAAAGTTCACAAAGATGTGGAAAACCCCCCGATGCGACCAATAGTATCAGGTCGGGGGTGGTTAACTGAACCTTTCTCACTGTTCATTGAACATCATTTGAGAACAGTGGTGGAAGATAACCATAATATTTTGAAGGATAGCAAACACTTCTTACTTGATTTTTATGACTATCTATCTGGTGTGGATGATAATGTTGAATATTTTTTAGTCACCCTTGACGTGAAAAGTTTATTTACAGTCATACCCAATGCTCTAGGTATAGATAGTGTTCAAAATTATCTAAGGAAGTGTACTGATATGGATGTTCAGTTGATAGAACTCTTGGCTTTGTTCTTAGAAATTATATTGGAGAACAATATTTTTCTTTTTGAAGATAATATGTACATTCAAAATGATGGTGTAGCTATGGGCACTTCTTGTGCCAATAGCTATGCCAACATTGTAATGGCAGAATGGGAAAGGGAGAGTCTGTTCCCTTCCAAGTTATTTAAACAGTATGTTACTTTTTATAAGAGGTTTGTTGATGACCTCTTTTTGGTGTGGAGGGGAAATGAGACCCTATTGAAAGAATTTGAGAAGAACATTAATAAATCAGCTGATTTTCTGTCTTTTACTATGAGTTATTCCAGGGACTATGTTTCTTTCCTGGATGTCAACATTATGAAGCTAACGAATGGCATTGTTAATACTTCAGTACACAGGAAAGCTTGCTTTAGGAACACTCTGCTACATAGGGGTAGCATGCACCCGAAACACATTTTTGACAATGTCATAAAAGGCCAGATCATGAGGGCCTCCAGGCTTAATCCAACAGAGACTGGCTTCAGTGAAGAGGTAGCAGGGCTTAAGTCCAGATTGTTGGATAGATTTTACAATGAAGGAGAAGTTGATAGAACAATTGAGGATGTCTATGGCTTGAGAGAGACAAGGGCATGACCGTATTTTTCCAGTAGGACTAACATAAATACACAAGAAATTTCTAATGATAAGAAAATAGAACACAGGGGTACCCTGATCAGTCTGCCATTATTCTATACTAGTGATGTATATGACGTCAGGACAATTATAGAAAAACATTGGCATGTATTAGGTATAGAAATTGAGATTAGTACTCTCGTTGGTGAGAGACCTAGGTTTAGTTACAAAAACAAAATGAATTTAAAAAGAATTTTATGTCATAAATTTCGAAATGAACATCCAACACATTCCATTAATACGACTCCTTGCTATAGTTGTAACCAGTGTGATTTCATTAATATTGGTACAACGTTTAAACTACCGGTTTCTGGTAAAATCTTTACCTTTCTTACAGGTACTACATGTAGAACAGAAAATGTGATTTACCTAGCCCAGTGTTGCTCCTGCACAGCGTTCTATATTGGTAAAATGAATAGACAGTTAAGAGAAAGAATAAGGGAGCATAATTATTGTATAAGGATAGGTGATGAACATAATGCTTTAGCAAAACATTATAAGGCTAGGGGCAGCACCCATAAATTCAGTTTTTTTGTCCTACAGACCATTAATAGTACCCTAAGGGGAGGGGATCTAGAAACCTACACTTTGGAACTAGAGACTAGATGGATTATTAGGTGTAAGGCTGACCTGCCACCTGGTCTCAATGATAAAGTTAGCCTGCATCCGTTTTTAAGGAAAAGGAGAATAGGAAGAGCACTGAAATATTGAGCTCCAAGGTTTCTATTGGTTTTTTAATAATGCCTTTTAATGAAAACTTTTCGATGATATGTATTTTAGATGTATTTTATTATATATATTTATGTATGTATTTTTAAGAAGGAAGTAGGTTTTGCATTAGCGGAACACCCTGTGACTAGTTAATTAATTGTTTGATTGATTAATTAGATGGATTATATATGGACTCTGTTTTTTGATTAACTTGTACAGTCTGAAGAAGCCCTTTTGGGTGAAAGCGCTAACTGAGGTTAATAAAGAATGCTTTGTTTTGTCAAGAGACTGACTAGTTGGATTTACTACTCAATTTTGCTGATTTTTATTGACTTTCGTGGATGTGAATTTGAGCTTGACGCGAGCAGATACGTTCCTGTATATGATAGACTTGCTGACATTATTTGATTTTACTACAGGAACATTGCCTCTCTGGTGGGATATTATAGTTATTTGGATAATATTAATATTGTTTGAACACCTTCAGTCTGTGCCATGGTACATAATATAAATTTTGTTAGAATACCAGCAGTCTCTGTCATGGTACATAATATTAATATTGTTAGAATACCGTGAGTCTGTGCCATGTTACACTTTATTAATATTGTTAGAACAACGTCAGTCTGTGCCATGGTAGTTAATATTAATACTGTTAGAATAACGGCAGTCTGTGCCATGTTACATAATATTAATATTGTTAGAATACTGACAGTCTGTGCCATGCTACATAATATTAATATTGTTAGAACACTGGCAGTCTGTGCCATGCTACATGATATTAATATTGTTAGAACACCATCAATCTGTGCCATGGTACATAATATTAATATTGTTAGAATACCGACAGTCTGTGCCATGCTACATAATATTAATATTATTAGAACACTGGCAGTCCGTGCCATGCTACATAATATTAATATTGTTAGAACACCATCAGTCTGTGCCATGTTACATAATATTAATATTGTTAGAACACCCTCAGTCTGTGCCATGGTACATAATATTAATATTGTTAGAACACCGTCAGTCTGTGCCATGGTAAATAATATAAATATTGTCAGAATACTATCAGTCTGTGCCATGGTACATAAAATTAATATTGTTAGAATACCATCAGTCGGTGCCATGTTACAAAATATAAATATTGTTAGAATACCAGCAGTCTTTGCCATGTTACATAATATTAATACTGTTAGAATCCCAGCAGTCTGTGTCATGGTAGATAATATAAATATTTTTAGAGCACCATCAGGCTGTGCCATGTTATATAATATTAATATTGTTAGAACACCGTCAGTCTGTGTCATGGTACATAATATTAATATTGTTAGAACACCGTCAGTCTGTGCCATGGTATATAATATTAATACTGTTAGAACACCATCAGTCTGTGTCATGGTACATAATATCAATATTGTTAGAACACCATCAGTCTGTGCCATGGTGGTTCTACCTGACTTCGTCGACAGCGCAGAAGACCGACAGCCGATTGAGCTCCAGAAGATCGAAAAAGAAGACCGGCGAAATGGTTGCAGAACATCGACAATGCAGAAGACCGACACGACGGATGACAACACCAACGCCGAGGATGCCGACATGGGGAAAGGCTGTGTGAGTGAGTTAGGGTTAGGGAGCGGTAGGGGTGGGGTAAGTGAGTTGGGGTTAGGGAGCGATAGGGGGGGGTTAAGTGAGTTAGGGTTAGGAGCCGGTAGGGGGTTAGTTAAGTAGGTTAGGAGTTAGGGGGCGTAAGGTTAGTTAAATTATGAGTTAGGGGCGGGGTTAGGAGAGATTAGTGAGGTAGGTGTGCTTGTGTTGTGTGTGTGGTTTGTGGAATGGGGATGTGTTTTGTTTTAATAATTGTTATTGTGTGTGTGCAGTGTATGGGGTTTTGTTTGTGTACCGCCGGTTATTTGTTATGTGTGGTTTCGTGTTTATGGACTGTCGAATATGTGGTGTCGGTGATGTGGTTGTCGGTGTTGTGTGGTTTCGACTATGTCAGGTAGAACCGCCATGGTACATAATATTAATATTGTTAGAACAACGTCAGTCTGTGCCATGTTACATAATATTAATATGGTTAGAACACCATCAGTCTGTGCCATGTTACATAATATCAATATTGTCAGACTATCGGCAGTCCGTGCCATGTTAGATAATATTAATATTGTTAGAACACCGTCAGTTTTTGCCATGTTACATAATATCAATATTGTTAGAATTCTGGCAGTCTGTGCTGTGTTGCATAATATTAATATTGTTAGAATATGGCAGTTTGTGCCGTTTTACTTAATATTAATATTGTTAGACTACCGGCAGTCTGTGCCATGCTGCATAATATTAATATTGTTAGAACACAGTCAGTCGGTGCCATGTTATATAATATTAATATTGTTAGAATACCGGCAGTCTGTGCCATGGTACATATTATTAATATTGTTTGAACACCGTAAATCTGTGCCATAATACATAATTATAATATTGTTTGAACACCATCAGTCTGTGCCCTGGCACATGATATTAATATTGATAGAATCCTGGCAGTCTGTTTCATGGTACATGATATAAATATTGTTAGAATCCAGCAGTCTGTGCCATGGTACATAATATTAATATTGTTAGAACACTGTCAGTCTGTGCCATGGTACATAATATAAATATTGTTAGAATACCAACAGTCTGTGCCATGTTACATGATATTAATATTGTTAGAATCCCGTCAGTCTGTACCATGGTACATAATATTAATATTGTTAGAATACCGGCAGTCTGTGCCAAGCTATATAATATTAATATTGTTAGAACAGCATCAGTCTGTGCCATGGTACATAAAAGTAATATTGTTAGAGCACTGTCAGTCTGTGCCATGGTACATTATATTAATATTGTTAGAACACCATCAATCTTTGCCATGTTACATAATATCAATATTGTCAGAATACCGGCAGTCCGTGCCATGTTGTGTAATATTAATATTGTTAGAATGCCAGCAGTCTGTGCCGTGTTGCATAATATTAATATTGTTAGAATACGCCAGTCTGTGCCATGGTACATAATATTAATAATGTTTGAACACCATCAGTCTGTGCCATGGTACATGATATTAATATTGTTAGAACACTGGCAGTCTGTGCATAGGTTCATAGATTAGTACTAGGCTAACTGCCCTTGCGAGCCATTTTAAGCCTATCCAATTATCCCCTGTGAGATTTAAATCCTGTACCTTGTGTTTGAAAGGCAAACACCTTAACCATTAGGCCATCCTCCCAACCCCAACCCCAATGGCACATAATATTAATATTGTTAGAACACTGGCAGTCTGTGCCATGGTACATAGTATAAATATTGTTAGAATACTATCAGTCTGTGCCATGATACATAATATTAATATTGTTAGAACAACGTCAGTCTGTGCCATGTTACATAATATTAATATGGTTAGAACACCATCAGTCTGTGCCATGTTACATAATATCAATATTGTCAGACTATCGGCAGTCCGTGCCATGTTAGATAATATTAATATTGTTAGAACACCGTCAGTTTTTGCCATGTTACATAATATCAATATTGTTAGAATTCTGGCAGTCTGTGCTGTGTTGCATAATATTAATATTGTTAGAATATGGCAGTTTGTGCCGTTTTACTTAATATTAATATTGTTAGACTACCGGCAGTCTGTGCCATGCTGCATAATATTAATATTGTTAGAACACAGTCAGTCGGTGCCATGTTATATAATATTAATATTGTTAGAATACCGGCAGTCTGTGCCATGGTACATATTATTAATATTGTTTGAACACCGTAAATCTGTGCCATAATACATAATTATAATATTGTTTGAACACCATCAGTCTGTGCCATGGTACATTATATTAATATTGTTAGAACACCATCAATCTTTGCCATGGTACATAATATCAATATTGTCAGAATACCGGCAGTCCGTGCCATGTTGTGTAATATTAATTTTGTTAGAATGCCAGCAGTCTGTGCCGTGTTGCATAATATTAATATTGTTAGAATACGCCAGTCTGTGCCATGGTACATAATATTAATAATGTTTGAACACCATCAGTCTGTGCCATGGTACATGATATTAATATTGTTAGAACACTGGCAGTCTGTGCATAGGTTCATAGATTAGTACTAGGCTAACTGCCCTTGCGAGCCATTTTAAGCCTATCCAATTATCCCCTGTGAGATTTAAATCCTGTACCTTGTGTTTGCAAGGCAAACACCTTAACCATTAGGCCATCCTCCCAACCCCAACCCCAATGGCACATAATATTAATATTGTTAGAACACTGGCAGTCTGTGCCATGGTACATAGTATAAATATTGTTAGAATCCCCGCAGTCTGTGCTGTGTTGCATAATATTAATATTGTTAGAATACGGCAGTCTGTGCCATGTTACATAATATTAATATTGTTTGAACACCATCAGTCTGTGCAATGGTACATAATATTAATATTGTTAGAATACCATCAGTCTGCGCCACATTACATAATATTAATATTGTTAGAACACCGTCAGGCTTTGCCATGTTACATAATATCAATATTGTCAGAATACCGGCAGTCAGTGCCGTGTTGCATAATATTAATATTGTTAGAATCCCGGCAGCCTGTGCCATGGTACATAATATAAATATTGTTAGAATCCCAGCAGTCTGTGCCATGGTACATAATATTAATATTGTTGGAACAGCATCAGTCTGTGCCATGGTACATAAAAGTAATATTGTTAGAGCACTGTCAGTCTGTGCATGGTACATAATATTAATATTGTTAGAATGCCAACAGTCTGTGCCATGTTACATAACATTAATATTGTTAGAACACCATCAATCTTTGCCATGTTACATAATATCAATATTGTCAGAATACCGGCAGTCCGTGCCATGTTGTGTAATATTAATATTGTTAGAATCCCGCAGTCTGTGCCGTGTTGCACAATATTAATATTGTTAGAATACGGCAGTCAGTGCCGTGTTGCATAATATTAATATTGTTAGAATCCTGGCAGTCTCTGCCATGGTACATAATATAAATATTGTTAGAATCCCTGCAGTCTGTGCCATGGTAGATAATATTAATATTGTTGGAACACCATCTGTCTGTGCCATGGTACATAATATTAATATTGTTAGAACACTGTCAGTCTGTGTCATGTTACATAATATTAATATTGTTAGAATCCCAGCAGTCTGTGCTATGGTACATAATATTAATATTGTTGGAAAACCGTCAGTCTGTGTCATGTTACATAATATTAATATTGTTAGAATCCCTGTAGTCTGTGCCATGGTACATAATAATAATAATATTGTTAGAACACTGGCAGTCTGTGCCATGGTTCATAATATTAATATTGTAAGAACACCGGCAGTCTGTGCCATGTTACATAATACAAATATTTTTAGAATACCAGCAGTCTATGCCATGTTACATAATATTAATATTGTTAGAACACTGCAACTCAGTACCATGTTACATAATATTAATATTGTTAGAACACCATCAGTCTTTGCCATGTTACATAATATTAATATTGTTAGAACACCATCAGTCTATGCCATGGTACATAATATTAATATTGATAGAATCCCGGCAGTCTGTGTCATGATACATAATATAAATATTGTTAGAATCCAGCAGTTTGTGACATGTTACATAATATTAATATTGTGAGAATACTGGCAGTCTGTGTCATGTTACATAATACTAATATTGTTAGAATACCAGCAGTCTGTGCCATGTTACATAATATTAATATTGTTAGAACACTGTCAATTTGTGCCATGTTACATAATATTAATATTGTTAGAACACCGTCAATCTGTGCCATGTTACATAATATTAATATTGTTAGAATCCCGGCAGTCTGTGCCATGGTACATAATATTAATATTGTTAAAACATCGTCAGTCTGTGCCATGTTTTATAATATTAGTATTGTTAGAACACCATCAGTCTGTGCCATGATACATAATATAAATATTGTTAGAATCCCAGCAGTCTGTACCGTAGTACATAATATTAATATTGTTAGAACACTGTCATTCTGTGCCATGTTACATAATATTAATATTGTTAGAACACCATCAGTCTGTGCCATGTTACATAATATTAATATTGTTAGAATCCTGGCAGTCTGTGCCATGGCACATAATATTAATATTGTTAGAACACTGTCTCTCTGTGCCATGTCACATAATATTAATATTGTTAGAATCTCGGTAGTCGGTGCCATGGTACATAATATTAATATTGTTAGAACACCGTCAGTCTGTGCCATGTTACATAAATATTGATATTGTTATGTGCCATGTTCCATAATATAAATATTGTTAGAACACTGTCAGTCTGTGCCATGGTACATAATATTAATATTGTTAGAACACTGTCACTCTGTGCCATGTTGCATAATATTAATATTGTTAGAATCCCAGTAGTCTGTGCCATGGGACATATTAATATTGTTAGAACACCGTCAGTCTTTGCCATGTTACGTAATATTAATATTGTTAGTATCATGGCAGTCTGTGCCATGGTACATAATATAAATATTGTTAGAATCTCGGCAGTCTGTGCCATGGTACATAATATTAATATGTTGGAACACCTTCAGTCTGTGCCATGGTACATAATATTAATATTGTTAGAATACCGGCAGTCTGTGCTATGATACATAATATTAATATTGTTGGGAAACCGTTAGTCTATGCCATGGTACATAATATTAATATTGTTAGAATCCATGTAGTCTGTGCCATGGTACATAATAATAATATTGTTAGAACACCGGCAGTCTATGCTATGTTAAATAATATTAATATTTTTAGAATACCAGCAGTCTGTGCCATGTTACATAATATTAATATTGTTAGAACACTGTCACTCAGTACCATGTTACATAATATAAATATTGTTAGAACACCATCAGTCTGTGCCTGGGTACATAATATTAATATTGTTAGAATACCAGCAGTCTGTGCCATGTTACATAATATTAATATTGTTAGAACACCATCAGTCTGTGCCATGTTACATAATATTAATATTGTTAGAACACCATCAGTCTTTGCCATGTTACATAATATTAATATTGTTAGAACACCATCAGTTTGTGCCGTGGTACATAATATTAATATTGTTAGAACACCGTCAGTCTGTGCCATGGTACATAATATTAATATTGTTAGAACACCGTCAGTCTGTGCCATGGTACATAATATTAATATTGTTAGAACACCATCAGTTTGTGCCGTGGTACATAATATTAATATTGTTAGAACACCATCAGTCTGTGTCATGGTACATAATATTAATATTGTTAGAACACCGTCAGTCTGTGCCATGGTACATAATATTAATATTGTTAGAACACCGTCAGTCTGTGTCATGGTACATAATATTAATATTATTAGAACACCGTCAGTCTGTGTCATGGTACATAATATTAATATTGTTAGAACACCGTCAGTCTGTGCGATGTTACATAATATTAATATTGTTAGAACACCGTCAGTCCGTGCCATGTTACATAATATAAATATTGTTAGAACACCATCAGTCTGTACCATGTTATATAATATTAATATTGTTAGAACACCGTCAGTCTGTGCCATGGTACATAATATTAATATTGTTAGAAAACCGTAAGTCTGTGCGATGTTACATAATATTAATATTGTTAGAACACCGTCAGTCTGTGCCATGGTACATAATATTAATATTGTTAGAACACCGTCAGCCTGTGCCATGGTACATAATATTAATATTGTTAGAACACCGTCAGTCTGTGCCATAGTACATAATATTAATATTGTTAGAACACCGTCAGTCTGTGCAATGGTACATAATATTAATATTGTTAGAACACCGTCAGTCTGTGCCATGGTACATAATATTAATATTGTTAGAACACCGTCAGTCTGTGCCATAGTACATAATATTAATATTGTTAGAACACCGTCAGTCTGTGCCATGGTACATAATATTAATATTGTTAGAACACCGTCAGTCTGTGCCATAGTACATAATATTAATATTGTTAGAACACCGTCAGTCTGTGCCATAGTACATAATATTAATATTGTTAGAACACCGTCAGTCTGTGCCATGGTACATAATATTAATATTGTTAGAACACCGTCAGTCTGTGCCATGGTACATAATATTAATATTGTTAGAACACCGTCAGTCTGTGCCATGGTACATAATATTAATATTGTTAGAACACCATCAGTCTGTGCCATGGTACATAATATTAATATTGTTAGAACACCGTCAGTCTGTGCCATGGTACATAATATTAATATTGTTAGAACACCGTCAGTCTGTGCCATAGTACATAATATTAATATTGTTAGAACACCATCAGTCTGTGCCATGGTACATAATATTAATATTGTTATAACACTGTCAGTCTGTGCCATAGTACATAATATTAATATTGTTAGAACACCGTCAGTCTGTGCCATGGTACATAATATTAATATTGTTAGAACACCATCAGTCTTTGTCATGTTACATAATATTAATATTGTTAGAACACCCTCAGTCTGTGCCATGGTACATAATATTAATATTGTTAGAACACCATCAGTCTGTGCCATAGTACATAATATTAATATTGTTAGAACATCGTCAGTCTGTGCCATGGTACATAATATTAATATTGTTAGAACACCATCAGTCTATGCCATGGTACATAATATTAATATTGTTAGAACACCGTCAGTCTGTGCCATGGTATATAATATTAATATTGTTAGAACACCGTCAGTCTGTGCCATGGTACATAATATTAATATTGTTAGAACACTGTCAGTCTGTGCCATGGTACATAATATTAATATTGTTAGAACACCGTCAGTCTGTGCCATAGTACATAATATTAATATTGTTAGAACACCGTCAGTCTGTGCCATGTTACATAATATTAATATTGTTAGAACACCGTCAGTCTGTGCCATGGTACATAATATTAATATTGTTAGAACACCGTCAGTCTGTGTCATGGTACATAATATTAATATTGTTAGAACACCGTCAGTCTGTGCCATGGTACATAATATTAATATTGTTAGAACTCCGTCAGTCTGTGCCATGTTACATAATATTAATATTGTTAGAACACCGTCAGTCTGTGCCATGTTTCATAATATTAATATTGTTAGAACACCGTCAGTCTGTGCCATGGTACATAATATTAATATTGTTAGAACACCGTCAGTCTGTGCCATGGTACATAATATTAATATTGTTAGAACACCGTCAGTCTGTGCCATGGTACATAATATTAATATTGTTAGAACACCGTCAGTCTGTGCCATGGTACATAATATTAATATTGTTAGAACACCGTCAGTCTGTGCCATAGTACATAATATTAATATTGTTAGAACACCGTCAGTCTGTGCCATGGTACATAATATTAATATTGTTAGAACACCGTCAGTCTGTGCCATAGTACATAATATTAATATTGTTAGAACACCGTCAGTCTGTGCCATGGTACATAATATTAATATTGTTAGAACACCGTCAGTCTGTGCCATAGTACATAATATTAATATTGTTAGAACACCGTCAGTCTGTGCCATGGTACATAATATTAATATTGTTAGAACACCATCAGTCTTTGTCATGTTACATAATATTAATATTGTTAGAACACCCTCAGTCTGTGCCATGGTACATAATATTAATATTGTTAGAACACCGTCAGTCTGTGCCATAGTACATAATATTAATATTGTTAGAACACCGTCAGTCTGTGCCATGGTACATAATATTAATATTGTTAGAACACCATCAGTCTATGCCATGGTACATAATATTAATATTGTTAGAACACCGTCAGTCTGTGCCATGGTACATAATATTAATATTGTTAGAACACCGTCAGTCTGTGTCATGGTACATAATATTAATATTGTTAGAACACCGTCAGTGTGTGCCATGGTACATAATATTAATATTGTTAGAGCACCGTCAGTCTGTGCCATGTTACATAATATTAATATTGTTAGAACACCGTCAGTCTGTGCCATGTTACATAATATTAATATTGTTAGAACACCGTCAGTCTGTGCCATGTTACATAATATTAATATTGTTAGAACACCATCAGTCTGTGCCATGGTACATAATATTAATATTATTAGAACACCGTCAGTCTGTGTCATGGTACATAATATAAATATTGTTAGAACACCATCAGTCTGTGCCATGTTATATAATATTAATATTGTTAGAACACCGTCAGTCTGCGCCATGGTACATAATATTAATATTGTTAGAATCCAGCAGTCTGTGCCATGGTACTTAATATTAATATTGTTAGAACACCGTCAGTCTGTGCCATGGTACATAATATTAATATTGTTAGAACACCGTCAGTCTGTGCCATAGTACATAATATTAATATTGTTAGAACACCGTCAGTCTGTGCCATGGTACATAATATTAATATTATTAGAACACCGTCAGTCTGTGTCATGTTACATAATATTAATATTGTTAGAACACCGTCAGTCTGTGCAATTGTACATAATATAATATCAAACTGTTGTATTTCCCTGCTCTTTACACTTAAATACACTTGTGTTCCTAATTAGTGTCCAATTAACATTTAAAAATACAGTTCTCTAAAAATTGTTAAAAAGCATCTACTCAGGAAGTATGTTAACAGAACAACAATTAACCTAAAGTATATACCCAGAGAAAAACTATCCCCAGGATTCACGAATCCTCCGTGTAAGACTTAATAAGTCTTACTCGGAGGCTGCAGTTGAACGGTATGACGTCAGCATGCCATGAATATCCATGAGGGCATGCTGACCCAACCGTAATTCGTACACGGACCGTGTAAGACAGTAGGCGGAATGTCTGACTGCCGTGCAGTCTAAATGTCCACACCCCTACAAGTGATTGAAAAGTAAAAGCAAATACACAAGAGCCAGTCCGCTCAAATGTCCTTGCACCCAACACCACACTCCCTGACTTTGTAATCCCCTATCACAGTTATAAAAAGTAAAAAGTTAATTTTATTTTTTTAAATACCTGAAATGGCTGCCCGTATTTGCACGTGTGTGCGCGGGTGTGCCCATTGCTTAGCTATAGTTAGCAATTCTGACATGGAAGAGCATAAGAAAGAATGTTTATGCAAATCACACCAAATAGCAATAGCGTAATGGTAGAGCATTCGCACAAAGAAAAGGCATTCACGGTTCGAGTCCCACCACTCCCCTTCGTATTTATTTTTAAATCAGTATATGAAATAATACCAAACAAATATGTGTAAATAGTAGTAAAACACAGTGAAATGGCCAATGTATCAGTGAACAAAATAAATATTTTAAATGATCCTGATATATAATTGCCTGCAGTTAAGCAGCACTTCCCCCAGTGCAATAGAGTTGCCCATAGTTTAATAACGGTTAACCCAGTGCAATAGAGGTGCCCATAGCGAAATAGAGCTTTAACCAGTGCAATCTGTTTGCATGGACGTGCGCGCTGCACTAACCAGGGCACCGTAGGGCACCGCGGAGCAACGTAGAGCAAAGTTGCTTAAACATAGCCACACCCCCTAGCCTGTCTGGACAGTATGAAAATAAAATGAATGTTAAGGTTCGAACCCAAGACTGTGCATCACAAGCAAAGTACAGAACCACTAAGCCATGACAACTTAGGGGAAACAGCCACTGTTAACAGACATATACTTACTAATGGTAGTTTAACCATTACTAAGCAGGTCTCCAGTCAGGCGAGAATTAAAAAAAATGGCCAATCACAAAAAAGTGTGGGAAATGCGGCATATTTAAGCCCCATAGGTGAGAATACATGACATAACTGATTGTAGCTCATCTGCAGTTAGAATGGCTGGTGTCGGAGAGGGAACATGCTTCCGAGTGCAACATTGAGGCATCGAGGAGTCCAAATACATGGTTTGGCTCCTTGTCCACAGTCATGAGTCAAGACTCCTGCAGGGCCAGTTTCAAGGGACGGAGTACAAGGCAGAGGCTTGGAACAGGTTAGCTCATGGCCTCACCAGCGCCACAGGCATTCCTCGGACAGGTGAGCAGGTCCATCACCACCATGCAGAGCTGAAGAGATGGAAGCAGGACCACCTGAACCAATGGATACAGGAGGCCCATGGGATGTAGAATGCCCCACAACTGAGTATGTAGCCATGGAATGCAGTATGTAAGAATTGATAATTGAGTATGTATAATGGATAGGTATGTCTCAATATCCCTTCATTTACTTTACAGCTGCAGGTGACCGTGCTGCGAATCAGCAAGCCTATGCTGATAGGCTGCTAAGGCTGTGCCACCAGGCAGGTTAGTGATTATTCTGCATGTATTGTTATATAAAATATGGGAGAGAGCATGAAAGAAAGTGTTGTAGTCCAATAATACAGCCATAAAATTGCCTGAATAAGTCCTCTGCATGTACTGTCAGATAAAAACGTCAGAGAGGCAGAAAAAGAGTGTAGTAACCCATTGAGAAAGGTAACATATGTCTGGAATACTATCTCTGCAGGCATTGTCATATAAAATAAGTGAGTGAGCCTGAAAAAAGAGTGTGCTAACCTATTAATATAGGTATAATATGTCGTGAACATGTCTGCCATATACACCGTTAAAACAAATAAAGGAGTGAGCCTGTGGAAAAGTGTGTAATGTCATTAATAAAGGTCTAAAACCCAGAGTGTGTCTGTTTCACTTAGTATGAAATGTTGTTGTACCCTTGCATTATACAAATAGTAATGTGTTAGAAAGTGCTGGCAACCCAGAGTTCTGCAGTCCCATCTAAAGTGGGTGATGGAAGTGCTAGTAGCTGTGAAGCATATATACAGTCTGCAACAGTCAGTTACTGGCTGGCATTAATAAGTAAATCTGGCACATGTGTAGCATGTTAGTTTATCCCCAGAAATGTGAGTGTGTGTCAAGAAATGCAGGGTTCTGTACAAATCGAAGTTAAAATGTCATGTGAAAACATCCCAGATATGTAGATAAAGAAATAGAAATGCAATCAAAAAATATGTAGCAGTAACATCTGCATCCTGGACAGTTAGTATGTCAGATATAGGTCAGGCATACATTGAACTAGCCAAACCCATTACGCAACCTAATGTATGGTGGCAAGTGTAATAATACATGTAGGGGATAGACACCTGCAGTCACTAGGAATGTAGTGTAGACTAAAAGGTAATTATAAGATGTTAACCAAGGTTTTTTTCTACACCCTACTGTATGTGCATAAACCATGCAATTCCACACCTCAGTGGGTATGTGTAATCTTAAATATTTGTTGGGACATATGTCCTATTGTTCTATAAATATTTGCATTCACGTTGATGCATGTGCCTTGTTTAAACACCACAATCATGGTGGCCTGTTGCTACCAAACATCCCTGCATGCTGTTGGAATATCCACCGTGGTTCAATATATGCATGTGTTATGCTTGCTGCTCAACTGTTGGAACCTTGGTGTGTTGGGTTAATGGGAATATTATTGCATGCTGTTACAACTAATCTGGAATGCTGTTGTTTATGTTGTAATTAAACACACCTAATCACAGAACGTATGGGAAGGTCGGTCCCAGAAGACCCACCTGTCCCTCCTCAGCTGGCAAGTGCACCTGGCACAAGTAGGTCTAGTGCCCAGCCCGGGCTCCCCTCCTCCATTGTTCCTGTGCCACCTTCAGGTGGAAGCACTGCAGGGGATGGGGCTCATCCCCCGTTGCAAGCGTGGGCGGAGAAGGGTCACCTGTCACCCTTCGAAGGGTCCGGGTTGCAGTGCGTATGGAGATCCAGTGTTCAGTCGCTGACCCCCTACGCCAGCTTGATGCGAGAGTGGTGCATCCTATGGGTGAGCCAGCCTGTCCTATGCAACCCCCAGCACAGCCACCCTCGGGGCTGTGAAGGTGCAGTTGGTGACTGCCCATGGGTGGGGAATCTCAGTTCCACTGTTACCATCTGTATGCGTCTTGTCTGTCTTGTCTGTTTACCTCCCCAACCTACCTCCCCAGATATACCTACTTCCTCTACCTCACTTCCCACTCTCACCTGAAAAAAAAAATGGGCAATCTGTACCCACAAAAAAATTACGCCCCATACATAGCTGCCCACTTTGCACACATGTCCATTGGACATGTAAACTGATAATTATAACTGGAAGTACAACATACTTTGTTGTCCTCACCCCTCTCCCAGGGGTGGAAGGTTTCAAATATCACTCCAAATTTATTGCATATGCACAGCTGTTGCTGGTAAAAAAATGGGCAGCTATGAACCTTCCCTACACCCATCCTGCACATCCCGAGCTTGTATACCTACTGTCTGTCCCTCTTTGTGCCCCCTTTTTCATCACTTTCCTATCTCTCCATTTTCTTTTCTTTAAAAGAAATTAGCGTGGGGGTTAGCAGGAGTAAGCACTTTTAAGCAGTAGTAAGCGGGTTTAAGTGAGTGTGTGCATGTGTGTGCTTAGCTAAGTGCCGCTAAGCATCATGCAAACCCACACAAAGCCACTTACAACTGCTTAAAAGTGCCTTAGTCACTCTATGGCAGGGTCCTTGTTCTGCTGAGCAGCAAAAGAAAAAAACTCTGCCAGTGTCGAAGCCCAGACCATTGACACAATAGACTGCATGAATTACCACTAAGCCACAGCAGATATACAAATAACTTTGTTCTGAAATAAATATATCATGCATTACAATGAGGGAATGTAAATGGAAATTAGGAATGGTATAACACAAACCCTTTTCTGTGGGTCTTTACCAGCAGTTGTTGTGGAATTGCATGACATGACTGTGAAGGGAGAACCAGCCATCCTAGCAGGGAATAATGTTACAGTAGCACCTTACAAACACCACACAATATCAGACCAGGGTAAATACTGGCCACAGGAATACAGTGCAATAACCACATTTGTATGGCAGTTAATTGTGTAAGTCAGAAATAAAGTGCATACTCCCATGTATCCTGTGTTAGCATTTGGAGGGGTGAGTACATGCCCTCACTGAGAAGTGTGTACTGGAAGCAGCAACATTCAGGTTTGAGTACAACATGCATATAATTGGCTACAACCCTAGCTTCAGATAAGAGACATATACCAACCTTCTGACTGACACAACGGTGTCCAGAGCAAACAAGCATGGGCCCCACCTTGGACAGCTGAAAGGGCTACGCCTACCTAACTTAGCATTTTATAGCAGTGGGCTGCAATCACAGTGAGTAATGCAATCACCACACAGCAGGCTGCATGCAATTACTGAATGGTGGGCAGCAATTTGTGCAGAGGCTGTCACATGCACAAGTACAGATACCTAGAAAAGCAGGCTGTACCTGCAGTCCACACATGCAATTCTATTATTGCAGGTGCTGGGAGATATATATAGAGAGAGAGAGACGGACACAGACACAGACAGAGACAGAGGCACAACAGAGAGAGACTCTGAGACATAAACCGAAATAGAGGGGGAAAACCCAAAGCAAACAACCAAAAAAATAAAAAATAAAAAAATAAAAACCTACAAAACCGTAACACACAGAGCAGGGAAATACAAAGGTAAAGTATGTAACTCACATGTATGTGTTGGCATGTAGTAGATGTTCCTGAAGAGTACTCTACACACTGCAAATCATCCATGTGTGGCAGCAGTACATATCTATCTATCTGTATCCACACATGTGCATAGGGCAAGGGACATACTGCAACTGTTAGTGAAGGGTGGACAGATATCTGTCATTGAACGTTGATATGTGCATATATCTATGTAGGTCGTAGTGTGTGGCCTAGAAAACAGCATGCAGTGCTGATATATGTCATGTGGTGGTTAAATGCTGTGGGACTGATTTGTCAGATATGCTGTGTTACAGCCAGTGAGGCCTGCTAATGCTACATGGGCTGAGGACACCCACATGCATTCTGCACAACACTGTGCAATATAATCACATAACTGTACATCCCTCAACTGTCGCATAAGTGATATCCCCACCATGAAAGATGGACTATACATGTGCCTATATGTACATCCATGTGTACAGCAATGGATGTGTACATGTATGTGTATAGATATGCAAATATATATATATATATATATATATATATATATATATATATATATATATATATATATATATATAATTTATATATATATATATATATATATATATATATATATATATATATATATATATATATATATATATATATAGCCATATAGAGAGAGAGGGAAAGACAGAGTGACACGGGGTCATATGTACTGCAACAGGTGTGTGGTGACCAAGGCATGGACTGTAGACAAATGTTGATACTGCAGTGCCATTCCTCCTTTCCAAAACACTGTACCCATTAACTACCACATAGGTAGAGCTCTACCTAACAGTGAAGGTGTGATAAGGGAACATGGGACACAGGTGGACAGTAGCCTCCACTTTGATGAAGACAGTGCCACACTGCACCTGTAATCAGTCTGTGTGTTATGTGTCATGACAACAGATGTGTCATCTATAGAAATATAGGGCAGTGTTCCCCTCTACTCATCACAATGCCCTGTATGGCATGTACGTCACATGACAACTACACCAGGTGAAAAGGCCACCAACATACCTCCCAAAGGGTAATACTGGCCGCAAATAGATGCTCTATGCAAACTGACTCACAAAACCACATCTACACTGTATTGCATACTGGCCACACAGAGGTGACCTCTGCTGGATATACAGAGGTATGTCACACCCATAGCTGGGTGACAACCACCATGGCAACATATCACAATCCCTCGGGGATACACGATCTAGGGCCCTAAACCTTGTCAGCTCACTAAATAGCACATGCTGGAGGGATATGTTCCCATCTCAGAGATATGCCATACACTGGAATAGACCACATAGCAATAGCAGACAAGTCTCCTCATTAGCAGTTGTCATAAATACCCCTGATGATTGTGTGGGAGATTGGTAATACACCCCAGGAAACACCTCTGTGGTTCTGGTTGGCAGGGGCAAGTGAAATCAAAGTACATGTGTGTCAAAGGCCAGGGTTGCATATGGCTAGGCTGCCGTAGGCCCTAGGGCCAACAGCATATTACCTACCTATGACACTATGCCCTCACGCATGTACTCAATGCAATACCTGCTATGTGAGGTTGAATAAGTGTAACGCTGAATGTGTGCAAGGTCTGTAAAGGTGTGATAGCTTAGTGTGAAGTTGTATCTGACATGGTAGTGTCTATCCTAGCTGTGAGGACAGCAAATGATGTGTAATGCACTGTTAGGCAGACATAGTAGTACGGCATATGATGTGATGTAGTGCCTTGTTGACGAATGTGGTGTCTCATTGTAGGCTAAAGCAATACATGTATGCTTAGTGAGTGGTACTGCTGGTGAATCCAACTCCCATATGAACTGTAGTACTACCAGAAGCTGTAGGCCTAAACAGCACAGTATGGTGTGCGTTCACATTGCTTGGAAACACTGTCATGTGTGTTTCCTGTAGTCTGCACAGAGGACAAAACTCAGGCACAAGGGTGTGTAAGTAGTGGCACACAGTACTGTATGGTACACAGGTAATACTCATCTGTGTTGGCATACAGTGCTGTGTTGCATGTTTTTCTGATGTGTGTGTAATCATGTCTGTACAATGGCTGCAATCATATGTGTGTTACAGGGTATACGTGTGTATCCAGCAACATATATACTCTGTTACAGCAGTATGCCACCTATAGTAACAACTGTACACATCTGTTAGGCAGGGCTATGGAATTAATGACTAGGGTGGTTGACTGGTACTACTGTACCTGTACTTTACATCCATTGCAATGGATGACATCTCTGTTCGTGCATTGGTGTGATATACACCCCTGTCTTGAGGTTGTGCAATGTGTTACAAATAGTGTGTCGGGTACTGTTGTATAGTGGTGTGATATATAGAGTGTGCCAGGCACTGTTAGTTAGTTGTGGCCTGAGAACCAATAAGTGGTATTGAACGTGTTTAACCTCTGACAGACAATAGGATGGTATATATGTCAGTAAAGTGATATCTGTGGTTAAAGGTGTAAAGTGTGCCACAGGACTCGCTCACACATATTGTTCATATCGTTTTCAGCCAGATGGCCCAGCAACGCAATCCATCATACACAGCGGATGAGGAAGAGGTGATACTACAAAGCCTATTGCAGCAAAACATGATGCTGTTTTCCAGAAGCAGCCAGCACCAGCAGGAGCAGACTGCACTGTGGTAGGAACTTGTTCATTGGGTAAATGACATAGGCATGCATAACCGGACATATGAGCAGGTACACCATCACTGCAGTGATTTAATTAGACATGCCCGGCATGCGTCTGATATCCAAAGACAACAGCATGCCACAGGTGGTTGGGTGGCCATTCATCCCCCCATCACCAGAGTGGAGGAGCTGCTCCTAAGTATGGTGGCTCCAGGACAACAGCAACATCAAGCTCTGACATGTGTTGTTATGGAGGCCGGAGCCACCCATCACGTCCACCCAGAGCAAGCAGGTAACATGCCCTATCTGTAGATGACAGTTAACTGTATTGTTAGATTATGTCTACGTGAGATGTGTACTGTGTGTTTAGCAGTTCAGCTGCCTAGTGTTGTGCAATACTGATATTTTGAATAATATCTCTAAACCTGTGACTGTTGACTGTTGTTATTCTGCAGTTTAGCATACCCACTGTAGCAATGCCACAGTTGTGGCCACTGACTAACTCTCTCATATTCTCATAGGTCCCTCTGGTGTGATAGCAGGGCAGCCGATCCATGCTGGTGAGTGTGTTATAACTGCAATGTTGGTAATGAAATATGCATGTCATAGGTGAGGTGTAGGCCATGTACACGTAACACACCTACGCATAATGCATGCCGTGCATGTTTGCTGTAAGACGTTGCACAGCTCAGTAATGTCAGTAGCTGCTTCACTGACATGCAATACACAGAGCATAAGACACAGTTGTGGCAACCCCATACTGCACATTGGATAGGTATAGTTGCAACACCTGTACACACAACATAAAGCGTTTATCATACGCAGTACACAAAGACATGCTACATATGGCGTAACCACACACCTGCTGTAAGGTCACACCTCAGTATCCCACATGTCATCCACAAACACATGATGTATCTCAGGGGTAGAGGCCTATCATGGGTCTGTGCAACACTCTTCAACACATAACACAGTCATGTTAGGCAATGCTCCCTATTGGGCACCTCATACACCCATGTACAAAGTGGCTGTGTAATAGTGAACGTAGCCACGCCACTGCAGTTCAGGTACAGCATGCTAGGCGGTGGTCTGTCACACAGTAGTAGCCGTAAGTGACCACAAGATGCATGATGATGATGATGACGGCACATGGTAGTACACCCCATCCAGTTACAGTGACCACAGTACTACACATAGCGGTCTTTGCTTTGCACCTCATTGTTGTGTGTGTGCAAACATATGCACCTATACACAATATGCATAGCATGTTGTGTGTGTGCTTACATATGCCAGCATACACAATATGCATAGCTGTTGCCATCTGTACAAAGAGTCACATATATGTCCTGGAATGCTATTGGGTGTATAGGTCACATGACACACATTGGGTATGTGTGGTGTTTAATGTTGCAGCTGTGTAGCATGCCATGTCATGGCTAGCACTGACATATCTGAAATATGTCCCACACTCACCATAACCACTGTACAATGGCCATGTCGAGCATTGGGATTCCTTCATGTCTACATGAACCACTCATCCCATGTCTGTACATTGCATGCATTTGCTACACCTGTGCCTACTATTATTTGCTATGGACACAGACACTGTAAGCAGACATGGCAATCTGTCACACAAATAACACATGCAGCCATGGTATGTATACCATTGAGTGATGGTGCACAGGACATTGCAGAGCAGATAATACTTGCACAGCAATGTTGTGTCCATGTACACATTGTGTTCCAGGGTGTAGACAATCACTGAACAGCTACACACATGCATCACAACTATGTATAATGTCATTAAATAGGGCCGTCAACACTTGCACTGCATGGTCTTGAGCAACACATATTCCGCATGCTGACACGTGTGAGGTGACTGTTTGCCTTGTAATACTGTCACCCACCTTCACCCACTATTGTTTATTTGTTGGATTGCTGGTGTGTGTGTGTGTGTGTGTGTGTGTGTGTGTGTATGTGCTGTGGTGAGCAGTGTATTTGTGTTCATGTGTGCATGTGTGCATGTGTTCATGTGTTCATCTCTGCATGTGTGCATGTGTGCATTTGTTCATGTGTGCATGTGTGCATGTGTGCATGTGTTCATGTGTTTATGTCTGCATGTGTGCATGTGTGCATGTGTGCTAACATCATGTACAGATTGTGAAGTGTGTTTCCTGTCTTCCTTCCACAAGTGCTGAGTTAGGGGTGTCTGAATGCAGCAGGGAACCTGATGTCACTGCCACTAATAGTGGAGATAATGAGACGTATTGTGGGATAGGTAGGTCTGTCAGGGTCTGTCGTTGGTCCACCAATCAACAGTACACAGCGTTCATCCCCATCTATGTGCACACTCATACTGCCAATACATCCCTCATCACCAATGGCCTTAGCTGAGGGACAGCATGCAGTCGGCATTGACCAGGAGAGTGTGGTACCCATGGCACGTGCATCCCCTCACAGCAGCCATAGCCAGATTACTGGAATGGTACCACATAGGCGGATGTCCAGGAGTTCTCGGGGGAGCACCACTGGTCATATTGCCCCTGGCATATGTGCCCCCAGAGGTATTACAACCTCCAGTATGTTCCGGGCTGTAATGCAGGCACAGGCACGTATGGAACGGTACACCCGACAGGGACTAAGGGCACAGAGGGCCCATTACACTGCTATCAATGACAGCATCTGTGACCTTGCAGGTGCTATCCGGAATTACACAGAGGTCATTGATAGCCATTGGAGGGAGACATTAGATGTCCTCCACAATGTGTTAGCCATGAGCCAGGACTGTGCAGGATGGATGGGAAGCTGACGTGGATGCATGCCAGCAACAGCATCAGCTGGCAGTCATTGTGGATGGACCATGGATCACAGCTACTCCCGTATTGGCAGTACCAGCTCCAGCAATGCTGGGGCTGGCCTGTCCATTGACCGTCCTACTAGACCACATGCACGTGGCACTGGCCAGTCCCAGCAGGGACATGGGTCCAGTCATCATACCTCTGCCTCTGATGATAGCACCCAGTCAGGGTTGGTACTCGATACTGCCCGTAGCACACCTGCCAGGCACAGGTACCATGTCCATGGCCAGAGACAGTGATCTGTATGGCCTAGCAGGTACAGTCTGTGGCTGTCCCACAACTGCCCATATATGGCAGCCACATGGTGGAGTTGTATGCATGCAGACACACACACATTAACCAAACAACTAGGACTCACACATACACACACACATTACATCAACATTGGACCATGCTGTACTGTTGTCCCTCACACACACAAACACACACACACACACACACACACACACACACACACACACACACACACACACAGACATGTCAATTGGATGGGTCAATGTTGGACTCTGGCAAACTAACAACACACCCTGTGCATATGATGACACCTGTGCCACCTCCTGTCATCTGTCACATTGATGCAGGAATAGGCTAACATGCTTCTTATGCACAGGGTGACATTATAGCAGTGTAGCAATAGTAGCAAGTTGCCAACAGGAAAGTGTACTGATATTCTTGTAGGTATATCTGAGCAGGCATTATGCATCACAGCTCTGATAGTCATTGTAGCATTGTTTACACCAGTGTTAGGTCTGAGTATGTATTGCCCACCCATGTGCCACTTGGCTGAAGTGTACAGTGTTGCCAGCATGTGTTAATGAGTGGACAGTACATGTGTGATGTGTGCATTACAAATTAGCAGGTGTACATCTGTGAACATGGTGTGTGCGCACTGTCTGCATGTACATGCATAGTGGACACGTGGGATGTGCGACATACCCTGTTGTACACATTGTTAACATCTCATGGTAACTTTCTATGGCCAGTATGCATTCTACTACAGATACGTACTAACATGGGTACACATGTGTATGACATGGGTTGACACTATGCTGTGGGTGATACTGTTGATATCTGTTAATGATCTGCAGTCTGGTAGTATACACCACCTCAACAGCATGACTATAACCAATCATTAGATGATGTCCTGACAAATGACACGCAGTTGTAGGGAACTCAGTAACTCAGTAACAGTTGGATCCTTCCGGTAATATACTATAACAGTAACCAGTGGTATTGACCGCCACATGTTCCTGGGACCACACCTGTGTGGCATATAGCCCTCTTAGGCACATGCAAACACACTAGGGATATGTCTATCCCCTTCTAGAAATGCATGCATTGGCCTACACTGCATTCCCTGGATGGGACGCATATTCTACATAAGGGTATCATACAGACAGATACCTGTTGTCCAATACATGCTGTATAGTCATAAGCCGACTATGGCATAGTCACCCACATTTACTAGACACACTATCCCAACAGTACCACATAGGTGGTAGCCCTCAACATGTATGTTGGGTACCAATGTGTACAGACAGACATGTGTTATGTCATCTGTCCCTTGGTATCCACATATCCATAGGTATTGTGGGGTCCATCGGTGTTTCACATAACACATTAGGGACCTGCATGCATATCCACAGGGCTGTTGTACACCTATAATGACTGTCAATTACTGCTAGTCGTTGTTGTGTATGAACATGTGTGACATATACCCCAGGCAATTATCCTCACTCACAGTACTCTATAGTACGTGTCATGGGTGTGTGTGGCACAGATGACCTTGGCCATGGATCACTACAGTGGCCGGGCTTGTCGCATACATACATGTGTGACCTATGATCTGAGAAGCAGCGGCACAATCTGTCGAAGGAAACAAATGTATTCATGTAGTATGCAGGCTTCATGCCTATGTACTGATTGAGGTCACATATACGCATATTCATTTGCCACGCAGATACCTGATGTGTGCAATGCACATACTGTTTTAATCATTTGTCATGCCGTAGTAAAAGCAAAACCCACACTGCAGTGACTGCTGTGGCACACACACAGCGTTTGCAGGATTCAAACCCCTACCTAACTCTGTTATGATACTAGAGAGATACCCATTAACATGGCACACTATATGCTTTCCTGGGTGGCTTCTGTTTTCCTTGAATATTTGTAGGATGCTGACATCATCAGACATTCCAAAGAGGGATGTACCTCTTTTATTGTGTTTTCTCAGTCTCCGAAAAGGCTACTCCTCTCAAATGAAATCACACACATACACACTGCCAGCACTTGCAGGATTCAAACCCCTACCTAACTATGTTATAATACTAGAGAGATACGCATTAACACAGCATGCTATATGCTTTACTAGGTGGTTTCTATTCACCTGATATATTTGTAGGATGCTGACATCATCAGACATTCCAAAGAGGGATGTGTTTTCCCAGTCTCCAAAAAGGCTACTCCTCTCAAAGGAAATCACACACATACACCCCCCCACACACACTGGCAGCACTTGCAGGATTCAAACCCCTACCTAACTACGTTATGACACTAGAGTGATACGCATTAACACGGCACACTATATGCTTTATTGGGTGGTTTCTGTTCTCCTGGTATATTTGTAGGATGCTGACATCATCAGACTGGACATAGAAATGTGTGTGCACTTTCTTTTATGCAATCCCAGGAATGCTCCATGTGGGTCGGCAGGTATCAACAGCTTGAACAGGACCCTGTGAGTCGCACCTTGTGTGATCTGTCTGTGGACACACTGACATCCCTTCATATGTCAACACATATCTATGCACAGATTGTTGGTTTTGTGGATACGACATGTGACTGTGATGTTGATGAAGAGCTATGCAAAGTCTATGTGGGACATGTGTAGCTCTGTTCAGTGATGTATGTCCTGGGTGGCTGCCTTGCAAATGGTGTAGCATGTTTGGGAACCATGATCTGTACATGAACATACCACAGCTGGGAGGGTTGTGTGTTTGTCAGCTTCCAATAGCTCTGTTTATGACTTCAGCCATGATGCACTCCATGGCCTTGCAGGTCAGACTTTATAGGCTTACTGGACTATACTTCCCTTGGTGTGTTGTGGGGAGTGCCATATGTTGCTGTAACATATTCGATGGTTCCAGACCCTGTGGAGTGGGTGAGGCTCAACAGGCTGTTCAGGTGCAGGGTCTGTTTGTTCTGTAGTGCATGTATGACACATATTGGGAAACATTGCAATGCAATTGCTGCCATGCTTTTGGCTTTGGGGGGAGCTGGCCAGCCATTCTACACGTGATATCTCCTGGTATGATGTCAGGGACTATCATCAGTGGGAGGTGGGTATGTATATATGGGCCTGTCTGACAGGATGTCGGCATTGTCAGTAAGGTACAGTTGGCCCTGACTCAGGACATATATGAGTGTACATTACTATTTATGACATAGCTGAAGGACATGTCATGATTCTCAGTCTGGACTCCTTCTCAGCTACTCTTTACAAAACACCAACAAACCTGAGCACTAATCCCGGTTATACTCTTTTACACACTTAACACCCTACTGATCCTTTGTGATGTACAGAGTATGTCATCATAATATACTGGCATGTCCAGGGGTCAGTTTTATGTGTACTCTCCAATCCAGCTAGTGAATATTGTGGTTATGACACAATGTCACATCTGCCTCATGTACACAGACAACCCTCTCCTCCTCCCAACACACTCAGATATATGTTAGAGATGCGACAATATTGACATACAGGAGGCTGAGCTCTCTCGACCCATGACTGGCATGGTCTATCAGGTGGTGAAGGTGACCACACACACCACATATCAGTCTCACATACACCGATAGTGACAGCAATCAAACCACATTGCCACACATACACATACTCGGAGGCTCTACATACACTCTGCCTAAGCAGCAGAGACCTCTAAAGCAGACACACAAACAACTGCTACCCCACTACAATACCCACATATCACATAGTTCACAATATCAGTGTGCCATACAGTCACTGCCCTTCGGGCTAAACAACACACCTGATACACTTGAAATAGGTGACACTTAATGTCAGACACACTGATGTCCCACTCACCAGGCCAAACAAGGGAATAGCTGTCTCTCAGGTGCCAGGATCCACCACATAACGCATGCACTCAGGTCACTCCAAAGCAAGTCCAGGACTGGCTCCATTATTGTCCATGCTGGTGCATACAACCTCAGATGTTCCTCCCTAGACCACATGACATGATACATAGAGGAACTCTCTGATCATGTAGCCCAGGCCAGTATGACCCTGACCTTGTCTAGCATCTTGCACTCACCAAGTATGATCTCAGTATACCAACAAACTGATCACGTTTAACAGTTGGCTAACATATTGGTGTTATTCAAAGGGGATACAGTGTCTGTCAGCCTGGGGTGACATGCTTGACATGCCACGTAGCTTCCCTATGGACAGCTTGCACCTGTCACCCTTGGACTTTTGAATACTGGCTAAGGCACTTGCTGCCACCATACTGCCTTATTTAAGTGGGGCTCAAAAGACAGACCCACCTCCATAGACATTACAGAGTACATGACACTGAGGGTAATGCTGCTCAACACCAGATGTATTACCCTCACATTGACCACACTCAGGAATCTCCTCAGTATGGAGAATAGCAATATCTTTGCACTAACAGACACATGGTTCAGACTCCCACATGCACACCAGCACTACCAGGTTATATTTCGTACCATGCTTTCTGACCACATAACTCGGAATGGCCAACACAAATAGTGGGAGTATCCATCTACATCACAGATACACATACCTCTGGGTTGGTATCATTGCACAAAGCATCACAGACCATACATATGCACCTAACATTGTGCAAATCTGCCTTTTGGTTTGTTGCCTGCTACAGACCACACTCACAAACTCAGCAACCACACTCGTCTTTCCGGGGAACACTGGACAATATGATGGTCTCCCCAAACACCATTATATTGGGTGATGTCAAATAAACACACATTGACTGGGGATAGTACTCAGGCCCCAACACCTTCACCCAACAGTTGCTACAATTTGTAAACTCATATGCTATGGCACAACCGGTCACCACACCCACAAGAGGGGACAACATATTGGACATGATAATCACCAACATGGGGACTCTATGTTCCACACCTGCGATATACCCCTCATTGGTAAGGACAGAACATACTTTATCTCACTGGAAATCCATATCCCGTCCCCAAACCCATCCTGGGTAATCTTGGTGAACTTCCCAAAAGCAAATGTCACACTTCTCCATACCACGGTGGTATCCTTCAGAGACGCTGGGTCAGTGGTAAGTATGGCTCAGACTGCTGAGTCCTTTACATCCACATTCTATGGAACCTAGTGGACTGCATGGATCATGCTATCCAAAATAACACCTGTACTCACTCCTCCAATGGCAGGGGACCTGTCTGGTGGACCCCGGCCATTAATATTCTATACAACAAAAGGAGGAAGCTACTACATGATAGAGCACAATCCCAGACAGGGAAGGCATCTGTGATCTGTACTAGCAGACAGCTACAATCACTCATGTATTTATGTCAGGCCCGCTTCTAACGGACAATTGCACCAGACACATCGGACACTCACAAGGCCTTCTTCAGTTAATTCAGGTACCTGGCTGGACACTCACTGATATGCTGTGTGTTACGGCATACTGACTGAACATACCCTGAACCCACAGACATTGCCAAAATCCTGGCAAACAGATTCAATGCAGATGTCTCTCCCCCATCCCCCCTAAGGAGGTACTGTCCATCCCAACAGAGTGTAACCTCCATGACATCATGAATAAACAGGTGAGTGCTGCCCTCCACACAGCGGACAACACAGCATCAATGGGACCAGACAGTGTCCTGGCCTGTGTCGTGCACGGCCTTCATGACAGACGTAACCCTAACATTATGTCATTGTTCAATATCAGGGTTACTGCAGGATTTGTACCCATGGAATGGCGTACAGCGATAGTGGTCCCGCCCCACTGAATACTGCCATAACAGACCACAGACAATATCGGCCTATAAGGCTAACTAGCCTGTTCTGCAAAGCTATGGAGCGTATTGTAATGGGACTCATGCACATAGACATGGGAAACCTACAGACACTGAGTCCTACATATTACAGCATTGTTGTGAGCAGATATTGCCTGTTGGATCTGTTTGTATTCTTTAAACAGTTACCAGGTCTATCAGTGTTGGGACGGTTGTCCACACAGCCTGCCTGGACCTTGCACAACCCTTCAACACAATACCATACACGGTCATTATGCATAGGCTCACTGGCATGAATATCGACACATATCTCACACAATGGATTGCTACCTGGATCAGGGATAGCACCCACATGCTCAGTGTTGCAGGTGCCATGTCTGACTATACACCAGTTACACATGGCATCCCACAAGGCTTAGTCCTGGGACCTCTCTTGTTCAGTATATATTTTTGTGACGTATAGGCTATCAAAGGAGGGATATGGCTGCCCATGTTCGCAGATGACTGGAAACTGGGTGCCATAATCAACTCTCCAGCTGGCACATGCATACTCATACAGGGTTTCACAGAGATAGGATGACTGGTGCCTGAGCCATGGCCTATGGCTACATGCCATTAGTTGCATAGTCATCCCCTTTGAGAATGACAACATGCCCACACATTACTACATAGGTAGTAATCCATTACATACAGTAGTAGTTGTTACAGGTTTGGGGACATGACCTGTTCGTACTCTCGCCTTTGACAATCACATTGCCATAGTGGTTAGACAGTACTTTTACATAGCTCACCATATCCCACATGGTTTCACATGTTGATCACGTGTGGTCATTGTGCCCCTATACTCATCACAACCCTGATTGGTTACTATGCCACATTTGGGTTGTACCTTACCCGACACCTGCAGCAACTGTAATGGCCACAAATGTTACTCATCAAGCAGATGTAGGGACTCACACCGATGCCCTGCACAGTTCAGATACAGTAACTCCAGCTCTACTCAGTCACTTACCACCTACACAGATGTGTTGTGTGCCTGTAGTTTAAGGCAATATCTGACCCAGAATTAATGGACATGCTCCACCTCAGGATATCCAACTCCCTTGGAGCTACACACTCCAGGGACATATACCTCAGCACAGATGTTAATAGGACATGCTGGGGGGACAGATTATTATCCGAAAGGCTCCACTCACTGCAGAGTGTAGTCCCAGTTTTGCATAAGCAGAGCCACCCACTGACCACCTACAGGTGACATCTTGACAAGTGGATGGGTGATCGTATGTGTACCCATGGGATATCTTCTGGGTCCCTGCTAGACAGAGGCACAGTACACTAAACATAAATGGGCTATCTTGTGTGACCTACTATTCACGGGCACAGTGTTCTGATTTGACTGGGTTGCAGCAGCCAAACACACTCTGGCTATGCTTGTACATGCCCTAGGGCAGATAGCCTAGTATTAACCTCTGAACCTATGAAAATGTTCATGATGCACACTGTTTACTGCTGATACTGTTTGCAGGTTTTTATCATTTTTGCTTTCCCTCTTTCTATGAACCGCTTAGGTACCTGCAGAACACATTTGATTATGACAGGGTTCCACTATATTATATACATGTCTGCTGTCATATAAGTGTGTGCACAGGGCAGATTGCTGGGTAGTGAGAGGTTTCTGGGTTAACACATGCAACTGCCTGATATGTGTGGCCCACTGCTGTACTCCAACATGGCCTAAGTGTGTGAGCATGCCCAGTTCAGACTGTCAGTGTTCTGTTGCCTGACATTTGTCTCATGTATTCAAGTGTGTGAGCATGCCCAGTTTGACCTTTCAGTATGTTGCTGTCTGAAGTCCACTACATTTGTTGATGTATGTGTACATGTCCAATATTAACATTTCTACTGTGTGTGTTGAAGGTCAGGTTCTATTCTTACTGCAGGACTCACCTTTGTGCCATAACTCAACAGGGATTATGCTGTGCCTGCAGGGTTTCCATGGAATACTTTGCATAGACTTATCAACATTTCTTCATACAGGTTAACCACTGCGATGCTGTCATGGTTTAGTCGTTCAGTACTATGACTATAATGCACAGTATCCTGGGTTCGAGGACCATCACTGCTTATATTTTCATACTGAGCAGACCAGACTGCTTAAGGGCCAGTAGAGCAACTATGAGCATGTTGGCTTTTGTTCAGCTATGCCCTACTTAGACCCAGCTTGTCCAACATTGCTCAATATTAACCATCATTGCTGGACGTTGGCCAATATTACTCAACATTGACCACATTTGTACTAGTTGGTGTGTGCGATTTTGTTTACATATACTACATGGTGGAAAATGCTGTTTAGCACTGCTTTATATTGCTTAACACATGGCAATCATGCCTCAGGTGTTGATGCAGGGCTGGCTATGTCGGATGCACATACTACACTCCCTATACAGGTTTGAAAACAGGTAGTGTCAACGTAGGCATCCCTTTTACTATATGTGTGGGTCAGAGAGAGGTATAATTTCCAGAGCTCCTACTGAGCCAGTGTATGTGCTAGGCATTGCCTCTTTGCCAAGGCCAAAGCATACTGGGCATGCCTCCTTCTGCCTACTGGGGCAGGCTCAGGTTGTTCCTCCTCCAAGTCATGCTCTGCCTGTGATGGCCCTGGCAATGGTGGGGGGCTGTTTGGCCCAGGCTGCAGCTGTTTTCGAGGGATCATATTATGTAGCATAGCACATACCATGACAATTTGGGTACATGTAGTTGGTGAGTACTGCAAGGCTCCACCGTATGTGTCTAGGCACCAGAACCCTGACTTGAGCAGCCCAAACACATGCTCTATTACATTTTGTGTTTGTGCATGTGCCTCATTATGGCGTTCCTGTTCAAGTGTGTGTGCGTTTTTGATGGGTGTCATCAGCCACGGCTCCAGTGCATAGCCAACATCCCCCACTACGTGTCCATGTGGGATGTCCCCAGTGGCAAATGTCTGGTACAGCTGCATCAGATGCCAGATGTGGGAATCATTGTAGCTTCCAGGGCAGCCAGCACACACATTCAGTATTACGCCCTGGGCATCACACATGACCTGGCAGTTGATGGAGGGGAAGCCCTTGCGGTTGAAGTAGACCCTACCCCGCTCACTGGCTGGTGCTTTGATGCGTATATGCGTGCAGTCTATTGCACCCACTACTTCAGGGTATTCCGCTATTTGCTGGAAGAGACGCATATTGCTGGCCAATACCTCATGGGAATTGGGGAAGTATACATGATCACCGACATGTGCTGACATGGCATCCAGGAAATGGTGCAGTACCCTCGATGCTGATGCCTGTGATGTTCTCATCATATCACCAGTTGGTCTCTGGAAGGTACCTGTTGCTAATATTCTTAGGCCAACACATACCTTAGTTTCCACTGGGATGGGTTCCCCTCTGTTGGTTCTGTGTGTGAGGCATGGCCTGCATAGCTCAACAATTTGCTGCAAGAGGTCTTTGTCCACTCTATGGTGCTCCACTATCTCCAGCTCATGTAGCCCCTGGTAGGTTACCCTGGGCCTGTTCACTCTTCTCTGTCTCCTCACCGTGGGTTATCCAGCAGCATTTGCATCATCACCACCGTCAGCATGTTACATATGTCGCCTTATAACAGCAATGGCAGCCCCTAAGATTTTTTTGTCTCAGTACAGCTTTTTCAGTTTTCACTGCTATTAGCTTACTGCAGTGTTGCAGTGTCTCTTGAGAGAAACATAATAGACTGTTGTTTGCAGTGTTTTAAGTGCTGGGCTGGGTTGGGCTAGTGTTCTGCCTGGGTAATTGCCTGATTCTGATTGTTTTCACCTGCTAGCTCTGCTAGTACTCCCTGGTAACTTCCCTACTATTTGGTGTGCTTCCTTTTTCCTTTCTGTTTCCTGAGGGGGAGCGCCGTGCACACAAGCACAAACACATGCACAGCAGCTCACACGTGCGCACACATGCTTACATGGACTAAAACTTGCTTATTCTTGTTAAAACGCGTGCACACTGGCGCAAAAGCGCTTACAACTGTTTACACAGCTTTACATATGCTTACTCAAGCTTACACGTGCGCACACATGCTAACACGCGCGCACACTGTCTTACCTGGATTTACTGGCGCGCACACACGTGCATGCACACTCAGCAAGAAACTTTGGTGTTATCCATAGCATACACCTTCCATTTCTTGACTTTACCTGACTTACCTGTTGACACACCTCTTTCAATAATATGTAATTGTCGGCTGACACATGACACTTTGATCCAATGAGCTTCACTCCTTTCATACATTTCCCCCTCATGATTTCACCTATCTTCTACTCTGTTACTCCCCTTATCCTACTCCTACACTCCACTGACTGTGCTCATTTCCTATGTAAACTTGTGATTCACTATCCTAACTCTCATTTGCATAGGATGGCCTACTAATGCTTGGTTACATCTCTTAGATTGAGCTTCCCCCCTTAGCAACCTCTACTCGGTGGCCATGTTGTCTTCAGCCTGCCATTCACTTGCATTGTAAATTCATTTTAGCTATAAAATCCACATTTGTGGATCCTAATTATTAATTTTCTGTTTTTTAGGGTGCAGCACATTTGCGTGGCGCTGCGCTACTGTTAAACCCCAGAGATCAGGATGAAAAAAAAGTTATTTAATTTCTATTTTGCATCACTTCCCATTGGCAATGGCCGTATTTTTGGCAATTGGCATGCTTCCTCCTGTAAATGCATGCTTTTTTTGCAGCTGTCATGGCTCTGTTTTGCTATTTGCAGAACCGTACTCAGTTATCAACTGAGTACATTTCTGCAAATAACACTACTCCCACTCGGACAAGTTTGGGTGTCCTGGATCGCAAATTTACCTCATTTGCATAGCTTTTGCCTGCAATTAAGGTCATTTGCATATCCAAGCCCCGTCCGTGTAGGACTAGTTTAAGGAGCTCTGTTACACGCCCCTACCGGCTCTTCCTGGATCGCTTGGCGGACATGTTGGCTGCATGGAGTCTTACTCTACTCTCAGACTCCGTGCAAGCCTTCGTGAATCCGGCCCTATGTGTATGGACTAAAAATAAAAAATAAAAACAATTTTTAGAGAACTGTATTTATAAATGTTAATTGGACACTAATTAGAAACACAAGTGTATTTAAGTGTAAAGAGAAGGGAAATACAACAGTTTGATAAAGTCTGGTATGGTTACACACGAAAGCGCTTACTTTACTGTTGGGATTTTGGAGTTTTTTACCCATTGCTGTGGACTGTGCAATAAACTTCATTGTGCTTGGATTACTTCATTGTGCTTAGATTAACTCTATTGTGCTTGGATTTATGGAGGTGAGTGGACAGTTCTTCCCTGGGTTTGTTTTTTCAAAAAAGTTTGGTCTTTTACCTACAATCCTGGTGCTCAAGTATTTTGCATAATATTAATATTGTTATAACACTGTCAGTCTGTGCCATGGTACATAATATTAATATTGTTAGAACATCGCCAGTCTGTGCCATGGTACATATCAATATTTTTAGAATGCCAACAGTTTGTGCCATGTTACATAATATTAATATGGTTAAAACACCATCATTCTTTGCCATGGTACATAATATCAATATTGTCAGAATACTGGCAGTCCGTGCCATGTTGTGTAATATTAATACTGTTAGAATCCCGGCAGTCTGTGCCATGGTTCAGAATATTAATATTGTTAGAATGCCAGCAGTCTGTGCCATGTTACATAATATAAATATTGTTAGAACACTGTCACTTTGTGCCATGTTACATAATATTAATATTGTTAGAACACCATCAGTCTGTGCCAGGGTACATAATATAAATATTGTTAGAACACCATCAGTCTGTGCGATGTTACATAATATTAATATTGTTAGAATACCGGCAGTCTGTGCCATGGTGCATGATATTAATATTGTCAGAATACCGTCAATCTGTGCCATAGTACATAACATTAATATTGTTTGAACACCATCAGTCTGTGCCATGGTACATAATATTAATATTGTTAGAACACCGTCACTCTGTGCCATGATACATAATATAAATATTGTTAGAACCCCAGCAGTATGTACCATGGTACCTGATATTAATATTGTTGGAACACTGTCATTCTGTGCCATGGTACAGAATATTAATATTGTTAGAAAACCATCAGTCTGTGCCATGTGTCATAATATTAATAATGTTAGATTCCCGGCAGTTTGTGCCTTGGTACATAATATTAATATTGTTAGAACGCTGTCTTTCTGTGCCATGTTACATTATATTAATATTGTTAGAACACCGTCAGTCTGTGCCATGCTACATAATATTAATATTGTTAGAAAAACGTAAGTCTGTGCCATGTTACATAATATTAATAATGTTAGAATCCCGGCAGTCTGTGCCTTGGTACATAATATTAATATTGTTAGAACGCTGTCTCTCTCTGCCATGTTACATAATATTAATATGTTTAGAATCCCAGCAGTCTTTGCCATGGTACATAATATTAATATTGTTAGAACACTGTCACTTTGTGCCATGTGACATAATATTAATATTGTTAGAATCCCGGTAGTTTGTGCCATGGTACATAATATTAATATTGTTAGAACACCATCAGTCTTTGCTATGTTACATAATATTAATATTGTTAGAATCCCAGCAGTCTGTGCCATGACACATAATATAAATATTGTTAGAATACCGACAGTCTGTGTCATGGTACATAATATTAATATTGTTACAACACTGTCATTCTATGCCATGGTACATAATATTAATATTGTTAGAAGACCATCAGTCTGTGCCATATTACATAATATAAATATTGTTAGAATACTGGCAGTCTGTGCCATGTTACATAATATTAATATTGTTAGAACACCATCAGTGTGTGACATGGTACATAATATAAATATTGTTAGAATCCTGGCAGTTTGTTCCATGGTACATAATATTAATATTCTTGGAATCCGGGCAGTCAGTGCCATGTTGCATAATACTAATATTGTTGGAACACCGTCAGTCTGTGCCATGGTACATAATATTAATATTGTTAGAATACTATCAGTCTGTGCCATGTTACATGTTATTAATATTGTTAGAACACCATCAGTCTGTGCCATGGTACATAATATTAATACTGTTAGAACACCGGCAGTGTGTGCCATGGTACATAATATTAATACTGTTAGAACACCGGCAGTCTGTGCCATGTTACATAATATTAATATTGTTAGAACACCATCAGTCTGTGCGATGTTACATAATATTAATATTGTTAGAACACCGGCAGTCTGTGCCATGGTACATAATATTAATACTGTTAGAACACCATCAGTCTGTGCCATGTCACATAATATTAATATTGTTAGAACACCGGCAGTCTGTACCATGGTACATAATATTAATATTGTTAGAACACCGTCAGTCTGTGCTGTGTTACATAATATTAATATTTTCAGAATACCAGCAGTCTGTGCCATGTTACATAATATTAATATTGTTAGAACACTGGCAGTCTGTGCCATGCTGCATAATATTAATATTTTTAGAAAACCGTAAGTCTGTACCATGTTAGATAATATTAATATTGTTAGAATACCGTCAGTCTGTGCCATGGTACATAATATTAATATTGTTAGAATCTCGGCAGTCTGTGCCATGGTACATAATATTAATACTGTTAGAACACCGGCAGTCTGTGCCATGGTACATAATATTAATATTGTTAGAATCCTGGCAGTCTGTGCCATGGTACATAATAGTAATATTGTTAGAAGCCAGGCAGTCTTTGCCATGGTACATAATATTAATATTGTTAGAACACCGGCAGTCTGCGCCATGGCACATAATATTAATATTGTTAGAACACTGGCAGTCTGTGCCGTGTTACATAATATTAATATTGTCAGAATTCCATCAGTCTGTGCAATGTTACATAATATTAATATTGTTAGAATACCGGCAGTCTGTGCCATGGTACATTATATTAATATTGTTAGAATCCCGTCAGTCTGTGCCATGTTACATAATCTAAATATTGTTAGAATACTGGCAGTCTGTGCCATGTTACATAATATTAATATTCTTGGAACACCATCAGTGTGTGAAATGGAACATATTATTAATACTGTTAGAACAACGGCAGTCTGTGCCATGTTACACAATATTAATATTGTTAGAACACCGTCAGTGTGTGACATGGTACATAATATAAATATTGTTAGAATCCTGGCAGTTTGTTCCATGGTACATAATATTAATATTGTTAGAATCCCGGCTTTCAGTGCCATGTTACATAATACTAATATTGTTGTAACACCGTTAGTCTGTGCCATGTTACATAATATTAATATTGTTAGAACACCGTCAGTCTGTACCATGGTACATAATATATATATTGTTAGAACACCAGCAGTCTGTGCCATGGTACATAATATTAATATTGTTAGAACATCGCCAGTCTGTGCCATGGTACATAATATTAATATTGTTAGAACACCGTCAGTCTGTGCCATGTTACATAATATTAATATTGTTAGAATACCGGCAGTATGTGCCATGGTACATAATATTAATATTGTTAGAACATCGCCAGTCTGTGCCATGGTACATAATATTAATATTGTTAGAACACCGTCAATCTGTGCCATAGTACATAATATAAATATTGTTAGAACACCAGCAGTCTGTGCCATGTTACATAATATTAATATTGTTAGAAAACCGTAAGTCTGTGCCATGTTACATAATATTAATAATGTTAGAATCCCGGCAGTCTGTGCCTTGGTACATAATATTAATATTGTTAGAACGCTGTCTCTCTCTGCCATGTTACAAAATATTAATATGTTTAGAATCCCAGCAGTCTTTGCCATGGTACATAATATTAATATTGTTAGAACACTGTCACTCTGTGCCATGTGACATAATATTAATATTGTTAGAATCCCGGTAGTTTGTGACATGGTACATAATATTAATATTGTTAGAACACCATCAGTCTTTGCTATGTTACATAATATAAATATTGTTAGAATACCGGCAGTCTGTGTCATGGTACATAATATTAATATAGTTACAACACTGTCATTCTATGCCATGGTACATAATATTAATATTATTAGAAGACCATCAGTCTGTGCCATATTACATAATATAAATATTGTTAGAATACTGGCAGTCTGTGCCATGGTACATAATATTAATATTGTTAGAACACCGTCAGTGTGTAATATTAATATTGTTAGAATCCCGTCAGTGTGTGACATGGTACATAATATAAATATTGTTAGAATCCTGGCAGTTTGTTCCATGGTACGTAATATTAATATTGTTAGAATCCCGGCAGTCAGTGCCATGTTATATAATACTAATATTGTTGGAACACCATCAGTGTGTGCCATGTTACATAATATTAATATTGTTAGAATACCGGCAGTCTGTGCCATGGTACATAATATTAATATTGTTAGAATACCGCGAGTCTGTGCCATGGTATATAATATTCTTATTGCTAAAACACCGTCAGTCTGTGCCATGGTACATAATATTAATATTGTTAGAACATGGTCAGTCTGTGCCATGCTACATAATATTAATATTGTTAGAACACCATCAGTCTGTGCCATGGTACATAATATTAATATTGTTAGAATCCTGCAGTCTGTGCCATGGTACATAATATTAATATTGTTAGAATCCTGCAGTCTGTGCCATGGTACATAATATTAATACTGTTAGAACACCGGCAGTCTGTGCCATGTTACATAATATTAATATTGTTGGAACACCATCTGTCTGTGCCATGTTACATAATATTAATATTGTTAGATACCTGACAGTCTGTGCCATGGTACATAATATTAATATTGTTAGAATACGGGCAGTCTGTGCCATGGTACATAATATTAATATTGTTAGAATACTGGCAGTCTGCGCCATAGTACATAATATTAATATTGTTAGATTCCCGACAGTCTGTGCCATGGTACATAATATTAATATTGTTAGAACTTCGTCTGTCTGTGCCATGGTACATAATATTAATATTGTTAGAACACCATCAGTCTGTGCCATGGTTCATAATATTAATATTGTTAGAACACTATCAGTCTGTGCCATGGTACATAATATTAATATTGTTAGAATACCGTAAGTCTGTGCCATGGTACATAATATTAATATTGTTAGAACACCGGCAGTCTGTGCCATAGTACATAATATTAATATTGTTAGAACACCGTCAGTCTGTGCCATGGTACATAATACTAATATTGTTGTAACACCGTCAGTCTGTGCCATGTTACATAATATTAATATTGTTAGAATACTGTCAGTCTGTGCCATGGTACATAATATTAATATTGTTAGAAGCCAGGCAGTCTTTGCCATGGTACATAATATTAATATTGTTAGAACACCGGCAGTCTGTGCCATGGTACATAATATTAATACTGTTAGAACACCAGCAGTCTGTGCCATGTTACAAAATATTAATTTTGTTAGCATCCCGGCAGTCTGTGCCATGGTGCATAATATTAATATTGTTAGAACACTGTCAGTCTGTGCCATGGTACATAATATTAATATTGTTAGAAGGCCATCAGTCTGTGCCATGGTACATAATATTAATATTGTTATCACACCGGCAGTCTGTGCCATGGTACATAATATTAATATTGTTAAACACCGTCTGTCTGTGCCATAGTACATAATATTAATATTGTTAGAACACCATCAATCTGTGCCATGGTACATAATACTAATATTGTTGTAACACTGTCAGTCTGTGCCATGTTACGTAATTTTAATATTGTTATCACACCGGCAGTCTGTGCCATGGTACATAATATTAATATTGTTAAACACCGTCAGTCTGTGCCATAGTACATAATATTAATATTGTTAGAACACCATCAATCTGTGCCATGGTACATAATACTAATATTGTAACACTGTCAGTCTGTGCCATGGTACATAATATTAATATTGTTAGAATCCCGGCAGTCTGTGCCATGGTACATAATATTAATATTGTTAGAATACCGGCAGTCTGTGCCATGGTACATAATATTAATATTGTTAGAATCCCGGCATTCTGTGCCATGGTACATAATATTAATACTGTTAGAACACCGGCAGTCTGTGCCATGTTACATAATATTAATACTGATAGAATACTGGCAGTCTGTGCCATGGTACATACAATTAATATTGTTAGAATCCCGGCAGTCTGTGCCATGGTACATAATATTAATATTGTTAGAACATCGTCAGTCTGTGCCATGGTACATAATATTAATATTGTTAGAACACCGTAAGTCTGTGCCATGGTACATAATATTAATATTGTTAGAACACCGGCAGTCTGTGCCATGTTACATAATATTAATATTCTCAGACTACCGGCAGTCTCTGCCATGGTACATAATATTAATATTGTTAGAACACCGGCAGTCTGTGCCATGGTACATAATATTAATATTGATAGAACACCATCAGTCTGTGTCAATACTGTTAGAACACCATCAGTCTGTGCCGTTACATAATATTAATATTGTTAGAACACCGGCAGTCTGTGCCATGGTACATAATATTAATATTGTTAGAACACCGTCAGTCTGTGCTGTGTTACATAATATTAATATTGTCAGAATACCAGCAGTCTGTGCCATGTTACATAATATTAATATTGTTAGAACACTGGCAGTCTGTGCCATGCTACATAATATTAATATTGTTAGAAAACCGTAAGTCTGTGCCATGTTACATAATATTAATAATGTTAGAATCCCGGCAGTCTGTGCCATGGTACATAATATTAATATTGTTAGAACACTGGCAGTCTGTGCCATGTTACATAATATTAATATTGTCAGAATACCATAAGTCTGTGCAAAGTTACATAATATTAATATTGTTAGAATACCGGCAGTCTGTGCCATGGTACACAATATTAATATTGTTAGAATCCCCTCAGTCTGTGCCATGTTACATAATATAAATATTGTTAGAATACTGGCAGTTTGTTCCATGGTACATAATATTAATATTGTTAGTATCCCGGCAGTCAGTGCCATGTTACATAATACTAATATTGTTGGAACACTGTCAGTCTGTGCCATGTTACATAATATTAATATTGTTAGAATACCGACAGTCTGTGCCATGGTACATAATATTAATATTGTTAACACACCGTCAGTCTGTGCCATGGTACATAATATTAATATTGTTAACACACCGTCAGTCTGTGCCATGGTACATAATATAAATATTGTTAGAACACCAGCAGTCTGTGCCATGTTACATAATATTAATATTGTTAGAACACCATCAGTTTGTGCCATGGTACATAATATTAATATTGTTAGAATCCAGCAGTCTGTGCCATGGTACATAATATTAATATTGTTAAAATCCCGGCAGTCTGTGCCATGGTACAGAATATTAATATTGTTAGAACACCATCAGTCTATGCCATGGTACATAATATTAATATTGATAGAATACTGGCAGTCTGTGCCATGATAAATAATATAAATATTGTTAGAATCCCAGCAGTCTGTACCATAGTACATAATATTAATTTTGTTAGAATACCGGCAGTCTGTGCCATGGTACACAACATTAATAATGTTAGAATACTGTCAGTCTGTGCCATGTTGCATAATATTAATATTGTTAGAATATGGCAGTCTGTGCCATGTTACATAATACTAATATTGTTAGAATACCGGCAGTCTGTGCCATGTTACATAATATTACTATTGTTAGAACACCATCAGTCTATGCCATGTTACATAATATTAATATTGTTAGAACACCATCAGTCTGTGCCATGGTACATAATATAAATATTGTTAGAATACCAGCAGTCTGTGCCATGTTACATAATATTAATATTGTTAGAATCAATCTGTGCCATAGTACATAATATTAATATTGTTTGAACACCATCAGTCTGTGCCATGGTACATAATATTAATATTGTTAGAACACCGTCAGTCTGTGCCATGGTACATAATATTAATATTGTTAGAACACCAGCAGTCTGTGCCATGTTACACAATATTAATATTGTTAGAACACCGTTAGTCTGTGCAATGGTACATAATATAAATATTGTTAGAATACTATCAGTCTGTGCCATGGTACATAATATTAATATTGTTAGAATACCATCAGTCTGTGCCATGGTACATAATATAAATATTGTTAGAACACCATCAGTCTGTGCCATGGTACATAATATTAATATTGTTAGAACACCGTCAGTCTGTGCCATGTTACATAATATTAATATTGTTAGAACACTGGCAGTCTGTGCCATGCTACATAATATTAATATTGTTAGAACACCATCAGTCTGTGCCATGGTACATAATATTAATATTGTTAGAACACCATCAGTCTGTGCCATGGTACATAATATTAATATTGTTAGAATCCAGCAGTCTGTGCCATGGTACATAATATTAATATTGTTAGAACAACTTCAGTCTGTGCCATGGTACATAATATAAATATTGTTAGAATACCAGCAGTCTGTGCCAAGTTACATAATATTAATTTTGTTAGAACACAGTCAGTCTGTGCCATGTTACATAATATTAATTTTGTTAGAACACAGTCAGTCTGTGCCATGTTACATAATATTAATTTTGTTAGAATACTGGCAGTCTGTGCCATGATACATAATGTTAATATTGTTAGAACACCATCAATCTGTGCCATAGTACATAATATTAATATTGTTTGAACACCATCAGTCTGTGCCATGGTACATAATATTAATATAGTTAGAATCCTGGCAGTCTGTGCCATGGTACATAATATTAATATTGTTAGAACACCGTCAGTCTGTGCCATGGTACATAATATTAATATTGTTAGAACACCATCAGTCTGTGCCATGTTACATAATATTAATATTGTTAGAATACCGGCAGTCTGTGCCATGGTACATAATATTAATATTGTTAGAACACCGTCAATCTGTGCCATGGTACATAATATTAATATTGTTAGAACACCGTCAATCTGTTGCATAGTACAAAATATTAATATTGTTGAACACCATCAGTCTGTGCCGTGTTACATAATATTAATATGGTTAGAGCACCGGCAGTCTATTCCATGTTACATAGTATTAATATTGTTGGAATACCGGCAGTCTGTGCCATGGTACATAATATTAATATTGTTAGAACACCATCAGTCTGTGCCATGGTACATAATATTAATATTGTTAGAACACTGGCAGTCTGTGCCATGGTACATAATATTAATATTGTTAGAGCACCGTCAGGCTGTGCCGTGTTACATAATATTAATATTGTTAGAATACTGGCAGTCTGTGCCATGGTACATAATATTAATATTGTTAGAATACCATCAGTCTGTGCCATGTTACATAATATTAATATTGTTAGAACATCATCAGTCTGTGCCATGTTACATAATATTAATATTGTTAGAACACTGTCAGTCTGTGCCATGCTACATAATATTAATATTGTTAGAACACCATCAGTCTGTGCCATGGTACATAATATTAATATTGTTAGAACACCATCAGTCTGTGCCATGGTACATAATATTAATATTGTTAGAACACTGTCAGTCTGTGCCATGTTACATAATATTAATATTGTTAAAATCCCAGCAGTCTTTGCCATGGTACATAATATTAATATTGTTAGGACACCATCAGTCTTTGCTATGTTACATAATATAAATATTGTTAGAATACCGGCAGTCTGTGCCATGGTACATAATATTAATACTGTTAGAACAACGGCAGTCTGTGCCATGTTACATAATATTAATATTGTTAGATTACTGGCAGTCTGTGCCACGGTACATAATATTAATTTTGTTAGAATACGGGCAGTCTGTGCCATGGTACATAATATTAATATTGTTAGAATCCGTCAGTCTGTGCCATGGTACATAATATTAATACTGTTAGAACACTGGCAGTCTGTGCCATGGTACATAATATTAATACTGTTAGAACACTGCCAGTCTGTGCCATGTTACATAATATTAATATTGTTAGAATACTGACAGTCTGTACCATAGTACATAATATTAATATTGTTAGAATCCCGGCAGTCTGTGCCATGGTACATAATATTAATATTGTTAGAACATCATCTGTCTGTGCCATGGCACATAATATTAATATTGTTAGAACACCATCAGTCTGTGCCATGGTACATAATATTAATATTGTTAGAATACCGTCAGTCTGTGCCATGGTACATAATATTAATATTGTTAGAACACCATAAGTCTGTGCCATGGTACATAATATTAATATTATTAGAACACCGGCAGTCTGTGCCATAGTACGTAATATTAATATTGTTAGAACACCATCAGTCTGTGCCATGGTACATAATACTAATATTGTTAGAACACCGTCAGTCTGTGCCATGGTATATAATATAAATATTGGTAGAATCCAGCAGTCTGTGCCATGGTACACAATATTAATATTGTTAGAACACCGTCAGTCTTTGCCATGTTACATAATATTAATATTGTTAGAACACCAGCAGTCTGTGCCATGGTACATAATATTAATATTGTTAGAACACCGTCAGTCTGTGCCATGGTACATAATATTAATATTGTTAGAACACCATCAGTCTGTGCCATGGTACATAATATTAATATTGTTAGAACACCAGCAGTCTGTGCCATGGTACATAATATTAATATTGTTTGAACACCATCAGTCTGTGCCATGGTACATAATATTAATATTGTTAGAACACTGGCAGTCTGTGCCATGCTACATGATATTAATATTGTTAGAACACCATCAATCTGTGCCATGGTACATAATAATAATATTGTTAGAACACCTTCAGTCTGTGCCATGGTACATAATATTAATATTGTTAGAACACTGGCAGTCTGTGCCATGGTACATAATATTAATATTGTTAGAACACTGTCAGTCTGTGCCATGATACATAATATTAATATTGTTAGAACACCATCAGTCTGTGCCATGGGACATAATATTAAAATTGTTTAAACTCCATCAGTCTGTGCCATGATACATAATATTAATATTGTTAGAACACCATCAGTCTGTGCCATGGTACATAATATTAATATTGTTAGAACACCGTCAGTCTGTGCCATGGTACATAATTAATATTGTTAGAACATCGCCAGTCTGTGCCATGGTACATAATATTAATATTGTTAGAATACTATCAGTCTGTGCTTTGCTACATGATATTAATATTGTTAGAACATCATCAGTCTGTGCCATGCTACATGATATTAATATTGTTAGAACACCATCAATCTGTGCCATGGTACATAATAATAATATTGTTAGAACACCTTCAGTCTGTGCCATGGTACATAATATAAATATTGTTAGAATACCAGCAGTCTGTGCCATAGTACTTAATATTAATATTGTTGGAACACCGTCAGTCTGTGCCATGGTACATAATATAAATATTGTTAGAACACCAGCAGTCTGTGCCATGTTACATAATATTAATATTGTTAGAATACTGGCAGTCTGTGCCATGGTACATAATATTAATATTGTTAGAACACCATCAGTCTGTGCCATGGTACATAATATTAATATTGTTAGAACACCGTCAATCTGTGCCATAGTACATAATATTAATATTGTTTGAACACCATCAGTCTGTGCCATGGTACATAATATTAATATTGTTAGAACACCGTCAGTCTGTGCCATGGTACATAATATTAATATTGTTAGAACACCGTCAGTCTGTGCCATGGTACATAATATTAATATTGTTAGAATACCATCAGTCTGTGCCATGGTACATAATATTAATATTGTTAGAACACCGTCAGTCTGTGCCATGGTACATAATATTAATATTGTTAGAAAACCATCAGTCTGTGCAATGGTAAATAATATTAATATTGTTAGAACACTGGCAGTCTGTGCCATGGTACATAATATAAATATTGTTAGAATACTATCAGTCTGTGCCATGGTACATAATATTAATATTGTTAGAATACCATCAGTCTGTGCCATGGTACATAATATTAATATTGTTAGAACACCCTCAGTCTATGCCATGGTACATAATATTAATATTGTTAGAATACCATCAGTCTGTGCTTTGTTACATAATATTAATATTGTTAGAACACCATCAGTCTGTGCCATGGTACATAATATTAATATTGTTAGAACACCATCAGTCTGTGCCATGGTACATAATATTAATATTGTTAGAATCCAGCAGTCTGTGCCATGGTACATAATATTAATATTGTTAGAACACCATCAGTCTGTGCCATGGTACATAATATTAATATTGTTAGAACACCGTCAGTCTGTGCCATGGTACATAATATTAATATTGTTAGAACACCATCAGTCTGTGCCATGGTACATAATATTAATATTGTTAGAACACTGTCAGTCTGTGCCATGGTACATAATATAAATATTGTTAGAATACCAGCAGTCTGTGCCATGGTACATAATATTAATATTGTTAGAACACCGTCAATCTGTGCCATGCTGCATAATATTAATTTTGTTAGAACACAGTCAGTCTGTGCCATGTTACATAATATTAATATTGTTAGAATACCGGCAGTCTGTGCCATGGTACATAATATTAATATTGTTAGAACACTGTCAGTCTGTGCCATGGTACATAATATAAACATTGTTAGAATACCATCAGTCTGTGCCATGGTACATAATATTAATATTGTTAGAACACCATCAGTCTGTGCCATGGTACATAATATAAATATTGTTAGAACACCATCAGTCTGTGCCATGGTACATAATATTAATATTGATCAAATCCAGCAGTCTGTGTCATGGTACATAATATAAATATTGTTAGAACGGTATCAGTCTGTGCCATGGTACATAATATTAATATTGTTAGAATACCGGCAGTCTGTGCCATGCTGCATAATATTAATTTTGTTAGAACACAGTCAGTCTGTGCCATGTTACATAATATTAATATTGTTAGAATACCATCAGTCTGTGCCATGGTACATAATATTAATATTGTTAGAACACCATCAGTCTGTGCCATGTTACACAATATTAATATTGTTAGAACACCGTTAGTCTGTGCAATGGTACATAATAGTAATATTGTTAGAACACTGTCAGTCTGTGCCATGTTACATAATATTAATATTGTTAGAACACCATCAGTCTATGCCATGGTACATAATATTAATATTGTTAGAACACTGGCAGTCTGTGCCATGCTACATAATATTAATATTGTTAGAACACCATCAGTCTGTGCCATGGTACATAATATTAATATTGTTAGAACACTGGCAGTCTGTGCCATGGTACATAATATTAATATTGTTAGAACACCATCAGTCTGTGCCATGTTACATAATATTAATATTGTTAGAACACCGTCAGTCTGTGCCATGGTACATAATATTAATATTGTTAGAACACCATCAGTCTGTGCCATGTTACATAATATTAATATTGTTAGAATACTGACAGTCTGTACCATAGTACATAATATTAATATTGTTAGAATCCCGGCAGTCTGTGCCATGGTACATAATATTAATATTGTTAGAACACCGTCAGTCTGTGCCATGGTACATAATATTAATATTGTTAGAACACCATTAGTCTGTGCCATGGTACATAATATTAATATTGTGAGAGCACCATTAGTCTGTGCAATGGTACATAATATTAATATTGTTAGAACACCATTGGACTGTGCCATGGTACATAATATTAATATTGTTAGAACACCATCAGTCTGTGCCATGGTACATAATATTAATATTGTTAGAACACCATCAGTCTGTGCCATGGTACATAATATAAATATTGTTAGAATACTATCAGTCTGTGCCATGGTACATAATATTAATATTGTTAGAACACCGTCAATCTGTTGCATAGTACAAAATATTAATATTGTTGAACACCATCAGTCTGTGCCATGGTACATAATATTAATATTGTTAGAATACCATCAGTCTCTGCCATGGTACATAATATTAATATTGTTAGAGCACCGTCAGGCTGTGCCGTGTTACATAATATTAATATTGTTAGAATACTGGCAGTCTATGCCATGGTACGTAATATTAATATTGTTAGAACACTGTCAATCTGTGCCATAGTACAAAATATTAATATTGTTGAACACCATCAGTCTGTGCCGTGTTACATAATATTAATATTGTTAGAGCACCGGCAGTCTGTTCCATGTTACATAATATTAATATTGTTGGAATACCGGCAGTCTGTGCCATGGTACATAATATTAATATTGTTAGAACACCATCAATCTGTGCCATAGTACAAAATATTAATATTGTTTGAACACCATCAGTCTATGCCATGGTACATAATATTAATATTGTTAGAACACCATTAGTCTGTGCCATGGTACATAATATTAATATTGTTAGAACACTGGCAGTCTGTGCCATGGTACGTAATATAAATATTGTTAGAATACCATCAGTCTGTGCCATGGTACATAATATAAATATTGTTAGAATACCATCAGTCTGTGCCATGGTACATAATATTAATATTGTTAGAACACTGGCAGTCTGTGCCATGGTACATAATATTAATATTGTTAGAACACCATCAGTCTGTGCCATGGTACATAATATAAATATTGTTAGAATACCAGCAGTCTGTGCCATGGTACATAATATTAATATTGTTAGAACACCATCAGTCTGTGCCATGGTACATAATATTAATATTGTTAGAACACCATCAGTCTGTGCCATGGTACATAATATTAATATTGTCAGACTACCGGCAGTCAGTGCCATTGTACATAATATTAATATTGTTAGAATACCATCAGTCTCTGCCATGGTACATAATATTAATATTGTTAGAGCACCGTCAGGCTGTGCCATGGTACATAATATTAATATTGTTAGAACACCATCAGTCTGTGCCATGGTACATAATATTAATATTGTTAGAACACCGGCAGTCTGTGCCATGGTACATAATATTAATATTGTTAGAACACCGTCAATCTGTGCCATAGTACAAAATATTAATATTGTTTGAGCACCATCAGTCTGTGCCGTGTTACATAATATTAATATTGTTAGAATACTGGCAGTCTGTGCCATGGTACATAATATTAATATTGTTAGAATACCATCAGTCTGTGCCATGGTACATAATATTAATATTGTTGGAACACCATCAGTCTGTGCCATGGTACATAATATTAATATTGTTAGAATACCATCAGTCTGTGCCATGGTACATAATATAAATATTGTTAGAATACCAGCAGTCTGTGCCATGGTACATAATATTAATATTGTTAGAACACCATCAGTCTGTTCCATGTTACATAATATTAATATTGTTAGAAACCTGGCTGTCTGTGCCATGTTATATAATATTAATATTGTTAGAACACTGTCAATCTGTGCCATGGTACATAATAATAATATTGTTAGAACACCTTCAGTCTGTGCCATGGTACATAATATAAATATTGTTAGAATACCAGCAGTCTGTGCCAAGTTACATAATATTAATTTTGTTAGAACACAGTCAGTCTGTGCCATGTTACATAATATTAATATTGTTTGAACACCATCAGTCTGTGCCATGGTACGTAATATTAATATAGTTAGAACACCGTCAGTCTGTGCCATGGTACATAATATTAATATTGTTAGAACACTGGCAGTCTGTGCTATGGTACATAATATAAATATTGTTAGAACACAGTCAGTCTGTGCCATGTTACATAATATTAATATTGTTAGAACACCATCAGTCTGTGCCATGGTACATAATATAAATATTGTTAGAACACCATCAGTCTGTGCCATGGTACATAATATAAATATTGTTAGAATACTATCAGTCTGTGCCATGGTACATAATATTAATATTGTTAGAACACTGGCAGTCTGTGCCATGGTACATAATATAAATATTGTTAGAATACTATCAGTCTGTGCCATGGTACATAATATTAATATTGTTAGAACACCATCAGTCTGTGCCATGGTACATAATATTAATATTGTTAGAATCCAGCAGTCTGTGCCATGGTACATAATATTAATATTGTTAGAACACCATCAGTCTGTGCCATGGTACATAATATTAATATTGTTAGAACACCGTCAGTCTGTGCCATGTTACATAATATTAATATTGTTAGAACACCGTCAGTCTGTGCCATGGTACATAATATTAATATTGTTAGAACACCATCAGTCTGTGCCATGGTACATAATATTAATATTGTTAGAACACCATCAGTCTGTGCCATGGTACATAATATAAATATTGTTAGAATACCAGCAGTCTGTGCCATGGTACATAATATTAATATTGTTAGAATACTGACAGTCTGTGCCATGCTACATAATATTAATATTGTTAGAACACCATCAGTCTGTGCCATGGTACATAATATTAATATTGTTAGAACACCGTCAGTCTGTGCCATGGTACATAATATTAATATTGTTAGAATACCATCAGTCTGTGCCATGGTACATAATATTAATATTGTTAGAACACCATCAGTCTGTGCCATGTTACACAATATTAATGCTGTTAGAACACCATCAGTCTGTGCCATGGTACATAATATTAATACTGTTAGAACACCAGCAGTCTGTGCCATGGTACATAATATTAATATTGTTAGAACACCATCAGTCTGTGCCATGTTACATAATATTAATATTGTTAGAACACCGTCAGTCTGTGCCATGGTACATAATATTAATATGGTTAGAACACCATCAGTCTGTGCCATGGTACATAATATAAATATTGTTAGAACACCGTTAGTCTGTGCAATGGTACATAATATTAATATTGTTAGAACACTGTCAGTCTGTGCCATGGTACATAATATTAATATTGTTAGAATACCATCAGTCTCTGCCATGGTACATAATATTAATATTGTTAGAGCACCGTCAGGCTGTGCCGTGTTACATAATATTAATATTGTTAGAGCACCGGCAGTCTGTGCCATGTTACATAATATTAATATTGTTAGAATACCGGCAGTCTGTGCCATGGTACATAATATTAATATTGTTAGAATCCTGGCAGTCTGTGACATAGTACAAAATATTAATATTATTTGAACACCATCAGTCTATGCCATGGTACATAATATAAATATTGTTAGAATACCATCAGTCTGTGCCATGGTACATAATATTAATGTTGTTAGAATACCATCAGTCTGTGCTTTGTTACATAATATTAATATTGTTAGAACACCGTCAATCTGTGCCATAGTACATAATATTAATATTGTTTGAACACCATCAGTCTGTGCCATGGTACGTAATATTGATATAGTTAGAACACCGTCAGTCTGTGCCATGGTACATAATATTAATATTGTTAGAACACTGGCAGTCTGTGCCATGGTACATAATATTAATATTGTTAGAACACCATCAGTCTATGCCATGGTACATAATATTAATATTGTTAGAATCCTGGCAGTCTGTGCCATGGTACATAATATTAATATTGTTAGAACACCGTCAGTCTGTGCCATGGTACATAATATTAATATTATTGTTAGAACACTGGCAGTCTGTGCCATGGTACATAATATAAATACTGTTAGAACACCATCAGTCTGTGCCATGGTACATAATATTAATATTGTTAGAACACCATCAGGCTGTGCCATGTTACATAATATTAATATTGTTAGAATACCGGCAGTCTGTGCCATGGTACATAATATTAATATTGTTAGAACACCGTCAATCTGTGCCATGGTACATAATATTAATATTGTTAGAACACCATCAGTCTGTGCCATGGTACATAATATTAATATTGTTAGAACACCGTCAGTCTGTGCCATGGTACATAATATTAATATTGTTAGAACACCATCAGTCTGTGCCATGGTACATAATATTAATATTGTTAGAACACCATCAGTCTGTGCCATGGTACATAATATTAATATTGTTAGAACACCGTCAGTCTGTGCCATGTTACATAATATTAATATTGTTAGAATACCGGCAGTCTGTGCCATGGTACATAATATTAATATTGTTAGAATCCTGGCAGTCTGTGCCATGGTACATAATATTAATATTGTTAGAACACCATCAGTCTGTGCCATGGTACATAATATTAATATTGTTAGAACACCGTCAGTCTGTGCCATGGTACATAATATTAATAGTGTTAGAACAGCAGCAGTCTGTGCCATGTTACATAATATTAATATTGTTAGAATACTGGCAGTCTGTGCCATCAGTCTGTGCCATAGTACATAATATTAATATTGTTTGAACACCATCAGTCTGTGCCATGGTACATAATATTAATATTGTTAGAACACCGTCAGTCTGTGCCATGGTACATAATATTAATATTGTTAGAACACTGGCAGTCTGTGCCATGGTACATAATATTAATATTGTTAGAACACCGTCAGTCTGTGCCATGGTACATAATATTAATATTGTTAGAACACCATCAGTCTGTGCCATGGTACATAATATTAATATTGTTAGAACACCATCAGTCTGTGCCATGGTACATAATATTAATATTGTTAGAACACCATCAGTCTGTGCCATGGTACATAATATTAATATTGTTAGAACACCATCAGTCTGTGCCATGGTACATAATATTAATATTGTTAGAACACCGTCAGTCTGTGCCATGTTACATAATATTAATATTGTTAGAACACCGTCAGTCTGTGCCATGGTACATAATATTAATATTGTTAGAATCCCGGCAGTCTGTGCCATGGTATATAATATTAATACTGTTAGAACACCGGCAGTCTGTGCCATGGTACATAATATTAATATTGTTAGAACACCGTCAGTCTGTGCCATGGTACATAATATTAATATTGTTAGAACACCATCAGTCTGTGCCATGGTACATAATAGTAATATTGTTAGAAGCCAGGCAGTCTTTGCCATGGTACACAATATTAATATTGTTAGAACACCGGCAGTCTGTGCCATGGTACATAATATTAATACTGTTAGAACACCAGCAGTCTGTGCCATGTTACATAATATTAATTTTGTTAGAATACTGGCAGTCTGTGCTATGGTACATAATATTAATATTGTTAGAATCCCGGCAGTCTGTGCCATGGTACATAATATTAATATTGTTAGAACATTGTCAGTCTGTGCCATGGTACATAATATTAATATTGTTAGAACACCGTCAGTCTGTGCCATGGTACATAATATTAATATTGTTATCACACCGGCAGTCTGTGCCATGGTACATAATATTAATATTGTTAGAACACCGTCAGTCTGTGCCATAGTAGATAATATTAATATTGTTAGAATTCCGGCAGTCTGTGCCATGGTACATAATATTAATATTGTTAGAATCCCGGCAGTCTGTGCCATGGTACATAATATTAATACTGTTAGAACACCGGCAGTCTGTGCCATGTTACATAATATTAATATTGTTAGAATACTGGCAGTCTGTGCCATGGTACATACTATTAATATTGTTAGTATCCCGGCAGTCTGTGCCATGGTACATAATATTAATATTGTTAGAACATCGTCAGTCTGTGCCATGGTACATAATATTAATATTGTTAGAACACCGTTAGTCTGTGCCATGGTACATAATATTAATATTGTTAGAACACCGGTAGTCTGTGCCATGGTACATAATATTAATATTGTTAGAACACCGTCAGTCTGTGCCATGTTACATAATATTAATATTGTCAGACTACCGGCAGTCTGTGCACGGTACATAATATTAATATTGTTAGAACATCGTCAGTCTGTGCCATGGTACATAATATTAATATTGTTAGAACACTGTCAGTCTGTGCCATGTTACATAATATTAATATTGTCAGACTACCGGCAGTCAGTGCCATTGTACATAATATTAATATTGTTATAACACAGTCAGTCTGTGCCATGGTACATAATATTAATATTGTTAGAACACCATCAGTCTGTGTCATGGTACATAATATTAATAATGTTAGAACACCATCAGTCTGTGCCATGTTACATAATATTAATATTGATAAAACACTGGCAGTCTGTGCCATGGTACATAATATTAATATTGTTAGAGCACTGTCAGTCTGTGCTGTGTTACATAATATTAATATTTTTAGAACACTGGCAGTCTGTGCCATGCTACATAATATTAATATTGTTAGAAAACTGTAAGTCTGTGCCATGTTACATAATATTAATAATGTTATAATCCCGGCAGTCTGTGCCATGGTACATAATATTAATATTGTTAGAACACAGGCAGTCTGTGCCGTTACATAATATTAATATTGTCAGAATACCATCAGTCTGTGCGATGTTACATAATATTAATATTGTTAGAATACCGGCAGTCTGTGCCATGGTACATAATATTAATATTGTTAGAATCCCGTCAGTCTGTGCCATGTTACATAATATAAATATTGTTAGAATACTGGCAGTCAGTGCCGTGGTACATAATATTAATATTGTTGGAACACCGTCATTGTGTGACATGGTACATATTATTAATACTGTTAGAACACCCGCAGTCTGTGCCATGTTACATAATATTAATATTGTTAGAATACTGGCAGTCTGTGCCATAGTACAAAATATTAATATTGTTAGAGCGCTTTCAGTCTGTGCGATGTTACATAATATTAATATTGTTAGGAACAGTTGCAACAGGGAGAATAAGGCCAAGCACTGTAGTTTCCCAGCACCACAGACATGGCCAGCAGACACAGATGAAATGCCCCGTGAAGCACCAGCAGCTATAGATGATCTTTGCCGATGAAAGCATCTTCATCTTCTTCTTGTGGACAGTTTAACATTGTATATTTCATTAAATGAGGAGCTGAAGGTACAACTGGAAGTGGCCAAAATTTTCTGAGATGATATAAGAATGTACAAGCCAGATAGCCAGTCCCAGATGATTGTTTATTCTGCAAATCCACGAACCAACACTGATAAATCACACTGCAAAGCAAAGTGCATTAATGTAGTATAAAATATCCTAACGTTTTCATCGTATCACTTCATCAGATGAATACCTCAATCAAAATTGACTGTTTAAATAGAAGTTTAAAATGTTGACATCCAATGAAAATACAAAAACAATTAAAACCTTGTTTAAATTGTGATGTGTTTGAAATATTTTGTTAAATGCTAAAAATATACCATATATGTACGTATTCATCTGATGAAGTGATTTGGGATTTGCGGAATAAAGTTTCATCTGGGACAGGCTATCTGGCTTGTACCTTTTTTTTGATTATCAGTGCAGTTTCGGGTACTTGTGACCAACTTGCTCGTTTCATGATATAAGAATGCCATTTGGTCTTGATAAATGTGAAAAAGCAACATTTAAAGCAGGAAAACTGCAGCACAAAGAAAATATCAGTTTGGGACAGGAATTTGACAGTAAAGTAGTTTGATCAAGAGGGATTAAAACCACCCTGACATCTAGGAACAAAGTCCAAGCTATAAACCAATTTGCTCTTCCTGTCTTAACTTACAGTTTTAGGGTGATTGACTGGCTTCAAAAGGTATTGGTCAGTTGGGCAGGAAAACAAGAAAAATAATTTATGTTTATCAAGCAATATAAAAAAAATCAGTGTATACCAAGACTATATATTCTGCGTTGTGAAGGAGGTATGGCCTCCTCAAAAGTGATTACATGTATAAATGCAGATCATAGGACTGCATAGACATTTCCTTTTCCAAAACAGGTTTATTGTTTTAACATATAAGAGAAATATCATAACAATTTTATACAAGTAATTAAAAATAGGTATTATTATAATATTCAACAAAGCAACTAAAGTATTTACAAAGACATCCACTACAATCAGATCAATTAATTAAACTAAAATACCATGCTATTGAAATTAAAATTTTTTTAACAAATTTTGTAAATTATCCCATACAATAAAATAAGATGTTTTTCTGTTTGTTCTAGTCCTAATTGTGTTTATTTCCATATGGCACACTATATTCATAACATTTTTAAATTCATTGAACGAAGGAGGTGTATCTGAAATCCAATTTCTAGTTATTATTTTCCTAGCCACTGCTAGAATAGACCATAACAAGGGAAGCTTAACCTTTTTAACACTTTGAGGTACAGGTGTGTTGAATAATATAAGAGATTTAGAAATAATGAAATTATCTGTAAAAGAGCCTGCAAAAATTCATTAATTGACTTCCAGTATTCTTTCAATTTTATACAGTCATAAAACATATGAGCCCAGTCAGCATTAATTTCTACATTACATCTCTTACATAGATTATCTTTATTATTTATTTTATTCATCATCAAAGGTGTATAAAAAGATCTATGTAAATATTTCCATGTATAAAGTCTCCAGACAATGGAAGACGTAGTTCTATAAGCAGATTCCAATATATATTGTTTATCTTATTGATTTGGTGGGTCCCCATTAATAGAAGTGAAATAATTCCAGTATGAATCTACACTGTAAAAAGTTTCTTGTCTGATAACTTTATGTATGTATGAAAGTTTACCTTTATCAGAAACTTTATGTTGTAAATTTAATATCAAGTAATCAATCAGTGTTGGAATAGATTCTTTAACAGTTATAGACATTAAATCTATTTTATTAATGAGATGTTGTCTAAAGGTCTGAACCTCTAACCAGCAAGTTTCTCTTAGATCAAATTCTTGTTTTAAGAAATCTAGATTTTTAACTTTATTATCAGATATCAACTGATACCAGTACTTTAGATCATTATCTATAGCTAAATGAGTTCCTTCAGAAGTAGATGACAAAAGCATACCCTGAGTATACATTATAGGAAATACAATAAAATTCCATTCCCTATACTTAGGGTGTATGAATATAAAGTTACGATAACTAATAATAATATTTAATGGGTAACAAACCATATGTTTAGGTGTAATAGGTGAAGTACAAAATTCCTTTAGTAACCATAACATGGAGTTATTTACAATCATATTTTTATGTGTTAAGGAGATTTTCATGTAGTGTATACTAATTAGCTCCCAATAATCTTTCCATTTTGTGACATATGACTGATCTATTAATAAAGTAATAACTTTTACAATAGAAGAGATAGTATATAAATTAAAGTCTGGAAAAGAAATACCGCCTTGAGACCAGCTATTAGTATGTTTCTTTAATGCAATCCTAGGTCTATTAGGTGCCCATAAGAAATTTAACATTAGTGTGTTCAGTTTCTTGATAATTATTTTTGTAGGTGGAAGTATTATTGATTGTATTAAGTATAAAATCTTGGGGAATATTATCATTTTAATAATTGTAAGTCTCTCCTCCATAGTAAAAACATATTATTCCAGGTATTAAAAGATTTTGTATATTAAGAAAACAGGTATTATAATTATTATATATAATAGATTTAATATCTTTAGATAGTATTATACCTAAATAAGTTATCTGACCTGAATTGGGTACATATTTAGTAAAATCACTAATGAGAATATTTTTCGTGTATATATAGGTAGTATTTTAGTTTTTCTTCATTGAATATTAAACCAGAAATACTTTTAAAATTCATCATGTTATCAAATAGAGACTGTATAGAAGAATTAGATCCTGCTGATGTAATTAGAACATCATCTGCAAAAGTTGAATTTTGGATGTTGTATTTTCATCTATTTCAAAACCCTCTATGTCAGTACTGTTTCTGATCAAATTAGCCCAAGGCTCCATTACTAAAGTGAATAATAGTGGAGAAAGTGGACATCCTTGTTTTGTACCTTTAAGAATGGGTATTTTTGTGAAACATATGTTCCTACCTTAATATAAGCCAACGTTCCTTTGTATAAATGTTCAATTAGATTTACAAATGCATCCGAGAAGTTTGTGCACTTCATTAAGGTAAACAGATAGTCCCAACTTACTGAATCAAATGCTGAACTTATATCAAGACTAATAAGTCTTAAATCTTTCTTTTTCCTATTTGCAAAATCTATTAATGTTAAAGTTCTTCTTATATTATCAAAAGTATTTCTATTTACAATGAAGCCTGTCTGATCTATATCTATAATGCCGGAATGATTGTCTTCAATCTATCAGCAAAGATATTCATAAACATTTTATAATCAACATTAAGTAATGAGATGGGCCGATATGAAGAACATCTAGTTGGATCTTTATTAGGTTTTAAAATTGGCGAAATAAATGTATATTGCCAAGATGGGGGGGTTATTAACTCAGTTTGGGCCAAAATAAAAACCTTATGTATTAATGAATATGTATTTTTAGAAAGGATTTTATATATCTCTGGTATAATACCATCATTACCCGGTGCTTTGTTTGATTTAAGCTTATTTATTTGTGTAATAACTTCTGTATATGAAATACTCTTGTCCAATAGTTTAATCTTTTGTTTATTAAGCGTTTTATTCATATTTGTGGTTATAAACTCCTTTATTTTATCTTTAGGTTCCATGTTAATATTATTATGGTTAATTTTGTGAAAGTGATTTCTAAATTCATCTAGTATTTCTGGTATACTAGAAACATTCTTCTTTTTCCTTAGAGAAAAGATTTCTTTGATATGGTTTTGTTTATTCAACCTTTTGTTTTATTTTTAAGTCTATGTAAGTATTTGGGGCTTATTGAATAAGACAAAACTTGTATTTCTCTAAAGTTATTTTAACTTTATGAGTTAAAATTTCTTTGTATTTCTCATTTAGTTTGTTTATTTCTTCAATAACTTTCTTGTCCATAATATTTTCTTTATTATTATGTTTATAAGAGTCTAATTTACTTTGAATATCTAACAATTCATTATCCCAAGATTTCCTTTTATTATTATACCATCTGATACTTTGTCCATATAGATATGATTTTAAGGCATCCCAAACATAAACAATGGAGACTTCAGGAGTGTTATTTATGTCTAAAAATGTTTTACTTCTGAAAGTATATATTCTTTATAGTCTTTTAGTTGAGTTAAGTATGCTGGTATCCTTTTGATCTGAACATTATGAGTATTTTTATCATGAATTCAAAACAATTGAATTATGATCAGCTATAGGACATGAAATGATTTTGGAATTAATTAAATCTGTTACCATCTGGTTAGAAATAAAGACCCTATCTATTTTTGAATACGTTTTGTATCTGTTAGAAAAAAGGTGTATGGTAATGATTTTGAATCTATCTGATT
>NC_056726.1:1490101174-1490361174 GCF_019279795.1 Protopterus annectens | reverse complement strand
AGTAGACTATGCACAAGCTGGTTTACAAAGCCCATTGAAAATGTGGGAGAAATAGACAAATGTATGAAATAGAACTGGAAACAGTTGCACATCTTGTTGCTGGCTGTCATATACTGGCTGTCATATACTAATGACAGAAGGACTGCATACTGAAAGGCATAATAATGTGGGAAGTCTGTTGCACTGGGGATTGTGCAAACATTACAGTACTGAAGCAGCTGAGAAGCATTGGAAATGCGAGCCACAAGGCATCATAGAAAATGAAGTTTATATCATATGGGATCACCCATTACCAACAGTTCAAAAAATAGATGTGAGAAAAACAGATATAGTAGTCCATGAAAACAAGACAAAAGTTGCATTGATCATAGAAATTGATATTCCCAGTGATTACAGTGTCTTATGTACAGGTAGACACAAAGTCATAAAATACCAGGATGTGAAGTCAGAAATCAGGGTAATGTGGATGAAGGATAGCTAGAAAGTTTCAATAGTAGTATGAGCAGTGGGTCTCATAAAGAAGGATTTATACTTGTAATTTGATATGTTACCAAGGCATCAGTTCTGGGCACATTGCAGGTGCTGCAAAGAACAATGCTAATTTCATGAACTTTAATCATACTTTGACGTAGGAATGGGGTCAAATCCCTTCATGGTATCAGAAATCCAAAAGACTTGGAGAAATTAAAAATGAGAGATATATGATTAGCATACATGGAACATAAACAGTACACACACCCTTTGGTTGTCTTCTTTCTCTGCATTCACATCCATCATGGTACTGGGCACCTCCTCAGAGCTGCTCACATCCCTTCCCATTGACAGGATCTTTTCTATCACAGTGAGAGTGGTTCAGTAGCCATGGTTTCACAGTTCAGTTCTGGAGAGGGTGATATCTGTGTGAAAACAAGGATCCTCAATGTCTACATTTTAATGGTATAAGACCACAGAGTTGAGAAATCTTTACACACAGGCATTTTTAATGTTTTTGGCTTCATCCTTTGTGAGACGCTTGACATTGCACAACAGTGACTGTTAGTGGTCACTAAAAGGGAATGCACAGCTCAGTTACCATGGCAAGAACTCAAAAAATATAATTTGGAGTGCCATCAGGAGCAAAAGTGGTAGTGATGCCATTACACTTCTGTCCGGACAGTATTGATTGCCAAAACGACACTTGCTATATAAATGTCTCTGTGGCTCAGTGTTAATTCAGTAAGGTATGTATAACAGCACCAATAATACAGGCTTTGATTCTGGTTTAGGATATTTTGAAGTTAGTATTCACAAGTAAAAATTTGTTTGTGTCCTATAACCTGAAGTATAATTGTAATTTTCAATATTTGGATTGCAACAGCAGAAGTATGCATACTGGAATCTAAATGAGGTAATTTTGATATGTGTCTCCCACAGACGTCTGACTACTGATTATAGCAATAGCACATTTTATGTACATGATGTAACAAACATGCCATGGAATAAAGTGTGAGGAAGTAAAATCACAACAGTATGAATGATTTACTTATTTTATTTATTTATTCCAGTTTGATGACCGGAGAGGTCCACTGTGCATGGGGAGCCCGTTTTCAGTGGAGGCCCGGGGAGAAAAGCTCCACAATACAAAGTTTAATTACATGATTAATTACAAAGAAAGTTAAGATTACAAACAACAGGTAGCATTCTAAGGAGAAAAAGAGAAAAACAATATTTACAGTTTAGTTCACTGGGCTTAGGGAGCCTACTTTCAGTGGAGGCTCGGGGAGAAAAATCTACACAATACAAAGTTTAATTACATGAATACTTTCAGTGGAGGATTGGGGAGAAAAGCTCCACAATACAAAGTTTAATTACATGATTAATTACAAATGAAGTAGGGTTGCAAGCAACAGGTAGCATTCAAAGGAGTGAGAAAAAAATAAACAGTTTAGTTCAGGAATAAAAACAGGCATATAGTATCGTGGCTAGATTTTGCTGTTTGGTTACATATATAATCAACAATTGAAAGTGAGGGTAGGAAGGTAAGAAAGTTAGCCTGGAGTAAAGGGAGAGGAGAGCTTGAGAGGAATGGGTGGAAGAGTACAGTTGCATTTCCTGTTTAGATAGAGGTAAGAATGAAGTTAAGTTTTGAAGTTATTAAAGTTGTCACAGGTCCTCAGTGTGGAGGGCAGAGAATTCCATTTTTTAGCTAGGGAATAAGATAGCAGAAGCTGCCCAGCAGGGTGCTTGGGTTTATGGATGGTGATCAAGTTTTGATGGGTAGATCTAAGGGGTCTGAGGGGGTTATAAGGTAGCAGAATATTGGATAGTGCAGGGCAGTTAGTAGGTTGGAACAATAATTTGTGGGCTGTGGTGATTTGGTGAAGGTTAAGTAGACTGGGGAGTTCAAGCCAGTTTAGTGAGTGTAGGGAGGTGCAGTGATGAGAGGAGGATTTGGCATTCATGGTGAATCTGGCTATTTTATTATAACATACTTCCAATTTGGAGGTGAGTGTGGAAGATAAATTAGTGAGCAGAGGAGCACCATACAGTAGACAGGGAAGTAGATAGGTTGTGGTGAGAGTTAATCTGGTGGAAGGAGAGAGGAAGTGATTGTTTCTGTAAAGTAGGCCTAGTTTTATGTGGGTTTTCTTGATATTTAGCTGGATGTGATTGTTAAATTTTAGGTGTTCATCAATGGTTACACCAAGAAGTTTGGTGGAGGGTACGACCTTGATAATGGAGTTGTTAAGGCTGGTGATTTGGAGTAAGTTTTTGTCAACAGGGAAGGATTTTGAGGGAGAGAATAGAAGGATCTTAGTTTTGCTGGCATTTAGTGAGAAGTGATTTTGGAGCATCCAATTTTCGGTGGTAGAGAAGGCAGTTTGAGTTAGAAATTGGAGATCTTTTAGGTTAGAGGCAGAACAGATCAACATGGAATAATCAGTGTGTTGCACAATTTTGGTATTAGGTATGGCTTTGTGGAAGTTGTTAATAAAGATATTGAATAGCAATGGGCCAAGAATTGAACCTTGGGGTACTCCAGTGGGGGTTGGGAGGAAAGTGGAGGTGGCCTGGTCCCATTTCATGGCTTGGGATCTATCAGAAAGGTAGCTGGAGAACCAGAAAAGAGTTTTATGGGAGATGTTGAGGTTAGACAGATGATTAAGTAGGTGACTATGGGAGATGGTATCGAAGGCTTTAGATAAGTCTAGCAGAACAGAGGATAACATATTACCACAGTCACGAGCTAAATTGACAGAATGTAAGAAGGAGAGAAAGGCGGAGTTGGTACTGTGTCCTGGATGGAAGCCGTGTTGGGTAGGGGAGAGTAGTTGGTGTTTGGTAAGGAATGGCAGGAGCTGCAGGTGGATACATTTTTCAATAATTTTGGGGATTGGGGAGAGGATGGCTATGGGGCGGAAATTGGAGGTGTTACAATTTTTGCCACCCTTGTGAAGTGGAAGAATAAATGCAGAATGCCATAGTTTGGGTACATAGGATTCAAGTAATGATCTATTGATCAGGATGCTGATAGGAAGAGCAATACTGTCAGAGGCTATTTTTAGGAAGGAGGAAGGAATGCTGTCAGGGGCATTGGAGCAAGGTTTTAGTTTAGCAAGAAGTTTCTTTATTAGGTTGGTGGAGATGGGTTTGAGTTCAAAAGTGGGGGGAGGGGGGAGGAGGGAGGGGAGGATTGAGCAGTAGGAGGTGGAGGGTTATTGTTGGTAAAGGTCTTGGTTAGCTCAGCAATAGAAGAGATAAAAAAGGTATTGAACATTATGGCAATTTCAAGGTCAGATTTGCTGGTGTCAGGGGAAGGATTGTTTTTTGTACCAGGCCTAAGGAGGGAATTAATAGAGTTCCAGAACTGTTTGGGTTTTTTTGTGTAATTTGCTTGTAGTTTGATGTAGTAAGACTTTTTGTCTTTAATAACTTGTTTTTTGGCTTGGTTTCTCAGCTGTTTATATTTAAGTAAGATTTCTGGCTGTTTATGATGGAGGTAAACTTTCCAGGTTTGATCTCTTTGTAGCATAATTTTTTTGGTGTCTTTGGTGAGCCACGGGGTGGGTTTTTTTTTAACTCTTTTTGTTCTTATTGGTGCTAGGGAGTTAAGGACAGTTATGAATGTAAAATGGAAGTAGTCAACAGCTGCATCTAAAGGAAGAGTTTTTAAGGGGTTCGAGTTAGTTAGCTTAAGGGAGTCTGAGAAAGTAGTAAGGTTAAAGTTAGAGAGGTTACGGGTTTGAATGAAGTGGTGGGAGTGTGGGGAAATGGGTGTAGCCCGATGGATGAAGGCAGGGAGGTTGTCTCCTAATGGGTCAGGAATGACACCAGATTTTATGACTTTGTTAGGATGGGATACTAGCATCCAGTCTAGTATGGAGCCTGGGGGGTTGTTTTTGTTAGGTCTAGAAATAGAGTTCATAAGTTGAGTAAAGTTAAATAGATTGATTGACATGGTGGGATTATGGTGAATAATTTTGTTCCAGTCTATATTTACATCTCCCATGATGTAGGTTTCTAGCTTAATGTTGGAGGAGGTCCAGGAAAGGATGTCATCCAGGATATTAGTGTTATTACCAGGAGGACTATAGAGGGAAATGATACAGATGCTCTTATGGTTGTTTAGTTTTAGTAGGCCAGGTACAAGTTCAGCATTATTGAAAGAAGGAATGGGATTAGGATATGGAGTGATGGACAAGTGGTTGGAGTAGATTAGGGCTACACCACCACCTCTTTGATTTTGGCAGTCCGAACGGAGATATAGAAATCCAGGGGGAAGGAATTCAGAGTCGCTTATGTGAGGTTTTAGCCAGGTTTCAGAGATGGCTACAATGTCAGGTGAGTTGTGATTGAGCCAAGCGTAAAAGTGGGTTAATTTATTATTCACGCTTTGGGCATTGATGGTGAGGAATTTGAGGTATTTATTGGTGGATTTGTTGTTGCTGTTAGGGTGGTTTGTAGGAGAGTAGTTTGGTCCTGGATTGGGGTGAATGTCACCGGCTAAGCAAAGGTGCATGAGAAGGGGAATATGTTTATATTGTTTACACTTAGATAAAGGTGGCTGGTAGAGAATAGGTTTAGGATTCCAGTATTTAGTGGAGTTTGAGAAAAGTTTTACTTTTAAGAGAAGGATAGGGTGGGAGGGAACTAAGGAGGCTGAGATGTTGTGGAAATGGGCTGAGAGGGAGGGGTGGGGAGGTAGTGGAGATGGATGTTGGTGTAGGAGATGGCATGGTAAAGAGGTAGTAGAAGAAGGATGAGGATAGATATTGAAGTAAGGATGTGAGGAGGAAGAGTGAGCATGGTAGATGAAGCCTGTCAGAAGTGATAAAGGGGAGGGCAATATGAAATAAGGTGGGAGGGGGGAGTGGTAGTGAGAGTTAGGTTGGTTGGGGGGGTGGAGGAGCAGTGTTTGAGGACTGGCTGGTAGAGAAGGAGGGATTTTAGGAGGAGAATAAATGGAGAATTACTGGGGGTGGGTGGGAATTGGGGGCAGGGTAGGGGTGCGGAGTGAGCCCGCAGGGCAAACGGAGCGGGATAGAGCAGCGGAGTGAGAGAGACCAGCTGAAAACGTATCAGCCACTACTGTTCACAGTAAAGGTAAGTCAGTTATTTGGTAGAAGACTATGAGGAAAAGCGTTACTTTTATGTAAGAACAAAGAAAAAAAACAAATATAAGGGAGCTTTGTTTCTTAGTTTAAGGTACGGGAGGGGGTTACTATCAGGGTTTAGAGAGTGTGGTTTGGGATTTGGGAGGCTTTGTTAAGTTACAGGCAAATAGAGGTAATGTTGGACATAGGGGTTTAAAAGTGATACAAGCTATAGGCTGAATGAGTGCTGCCACCTAGTGGAGAAAGGACGGATAGCAGTCAGCAAAAAAAAAGAATAAAATAGGAAAGGCTCTTCTAGATAAGTCTCGTATAGCTTATACTACCTGGATTTCAGAGACTAGAAATCAGTGAAATACAGGTGGGAGGGGGGTAGTAGTGGTTTGTGATAGGCTGCTGATTCACACACATGGAAGGACAAGCTAACAAATAGGTAGTCTAAGATAAATGAGTCTAGTGCAAGGCTACATACATTCAAATGGAAATAGTTATGGGAGTCCGCACTGAAGTTCTTTTTCTTGAATGGCCCAGACTAGCAGGCAGGAATGTCCATGAAAAAAACAGACAGAGAGTTTGCAAGAGAAAGTTCTTATATTCCAGAGGCTGGGAAGGACCTTCAGGAGTGGAATAATTCAAATGGTAATAGTTATGGGAGCCCACACTGAAGTTCTTTTTCTTGAATGGCCCAGACTAGCAGGCAGGAATGTCCAGGAAAAAACCGACAGAGGGTTTGCAGGAGGAAGTTCTTATACTCTAGAGGCTGGGAGGGACCTTCAGTAGTGGAGTAATTCAAATGGAAAAAGTTATGGGAGTCCACACTGAAGTTCTTTTTCTTGAATGGCCCAAACTAGCAGGCAGGGATGTCCAGGAAAAAAGCAACAGAGGATTTGCAGGAGGAAGTTCTTATATTCCAGAGGCTGGGAGGGACCTTCACAAGTGGAGTAATTCAAATGGAAAAAGTTATGGGAGTCTGCACTGAAGTTCTTTTTCTTGAATGACCCAGACTAGCAGGCAGGAATGTCCAGGAAAAAAAATGACAGTGGGTTTGCAGGAGGAAGTTCTTATATTCCAGAGGCTGGGAGGGACCTTCAGGAGTGGATAATTCAAATGGAAATAGTTATGGGAGTCCGCACTGAAGTTCTTTTTCTTGAATGGCCTAGACGACCAGGCAGGAATGTCCATGAAAAAACTGACAGAGGGTTTGCAGGAGGAAGTTCTTATATTCCAGAGGTTGAGAGGGACCTTCAGGAGTGGACTAATTCAAAAGGAAATAGTTATGGGAGTCTGCACTGCAGTTCTTTTTCTTGAATGGCCCAGACTAGCAGGCAGGAATGTCCAGGAAAAAACTGACAGAGGGTTTGCAGGAGGAAGTTCTAATATTCTAGAGGCTGGGAGGGTCCTTCAGGAGTGGAGTAATTCAAGTGGAAAACGTTATGGGAGTCCGCACTGAAGTTCTTTTTCTTGAATGGCCCAGACTAGCAGGCAGGAATGTCCATGAAAAAACCGACAGAGAGTTTGCAGGAGGAAGTTCTTATATTCCAGAGGTTGGAAGGGACCTTCAGGAGTGGACTAATTCAAATGGAAATAGTTATGGGAGTCTGCACTGAAGTTCTTTTTCTTTAATGGCCCAGACTAGCAGGCAGGAATGTCCAGGTAAAAAACAACAGAGGGTTTGCAGGAGGAAGTTCTTATATTCCAGAGGCTGGGAGGGACCTTCAGGAGTGGAATAATTCAAATAGAAATAGTTATGGGAGTCCGCACTGAAGTTCTTTTTCTTGACTGGCCCAGACTAGCAGGCAGGAATGTCCAGGAAAAAACTGACAGAGGGTTTGCAGGAGGATGTTCTAATATTCCAAAGGCTGGGAGGGACCTTCGGGAGTGGAGTAATTCAAATGGAAATAGTTATGGGAGTCCGCACTGAAGTTCTTTTTCTTGAATAGAACAGACTAGCAGGCAGGAATGTCCAGGAAAAAAACTGAAAGAGGGTTTGCAGGAGTAAGTTCTTATATTCCAGAGGCTGGGTGGGACCTTCAGGAGTGGAGTAATTCAAATGGAAATAGTTATGGGAGTCTGCACTGAAGTTATTTTTCTTGAATGGCCCAGACTAGCAGGCAGGAATTTCCATGAAAAAAATGACAGAGGGTTTGCAGGAGGAAGTTCTTATATTCCAGAGGCTGGGAGGGACCTTCAGGAGTGGAGTAATTCAAATGGAAATAGTTATGGGAGTCTGCACTGAAGTTATTTTTCTTGAATGGCCCAGACTAGCAGGCAGGAATTTCCATGAAAAAAATGACAGAGGGTTTGCAGGAGGAAGTTCTTATATTCCAGAGGCTGGGAGGGACCTTGAGGAGTGGAGTAATTCAAATGGAAATAATTATGGGAATCCGCACTGAAGTTCTTTTTCTTGAATGGCCCAGACTAGCAGCAGGAATGTCCAGGAAAAAAACAACAGAGGGTTTGCAGGTGGAAGTTCTTATATTCCAGAGTCTGGGAGGGACCTTCAGGAGTGGAGTAATTCAAATGGAAATAGTTCTGGGAGTCTGCACTGAAGTTCTTTTTCTTGAATGGCCCAGACTAGCAGGCAGGAATGTCTAAGAAAAAAACAACCGAGGGTTTGCAGGAGGAAGTTCTTATATTCCAGAGGATGGGAAAGAATTTCAGGAGTGGAGTAATTCAAATGGAAATAGTTATGGGAGTCCGCACTGAAGTTCTTTTTCTTGAATGGCCCAGACTAGCAGGCAGGAATGTCCAGGAAAAAACTGAAAGAGGGTTTCCAGGAGGAAGTTCTTATATTCCAGAGGCTGGGAGGGACCTTCAGCAGTGGAGTACGGGAGGTGAGCGAAGCAGCACTACCACGTAACCGGCTCAAGAAAAGAAGCGAAAAGGTAGCATCTAACCAGGAATTTTGAAAAAAAATTGTAAAATGTGGAGCCTTAATCAAAATCATTGTGAATATGTCTGAACAAGCAGTCATTTCATTAATTCCTTTCCTTAAGAAAGGTGTACGTTTTAGTTATACATGCTGTGCACAACCTTAATATGGCTCATAAGATGAAGTTTGACGATGTGTAACAGAAATGCAAGTTTTCATGAGGCAAACACTGTTAAAATAGTGAATGTTTTAGGGTAATGACACAGGTCTGGGTTCAAATCTAGATATTTTAGAAGGCTTCAACATGGATAAAACAGGAGACTGTTCAATGCTTTTACATTTTTTAGCTTCCGCATTTATGCACCACTTGGCATTGCACACTGTTAACTGTCAGCTACTAGCGAATGACAGCTAACTTATATTGTACACTGTTAACAGTCAGCTACTAGCGAATGACAGCTAACTTATTTTGCACACTGTTAACTGTCAGCTACTGGCGAATGACAGCTAACTTATATTGCACACTGTTAACTGTCAGATACCGGCGAATGACAGCTAACTTATATTGCACACTGTTAACTGTCAGCAGTGCTATTGGCGATTGACAACTCAAACTGTTTTTGGAATGAGCAAATACTTAACTGTCAGTAGTACAAAGTGCAATTGTCTCAGTAAGCTTCATTCCTTGGAAGTGCTTCTCATCCTAGAGAGTGTTGCCATTTGTCCAGTTACTGAGACATGGTTTAAAGCCATGGAAGGGACCCTGGCAGTGCAAGGCTATAATGCGTTCTGCATGTTTAGACCAGCAATTACACAAGAAGGGACAAGGGGTGGAAGTGTATCAATCTATGTAAAAAGTAAGCACATCTCAAGACTGGCCAAACAATATGACACATTTGAGCTACTCCATGTCCAACTACCCTTATGTTAAGTCCCACACCATATATTTGCTAGTCATAGATTCCCATCCAGGATAACCATACCACATATGTGAATGTGCTGGAGTCACTCACCATTCAGCCCAACACATTTTTCATGGGTGATTTCAACTTTTCCATCATAAATTGGGTTATTTTCACAAATTCTAACATGCCAGAGCAAATTTCTGGACTTGTCGATATAAACACCCTGGAACAGCTAGTCTGAACACCTACTAAGGGTACAAATATCCTGTATCTGGTACTCACAAATTAGAGGGAATGTTGCACCCTCCCCCTAGTAAAATGTCCTCACTAGTCAGATCAGATCACAAAGTGGTCACCCTTGAAATAAATATAAAGGATGAACTCCCAGCAAAACCCATAACCTTTAAGAACTTTTCCAGGGCTAACTACCTCCTATCAAGCAATGGAATAGCTAAATTCCAAGCCTTCACCATACTCAGAGGACACTGTGTCCTATGCAGAAGTCTTTACAGAAGCCCTGTACAAGTATGTAAACAACTGCATAGGAACACCAGAACCAAACTGAAACAAACTTATGACCGACTCCAAAAACAAACCCCTTTGGTGGACTCCCATTATAAACCAGCTGTACAACAAAGAAAGAAAATTCTGTCCACAAATAGGAAGGGCTATGCTCAGCAGGCAAAAGTCTCCTTAATCAGTCTCAAGTCACACCTCAGAGTACTAATTAATACCTCCAAAGCCGACTTTCAGGCAACAATAGTCTCCCAGGCTAAGGATAACTATAAGGCATTTTTTCAGTTATATATGTATAGCAAATTTGATGGTCAATAAATATAGCTTAATTTCACCCCCCATTACTCCCAATCCCCCCCGCAGAGTAAATATACTCTACTGTATCTTCAACTGTCACTGAAGAACTGGTCCTAACTGCTCTCTCCAAAGCTAAAAACACTGCAATGACCAGTCCTGATAATATCCCTGGATGCCTCCTAAACAGCTTGAAGCATGACCTGTCCAACTTACTTGAATCACTGTTCTACTACAGCCTCCAGACAGGCTTCATCCCTTGGAATAGAAAACTGCAACAGTCATCTTTCTACATGAAGGGAGACCATCAACAAACCCAGGGAACTACAGACCATACGTTTGGTTAGTCATATATGCAAGGGTAAGGAAAGAAATATCATGGACCTGATAAACAAAGACATAAGACACTTTTAAACACTGGTCCCATTCTAGTTCATTTTCATCATAGGCAAGTCATGTCTATGAAACCTGGTGGACTTCTTTGAGAAGGTCACTACAGGCATGGATGAGGGCAAAATTGTGCATACTGCATATCATGACCTGACAAAGGCATATAGCACAATGTCTCATTTAGGTATTATAAACAAAATCACAAATTTAGACAGAAATCACTATGTCACTTGATGAAAAGCCAAATTGCTCATGGATAGGACACATGAAGTTAGGGTGGGGAATCCACCGCTGCCAAGAGGACTGTTACTAGCAGTGACCCACAGGGCTTTGTAATCGGACCCCCTCCTGTTCAAATATATTTGTCTGAAGTAAAGGCAAATGTAGAGAGCCTTTGGCTGACGAAATCTGATGATGGCTGCAAGCTGCGTGTAATCAGTGAATACCCTAAAGATGTAGATATCCTCCTAAATGGTCTGACACAGACAAATAACTGGTGCCAGAGCCATGGCTTAAAATGCATAATTATACCTTTTGGAAAGATGACCACCCCTGAAAATTACAGCATTGATAACACACCCGTAAGTGTAGACCCAGTGGAAAGGGACTTGGAAACTCAAGTTGACTGAACCTGAACTTTGATCATGATGTGTCCATGGTGGTGAGAAAATCCTTCTACATGATACAACATGTAAGTAAGGGCATGGTATCCAGATCTACAGATATTATAGTTCCACTATACTCATCCCTCATTAGTCCAGTAATCAAGTACAATGCACTCTTCAGTATGTACCTCAGCAGGCATTTGCAACAGCTGGAGTAGTCATAGAGGTTCATCATTAAAAGAATATTGGGTGTAAACAATTTGTCCTATATGTACTGCCTCAAATCCCTGTCCCTCTACTCAGTCTCCGTTAGCATACTAAGGGGTGATCTATGCCTAACCTACAAGGCATTCTCTGACCTCCCTGATAGATCTGCTACACAGTCACAAAACAAACAGCACTAACATTATCCAATTTAAGGATCTAAGCATCATCTGTAAAATAAACAAAATATGCTGGAAGGACAGGGATGTGTATCAGAGATTATACCTTCTCCAGAACAGATTCCCAATTCATGTAAAGCAGAGCTGTTCCATAAGCCTATTCAAAAGCAATTTGGACTAAGGGATGGGAAATCACAAATTCATACCTGGCTTGTCATCTGTGTCCTTTATTGGCAGGGGCAGCTGATAATACCTTAAGGCATGAACATATACCAAAACCATTCCAGGCCTTGGGCATTGATAACTGGGGAAATGGGGCATGAAAGGCTCTATGGCTGTTAGCCTGTTTACCTTCTATGATCCTAAATGAGACTGGCACTGGTGCACTTCAATCATCACTCTGGACAGTACTGAGTGCAGAAAGTATACCTGTCATGTATCATTCTCTGTGGCTCACTGTGTTAATGCACTAAGCTCTGAGTAACAGCAGACGTCTTGCAGGGTTTATTTACAGATTGTTTTAATGTAAAGGTCAGAATAAAGACTTGAGAGTTAATTTTTGTTGTACTTGAACATGAAGTACAGTTGGCAAGTTAAAAACCGAAACTTGCACTATAAGTCTGTATAGTGAATGCAAAATCAGTTAACTATACTCTGTGTGAAGTGTGTTTAGCATAGCATAATCATAGTTAACTTGAAGGACAATTGCAGATATGTATTGTTACCAGTATTTATGAGGATAATGTGTGACTCAGCACAAGTATTATCATTCGCTGGGTAGGACAGCATGTCTTGTATAGTATGTATCGTACCTAACTCGACAAGTTTTACTGAGGTCAGTCAGATCAAAGCAAAGTAAATTATTTTACAGCAATAAATAATTGCCTCTAAATATAAGTCCACTAACATAACAGCTCAAAGTCTAACAGACAGAGGCTTGTCAGAATTAGGTCTCCATTCATGTTGACATTAATACATCTCAACAGTGTTAATTCTCTTGAGGCATTAGCAGTTAAATAACATGATATAGCATTTCAGCCTTATTTTTCATCATGAGTTCAATTCCCTGGTGCTATCAGTCACAGTTTGTTAAATGTATGTCCCACCAATCCATTATGTCAGCATTTATATAAATGTATCTATTAACAATATTGAATATTTCCAACATAAATGAAAATGCTATGTCATATCTGTCTGTCACAAGAGTATACATATGATTACCATCCAACATACCAGAACCACATACCCAGAGATGACAACATATAATTTCAAATGTAAATGGGATATGATCAGCAAAAAGTAATTGATGAATTCACAGTGGAACATGTGTAAATACACTGAAAATCAGACATGACCAAATCTCACTGGAATGTTTCTTACTGACAGAGTACTTTGAAGAAATGATATCCAAATTATCTCTCAGACCATTTCTGTGCTTTCTATCATGCAAATTAAATTGGCAAGGTTGTCTGTCATTGTGCAGAAGTTAATACATGCAAGATCTCAATCAGGTGCAAATTCTCTGTCATATTTCCAGACATCCTTGAGAAGACATGGTAGGCAATGGTGAGAACAGGGCTCCGTTTACAGCCCAAAGGTGATGTCAGGAGGAGCCCAGGATCTTTGTTGATTTTCTTGTAAAGCACAGTGACCATAGGCTTCTGCAAAAGGAATATACTTGGTCTCAATAAAAGGTTCAGGTTTAGAATAACTTGGCCAAAGCTGTCACCAGTGCAACTGGCATTCCTTGCACTAGTGAACAAAGTCATCACCATTATAGTAACCTGAAGAGGTGCAAAGAAGACCACCTGAGCTGATGGGAGGCACAATTTAGAACTGCTGACACCCCTGAGTTGTGCAAGTATAGTTACCCATCACCAGTATAGTGACCCATCACCAGCCAATGCAATACCATAGATTGCCAAGACATGCAGTATTTTATTAAGTCTTTTTAAATATTTTCTGCTCAGTATAGCTTCTGAAGGACAGACCACAATAGAGAGACACATCAGGAGCAATAGCCCTGCCTCAGAGAGGTATGGGGTAAGTATGGCTCAGGTATGAATGATATAAAAATCATAACACATCAGAAATCTATTTAAGTTTACCAAATTTCAAGGCATCAGTCCATATAAGCTTAAGATGCACATGACTGAGTAGGTACTTCTTACAGATATATGAAATATACATGCCTGTTGCAATGTCTGTTGATCGTTGCATTAGGCAATGTATAAATTCATCTTAGCTTTGTGTGAGTTCAATTACAAGCAGCAGCATTTAGCTTTTATTACATAATAATATATAATATATACTTTTTTCAGTCATTGGGTACCACTAAAATTTCCATCATTGTAAATCCATCCATCAGTCCACAACCATTTTTCCCGTATGAGGTCACGGTGTCACTTCAACAGTGGCAATCACCATGAGCCAAGGTTCACACCACTGGGTCGCTTGACCTGCTGCAGTTGTTCTGCCACACCACATACTCACACACATACTCATACCTATGACCATTTCAGAGTGTCCAATTCACCTACTGCATGTCTTTGTAATGTGGGAGGAAACTGCAGAACCTGGAGGAAACCCATGTAGACACAGGGAGGTCATGCAGACTTTGCACAAAAGGCACTCCAGCAGAAATTCAAACTGGAGAACCTCTTGCTGTGAGGTAACAATGTTATCCACTGGCCAGTGTGCTACTCCTTTCATCATTGCAAATGGCTGTCATTAATTGAAATCCATATATTGTATATGCTCTGATTATCACAGTGATTGTCTGTATTAATAACATTGAGATCAATGTGTTTTATGACACATTTATCACTTCACGTTCATATCTGGATGTCCCAAAAGCTAACAGATTAAGTGCAATTTTGGATATATTTTGAAATATTAAAATAATATTGAATTAATGTTATTTTATAGGTTTTCTCTCCCTGACCCTTATCTCTCTCTCTCTTTCTGATTTTATTTAGCAACATAATTCCTGCTGTGACACAATTCAATACCAGTACCAGGAGCAAGACTAACTACTGGGAATTGGACTGCTGTAACTCCACAGGTGGACAGCACAGATCACCAGAACATCTGGGCCCCAATCTATCTCCATTGCTACCATAACTCTTGTACAACCTGCTGCAACTCTGTCAGGTAGTTCTGCCTTTTGGGCTGTTATTGTGTTATCTACTGAGAGTATAACTAGAGGAAATGGTGGTTTCATCATCCAACAGGAGCTTATATGGCTGATGAAGGACATTATGCAGAGGAGCCTTCGTGTCTGAAGCATCAGAATTAAGAAAGTCCCGTGATGAATAGCCAAGTCAATGCCCAAACCAGTGCTGTCCCAGGTGTCTGCAATGGGAAAGAATGCAGACAGTTCAGAGGGTGAAGACTAAATTCTCACTGTTCTCATGGATGAGGATACACCTCTGATGTCATGCCCCTCAACCTTTTGTATCCACTACCACTCTCGTCTCTCTTGCATGCTTTCTATGTCTGCACCTGCAACCTAACTTACCCTACCTACCTAACTCTTTTATTCCTATCCACCTTCTCCAACATTCCTTTCTCTGCAATAAAATAAAATAGAAAATGAACACCTGTTCCACAAAAAAAAAGAAAAATTATGTCCCATACATAGCTCCCCATTGTGTGTGTGTGTGTGTATGTGTGTGTGTGTGTGTGTGTGTGTGTGTGTGTGTGTGTGTGTGTGTGTGTGTGTGTGTGTGTGTGTGTGTCTGTGTGTCTGTGTGTGTGTGTGTGTGTGTGCGTGTGTGTGTGTGTGTGTGTGTGTGTGTGTGTGTGTGTGTGTGTGTGTGTGTGTGCGTGTGTGTGTGTGTGTCTGTGTGTGTCTGTGTGTGTGGATGTGTCTGATACACTTGATTTGGATTAAATGGCCACCCACCCTGATGTGGTGTCTATTGAAATTCATTGAATTATTTATACAAGTATCCAGTTATTTTGTGAAGAAGTGGATAGCTATGGTGCTCTCCCACCACCATCCTGTAATTTCTTGTATTCTTTCCTCTTTGCCCTACTCTCTGTTGATCCCCATTTTCACCACTATCCTACCAGCCATTTGTCACACATGAAATCTGGTAAAAAAAAAAGAATCACACACAACACACATGACCAAAGAAGGAGCATAAAACATCTCTTCAACTTTTTCCTTAGGATTTGTGCAATGCTTGGCATTGCTCAGCAATGATAAATACTGGCAAATGGAATTTCACCTCTTATGGCAACACTGAAGATTTCACCTTCAGCTGTACTGCTATGGTTATCATTCCACAGGTGAGATTAGTCTCACTGCATTATAGAAATACAGACTGATAGCTCTATAAAGAAAGAGTTACTCTTGTATGTTTATTAGGCTGCAGGATGTACTCTACACTATATGGAATATTGTATCTGTCATTTCTGTGATAAAGCCCGATGTTTGCATTCTCCCTTATGTCAGCCTTTTGTCAGTGTCCCTTCAAATGCGTGAGTTTTCCTATGTGAAGTGTGAGCTCCTGTGAGGTCTGCTTAGATGATGCACAGGTATGTAGAATGCTTCTTGCATAGAGTCAAGGGGTGAAATACAGAAACATGTGAAACATTATTTAATGTTTTTCCATATTATTATTATGTGTGGAACTGTTGGCTACACATGTTATTAAACCACCATTATTCTGCTTATGTCTTAGACATTTTTCATCCATCCTACCTCTGCTTACTACCAATTTGTGAACAGTTTATTGTATTTGGCATGTCAGAATCATAATGATGACAAACCTAAGAGTAACACACCACAAAGATGGCTAGAAATAGCCCATAAATAAAAATGTTATTATGTCTGTCACCCTCTCTTCCACCTTCTGTCTTATCAATCTTTGTCCCTTACTATTTGCACAATGCCTGGCTCTGAGCAGGAATGGTAACTGACGGTGAATTATGTTTCACATCACATTAGTCTGCTGTTCCTCACTAGTTTTCAGATCTATAGAAAGAAATACTGCTAGGATTATGAGGAGAGGGTTAGTGTCATATATTGAGCAAGGTGCACGGTTAAATTCACGCCATATGGGGTGTTTCTAGTGTCATTACTGTTATGTATCATGTTGCACACATTCTCCCTGGCTTCATACTGTTTTCATTGTCCCTTTAAATGAGTGGTTTAGCACTTAAACTTTGCCTTTCTTTGTGATGTGATCTGCTAATGATCATATCTGCAGACTATTAATGCTAATTGGTAGGTGTTCAAATCCAGCATTGGGTCTAACATAATAATTTGTCACAAATTTTTGCCTAGTTAAATTATGGATACATGTATTATTCCACTTTCAGTATCCTTTTTGGTCCTTTATGTGGTTCTCAATCATATCAGCCCTGCTCATACCTTCCCAACAATAAATGCAAGACATCTGGTCAAAGGAAGGATTTATGGGGTGCCAAATATATATAAGGCATAATTTAAATATATTGTGTCTCTACACATTGAAGGTGCTGGTATTAATCTTTAGCATCATCATGCATTTTTTGAAGTATATGAAGTCTGACATGTAGATACATGTTATCATGAAGTGACTGTAGTACTCAGTGACATGACAGAAACAAGTGCAATTGCATAAGGAAAACTACAACATCCATTAAATTTGTGGGCAGTCAGCAAATATGAAGACAGTGTATGTATGCCCTTGTATTATCCATTTAATAAATATTTTACTGCAGTGAACATGAGATGTAAAACAGTGACACAGAAATGTTAATATGACACACATATTTGATGAAATTACTCAGAATCAGAAGTGTCCATGTGTCTGTACTCCTTATTTGTTGAAGCTTGGCATAGAACACCATAGACTGCTGTTAATTCCCATTCTAACTTCAAACCCTCAAAAAATAAATATGCAAGTGTGACACCCGTGCCCTGGCCCAGCAATCAAGGAGCCTCAATCCTCACCACTAACACCAGAGAGGGCGTCTCATATAGGAGAAATGATAACAAATACACACAGTAGAGTGCAATTTCCATTAAGAGCACAGAGATCACAGTCAGTCTGGGGCTGGTTGCTCCCTTGTTCTCCAGGTCCCCAGTAAGACTCTCCACTGGCACAGGTACAGGGTCCAGATCTTAGCCTAGCTGGCAAGCTAACCTCCAATACCCTCTCTGTTCAACCAGAGCTTCATGTTCCTGCCCAAGTAGCTGACACACACTTTGAGATAAGTATTTATACAACTTCACAGACACTCCTGGGAAAGGCTGACACAGATTCTCCAGCTGTGCCGCTATACCCAGACTATATGGTAGTAATTCCTGCCACCACCAGCTAATCATTATCAGCTACCCAACGACCCTTACAAGGGTGTCCAATTATTACTGTGCAATATTATTATCCAATTAGTAAGTGTGACTAAACAGTCTTAAGTCTTATTAGAGTGGATTTGTGCAATAAACTCTATAAATATGCAATGTACTCTAGAGCTTAACTTATCTCTACATAAACCAACCACAGTTGAAAAGGGTTTAAAAGTATTTAATAATAAATACTAAAAACACAAGACAATACTACTACACCACAGTGCTATTCAAACGTTCAGAGATCACACAGCAACTTAAAATATTTCAGTAGTACAGTTCTGACATAACAGAAAAAAACACTTAGTCTAATTGTTTCTCATTCCTAGCTTTTGCTACAAGAAAACATACTTCTAAAGTAACTTACACATATAGAGCATAGGCAGTGCTGAGTTGGATGTTCAAGATCAAAATGCATCCAGTCTCTCTCTGAGCAATAGTTTTTAAAATCACTATAAACATTTCTGCTGGGCCCACCCATATTATATCATTTTGACACTTAGGTTTTCCCAGTATACACATTACATAATTTTGGTTACCCAGTATACACATTACATCATTTTGACATTTAGTCTGGGGTTCCCAGGTCAACAGGCTACATTATTTAGCAAGCTAACACCTGCTCAGGAAGCTGCAACAATAAAAGAAATTTCACATGTACACTCTAACAATTATTCCTTAAGTTAAAACAATAGAAAGAATGTGCTAGCTCAGACAGACTGACTCCGAGCTCTACAGATCAAAGGCTAGATTTTAAATAATTTTAACTTCAAAAGAAAGATTTGAAATGCTTGACTTAGTTTTCCTTACAGCAGATGGCAATATTGCTACAATCTTGAAGTTCAACATTTTACAGTGTTTTATTTCATTTAAGAAACAAGCATGTATTTTACATTTATATTTACAAATGACAGAATTATCTATACAATTCTATCTGGCTAGGCTGGCAGCCTTCACTCTTCTCTACCAGTCTTCACAGCAAGTACTAATACTTTGTCATCAGTCACACAAATGAGCTTGCCAGTGGTGTTTTTATAAAAGATTAATCTTAGTAGCTTATATTTGTTGTTTATTTTATTTGTTTTATTTTATTTTACATTTGATAACTGGGAAAGACCAACTGGACACAGGTCAATTTTCAGCAGAGGCCCAGGGAGAAAAGCTCCAAATACAGTACAGTACATAAGTGAGGATTTGAGCTTACATCTAAGAATACATTTCAGCATGCAATATGCAGATATTAACAACCTGTTGTTAAAAGGAATATATACAATAAATTACAAGACTACATTTCAGCTTGTAATAGGTAGAATTTAACAATTTCTTGTTGTAAGGAATATATGCAGTACATTATAAGATTAAAAGTAGTACAATAATCGAGATAAAAAAGTACAGAGGTTTTGATAGTAGTTCATTCTGAGAAGTCCTTATGTTTGGGGTAGAACAGGTATACCTGGGTAACTAGAGGAAGAAACAGGTGATCCTTAGTAGAAGAATTCATGCAACAGTGCAGCGTTGTGGTTTAACCTGGGGAGTCACAAGAACAAAGCCAGTTGTTTGAATAGTGGGTTTTGAGGAGTTTTTTAAATTGGAAGGCAGAGGTTATAGACGTTATGTGGTTTGGGAGTTGGTTCCAGATTCTGGCTATAGTGCAGGCAAAAGAGATTTACCGGCATCATTTTTGTGTTTGATGACATTCATAAGGTTTTGGTTACTAGATCTTAAGGTTCTGGTGGTTGTGTAGGGCTGAATTAGATGCTGTAGTGCTGGGATTTTGTCAGGCAGGCAGTAAAGTTTGTGTGCTGTTGAGAGTTGACTAAGTAGCAGTAGTTGGTCTGCTGGTTGTGTAGGGCTGAATTAGATACTGTAGTGATGGGGTTTTGTCAGTCTAGTTGTACAGTTTGTGTGTTGTTGAGAGTTCACTAAGTAGCAGTAGTTCATCTGCTGGTTGTGTAGGGCTGCATTAGATACTGTAGTGCTGGGGTTTTGTCAGGCAGGCAGTACAGTTTGTGTGCTGTTGAGAGTTGACTAAGTAGCAGTAGTTGGTCTGGTGGTTGTGTAGGGCTGCATTAGATACTGTAGTGCTGGGGTTTTGTCAGGCAGGCAGTAAAGTTTGTGTGCTGTTGAGAGTTGGTTAAGTACCAGTAGTTGGGGCAGCTCAAGCCAGTTGATCTGCTTGAGGGTAAGACAGTGATGGGATCTATGAGAGGCCTCAGATGCAAACTTGGCAATCTTGTTGTAACAAGATTCAATTTTATTAACAACACAAGTTGTTGTATGTTATAATGGCATTTATATGTGATGCTTTATGATGCTGTCAGAACAATACATAATGTAAATGATGTGTGCACTTCAATGATGTACAATGGTGTGGGACCTTTGCACACACAGTAAATGGTGTGTGCACTCCAATGATGTACAATGGTGTGGGACCTTTGCACATACAGTAAATGGTGTGTGCACTCCAATGATGTACAATGGTGTGGGACCTTTGCACACACAGTAAATGGTGTGTGCACTCCAGTGATGTACAATGGTGTGGGACCTTTGCACACACAGTAAATGGTGTGTGCACTCCAGTGATGTACAATGGTGTGGGATCTTTGCACACACAGTAAATGGTGTGTGCACTCCAATGATGTACAATGGTGTGGGACCTTTGCACACACAGTAAATGGTGTGTGCACTCCAATGATGTACAATGGTGTGGGACCTTTGCACACATAGTAAATGGTGTGTGCATTCCAATGATGTGTAATGGTGTGGGACCTTTGCACACATAGTAAATGGTGTGTACACTCCAATGCATAGGTTCATAGGTTCATAGGTTGATATTAGGCTATCTGCCCTAGGGCATTTACAAGCCTAGCCAGAGTGTGTTTGGCATTCGCCACCCTTCTTAGATTAGTTTACTGTGCCTATGTATAGTAGGTCACAGAAGATAGCCCATTTAAGGTTAGTTTACTGTGCATCTGTCTAGCAGAGACACAGAAAAGATCCCAGGGGTAAATTTACGATCTCCCATCCAAACGTCAAGATTCTTCTTGAAGAGGGTCATTGAGGGGCTCTGTCTGACATGGATTGGGATTTTGTTCCAGAGAGAGGGGAACCTCTGGGATATGAATCTGTCCCTCCAGCATGTTCTATTTATTTCTGTGCTGAGGTTTAAGTCACTGGAGCGTGTAGTTCTGATGGATTTGGATTTCTTGAGTTGGAGCATGTCCATTAATTCTGGGTTGGACATGGCTTTATACGTCAGGCACAGATCGCCTCTGAGTAGGCGGTAAGCAACTGAGTAGAGCTGGAGTTTCTTTAGCCTAACTGTGTAGGGCATCTGTTTGAGTCCCTTGATCCTCTTGGTGAGGTACTTATGGGGTCTTTTTAGTTGTAGCAGGTGTCGGTTAAGGTACATCCCAAATGGGGCACTGTATTCAATTATGGGCCTGATGAGTGATGAGTAGAGGGGCACAATGACCTCTCTTGATCTAGATGTGACCCCCTTTGTGATAAGGTGGGCTATATAGAATGTCTTTCTAACCACTTTGGCAATGTGACTATCAAAGGAGAGATTGCCAACTACTTGGGTCCCCAAATCCCTAATTACTTCTTCCGTACTTAATGGATTACCATCTATGTGGTAATTTGTGGGCACTTTGTTTTTCCCAAAGGGGATGACTATGCATTTTTTGGCATTTAGCTTTAGGCCATGGCTCTGGCACCAGTTATCCATCTCTGTGAGACCTTTTTGGAGGATGCTTGTGTCAGCCGGCGAGTCGATTATGGCCCCCAGTTTGCAGTCATCTGCAAACTTTGTCAGCCATAGTCCTCCTGTGTTATCCTGTACCTCAGAGAAATATATACCGAACAAGAGAGGTCCCAGGACTGAGCCTTGTGGGACGCCACTTGTAACTGGTTTAGAGTCTGACATGGCACCTGCAATTCTGACCATGTGGGTTCTATCCCTAAGCCAGTTTGCAACCCATCTTGTGACATAGGGGTTGATATTTAAGCTGGTGAGCTTATTTATGATGCCCGAGTGGGGTATTGTGTCGAAGGCTTTTGCAAGGTCAAGGTAGGCTGTGTGGACTACCTTCCCTTCGTCTATGGCCTTGGTGACTGTTTCAAAGAAATTGACCAGGTTCAAGAGGCAAGATCTGCCCTTAACAAAGCCGAATTGGGTAGGATCCAGTGTTTGGAGGTTCCCAATGTCTCTGTTTATGAGTTCCATGATGATACACTCCATAGCTTCGCAGACCAGGCTAGTTAGGCTTATAGGGCGATAGTTTCCGGGGTCCGTTGTGGCACCACCTTTATGGAGTGGGACCACTGTTGCTGTACGCCATTCTTTGGGTACATATCCTGTTGTAAGGCTGAAACAGAACAGTGATTTTAAGTGAGGGTTCAGTTCTTCTTGGAGCTCATGTAAAACGCAGCCAGGGACACCGTCCGGCAGTGGGACATTTGCACAGATACTTGCTGAGCGGTATTAAGTACTATCCTGTCATATGTTAGAAATGTATGTTTTGTATTTACATTGCACATTGTACACACATTAAAAAATATTCACAGTGACACACCAGTTAAAGGAGTTTTGCATACAATGATCCTGAGCAGTTAGGAATGTTTGGTTATTACTCCTCTGACAACTGTGATTATCATCCATCCTTGACATGGTTGATACTCCATAATGGCAAACAGCTGCATATCACTCACAATATTACAATATCCATGAATGAAAGGCTATACAACTTACCTGAACATTAGGTACTTATTTGTTATTAACACATTGCTATTTTATCAGCTTGTCTATTAACATTCATCTCTTCACCCAAACGTGTGATGCACACTATCTACTGAGATACACACTGATGGGTCATCCTTTCAAATACGCTCTGTCTCACATTTGTAATCAGACTTCTCCGGTGGTGCTTGCAATTGATGCAATATACTCTAGATTGTGTAGTTAGATAGGTGTTCAAATCTAGCAATTGCTCCCTGACTCACTTGTATCAGTGTGTTGTTGATTTTAGAGCTAGGTAGGAATGGCATAACCCATAGGTCTGTTCTGCATGTTTACACCAAGAGAGTTTTCTTCCAGCTCTTTCAGACCCTTGTGCTCATTTATTCATAGCTTTCTTGTGCCTGGCCTGTGACTGTAAGACTTGGATTTCTTTTAAAGTCATCTGGCCTATACCTACAAAGCTGATAAAAGTATATTTTTACATATGCTCTGTTTCAGTGATATTTAACACTTCTGTGCCGCATTTATTTATTTTGTTGAATTTATCACTGTTTGTCTGCCTGCATTTGTTAAAGAAGCTCCATCTGTTTCTTACTGCACTGCTCTTAGGTTGTTTTAAAAAATATTCTAATATTTTCTAACCTCCTCTGATACTGCAAAAGCTGTTCTGACTATGTCTGCCAAAATGTTTCTAAATTTTACTGTTCTGACTGAGTCTGCCAAAATATTATTGCAAAGTTTTTGTGCATTGTGAGCATTTCTCAGGGTTAGTGAACTTATTTCCTAGGACTCCTGATATTGTAGGAATTCTTCTGTTCTAAAACATTTGTTACTGGACTTGAGCTCAAAGACAGTTTGTTTTACAACAGAAGGGTTATTTTCCACTCTAGTGGGAGCAGAGAGCTACATTCAACTTATGTAAGGTGGGAACTACTGGTCGATAGCTTATTTTGTCTTTATCTGATTGGCCTGAGGGTTTAACTATATAAAAGTGTTTCATCCTGCTCATATAAAAGCCTTATATCTATGTATCATGCAAACGTGGGTCCCCATGGTTACATATAAACAAACCTCTCCAGTTTAAAATCCTCTATAGGAAATGCTCTCCATAGTCTTCCACCGTCCACAGCTGCGGGAAGAGCTGCCAGTTTGTGTAGCGGGTGGTACCACTGCAGGTCATCTAATAGTAACTACTAAACATTCTCACTTTGACCTTTAAGTGACTCTTCCTTACTCCCTTCTTCCCATTTAGGAAATTATGCTTCATTAATTTACATAGCATAGGCTAGATTCAGACTTGCTGAATCTAGACTGCTTGGTATCACTGTGCTCTTAGACCAGTCATCTTACATAAGAGGGCCTCCCTGCACCCTTGTGGCAGAAGTGTGTAGCGCAGGACCTATCCGAGATGGGGATTGCTAGAGAAAGGCTCATTTTGAGGCTTTCCCATTAGTAGTTGTGTTAAAACTGTTTAAATTTACCTGTATATAAGCCTTGTATTTGCATGGGTCTGCACTCAGTTTAGCCAGAGGTCAGGAGTGCACCTGCACTAAAATTCAAGGCATCCACTAAAAGAATACCCTGAAAAGATAAGTATATTTTAAGCCAACACTGTACTTTGTTAACTATTTAACTGAATTGCTGCTTCATTTTTGCTGTTTGTGACTAAGTCCAGCTAGCCCACTTCTTTCCCAAATATTACATTCATTTCTCCTTGATTGATAAAGGCATCTTGATGCAATGTAGCAAACGCTTCATATATACTGACAACCATGTACTCCTAAAGCAAACGAACAACCTATAAGAGAAATACAAATGCACAGTGGAACTGGAGTCAATTCTCTCATGAAAAAAACAAACTAGACATCAGACATGTTATCAGCACACATGCTTCACCTCTCACACAAATCACACCTCTCACACAAAATAAGGTCAAGACATATAAACCCACATATGAAGAGGTACTCACTAGAAGCCTACCAAAAGAACAGAGTCCTCTCAATTGCACACCACCCACACTCACCACTAAGCATAAAGGAACCACTACACATATTAACGCACACATCTGTGTCTCAATAAATAAGCCCCCAAGCCATAACACTTCAAATGTCTTGGTCATAAGTGACTCCATAATGAGACACATAGATATCCACATCATTAGACTGGACAAGGAGAGGGTACAGTCAGCTGCCTGTCAGGTGCCAGGATCTGGCAAATCATGCATGCACTCAAGTCACTCAAAAAGCACAGTGATGACTCTGTCATAGTCCATGTTGGAGTGAATAACTTGAGACATACCTCTCTGGACTATATGAAGATAGACATGATGGAACTCTCTGATTATGTGTCCCAGACAGGTATGTCCCTAGCCCTAAGAAGTATCTTACCCTAACCCAGGATAATGCCACAGTATAAACAAAAAATGATTGACTTCAACAATCACTTCAGCTTCTGGTGTCAGTCCAGGGAGATACAGTATTTGTCAGCCTAGGAGTGGTAGACAGACCTCATTGCTTTGCTAGAAATGGTCTGAACCTGTCCTCTCTAGGCTTTCAGATACTGGCAAAGGCCCTTGCCACCCCCATAGTGTCTTTTTTTAGGCAATGTCAAAACAACAAATTTTCCAGTGTAACAAAATGTAAGTGAGACAACTCAGAGTCGTGCTGCTTAATGCTAGGAGTTTAAACATGAAATTGCACTTTCTAGAAGCACTCGTCACCTTGGAGGATGCTGACATCTGTGCAGGTACCAAGACATGGCTCAAAGTCACTGAGAGCAGCCCAGCTGTACAAGGCTACAGTGCCTTCAACAGATTCAGACCTTAAAATTAATGAGAAGGAACCAAATGTGGAGGTCTATCTGTCTTCATTAAAACCAAATACACTTCGGGACTGGTCAAACAGCATGACTCTTTCTATCTACTCCATGTCCAATTAACTGTTGGGAAAGTACCATACCACAACATTGCTAGCTATAGATCCCCCACCACAAACCAGGATAAGCACATTGACTACCTCGATTTACTGGCATCCCTCACCATACAGCTCAACACCTTAGTCTTGGGAAATTTCAATAATCTTTCCATAGACTGGGGGACATAAACAACCTAAAATGTGCTCAATGTGCTCAACCAGAATTTCCTGGACTTTGTTAACACAAATGCTCTTGAACAGATAGTCTGCACCGCCACTAGGGGCTCTAATGTCCTGAACATAGTACTCACCAACATGGGGGGGGGTCACTGTACTTCCCCATGTATGATGCCCTCCCTGGTTAGGTCAGACCACATATCAGTCTAGTTTAAAGTGACTACTAGAACTGACACCCTCACAGGAACAAAATTATAAAAAACTTCACCAAAGATGACTACAACGTACTAAGCAATGGTATAAAAAGCTTCACACCACCCACAATTGCACACACCAATGATCACTATGCAGAAGTGTATGCAAATGCTATGTACAAACACTTAAGTGACTGTATAAACTCTGCTGTATCTGACCAGATCAGAAGCAGGCATTTTTGTAAAAACAAGCCACCATGGTGGACTTCAAGTATAAACATATTATATAATAAGAGGAAGAAACTATTGTCCAAAAGCAAGAGAGATATCACTCTGCAGAGGAAGAGTTCCCTACTAAGCCTAAACATGAAAATCAAAAATCTTCCAAAATCTTCTAAAGCAAACTATGAAACTAAAATCACATACATAGCCAAGGATAATCATAAGGCATTTCTAGCAACATCTGAAGTCTAAAAGGGAATGCCCAGCTATGTGCTGACCTGGTTTTTAGATGGGATCACTCATATTAATCCAGAAGGTATCCCCAACTTGCTAGCTTACAGATTCAGTGCAACCTTCACCTCCCTATCACCACCTATCATATCCCAAAGCATACCTGACAGAAATCCTCTGCCTAATATCTCTAGATATCAGGCTATCTTTGCACTTGCTATGGCCAAAAACATGGCCTCAATGGGACCATAAAATATCACTGGTTGTTTACTAAACAATCTAAAACAAGACCTAGTGGACCCATTTGGCATACTCTTTAATCATAGTTTGAGAACTGGCTGTGTTCCTGCAGAATGGAGAACAGCAACAGTAATCCCCCTGCTCGAAGGGGGGGCCATCAACTGACTCTGGGAACTACAGACCCATATGTCTAACCAGGCTCATCTGCAAAGGCATGGAAAGAATTATCATGGACCTTATCAACAAGGATATAGGCAGCCTCCAAACAATGGACCCAACCCAGTTTGGTTTCATTAAGGGTAGATCATGCTTATTAAACCTGGTAGACATCTTTGAGCATGTCACCAAAGCTATGGATAAAGTTCACCGCTCTATGTCTACCTTGCCAAGGCTTTTGACACAATTCACCACTCATTGAGAAACTCTCCCAGATGGGGATTAACCCTTATGTTACTAGATGGGTAGCATTTTGGCTCACTGACAGAACACACTTTGCCAAAATTGGTGACTCCACCTACACCAATAGATCCATTACCAGTGGAGTATGGCAGGGGTCTGTTCTGGGTCTTTTATTGTTTGGGATCTATTTCTCAGAATTCCAGGCCAAAGTAGATGGCCTTTGATTCACCATGTTCACTGGTGATTGCAAACTGGGAGCAATCATTGAGTCCCCAATGATGTCAACATATTACAGGAAGGGCTAAGGCAAACAAATGATTGGTGTCAATTGGTGGCACAGCCATGTTGTAAAAAACTAGATGCAAAAAATGCATTATTATTATTCCTTTTGGCAAAATGGAATTCCCTACAAATTACAATATTGACAGCACCTCCCTGAGTTCCAACCCAGTGGTGTGAGACTTGAGAACAGGTAGATAATGATCTGAACTTTGACCCCCATGTTTCCACAGTGGTAAGGAAAACCTTCTGTGTTGCACACCTTAAAAGCAAGGGCATAGCAACCAGGTCAAGGGATGTTATAACTTCACTGTACTTGACCCTCATCATACCACTAATACAGAATGATGCACCCTTTTCCATGTATCTCACCAGACACCTGCAGCAGCTGGAATGACCTCAGAGGTTGCTCACTAAGAAAATACAGGGACTCCAAACCATGACCTACATGGACAGGGTGAAAGCCCTGTCACTTTATTCTGTATCTTATAGGCTGCTGAAAGGTGGCTTGTGCCTGGCCTATATGGCAATCTCCAACCCTACCCTAATGGAAATGTTGCACATCCACAAGTCAAATGGCTCAAAAGTCACTTGCTGTAGGGGTATCAATTTAGCTTGTGACATTAACAGATAATGCTGGAGAGAGAGACATGTCACCCAGAGACTGCTGCTACTCTGTAATAGACTCCCTATTCATGTAAAACAGAGCTTCTCACAGACCCTATTCAAATGCAACCTAGATAATTGGATGAGAGTCTGCAAATTCACCCCTTGCATGGCACCCATGTCCCTCATGAACAGGGGTAGCCGGTGCTGATAGCAGATCTGCTCTGTTCATAAATTCCTTCTGCAAACTACTCAAAAAGAACAAATGGATATACTTGGGATTAACATGGCTAGGCTTTTAAAGGGTCTAGGGTTGCTAGCCTAGTAACCTGCTATGAACCTATGAACCTATTGTAGCATGCACGTTATTTGAAAAAAACAATGTTGATATGATCATTTCAAATGTGCTCTTTCTCAAATTTGTAGTCAGATTTCTGCTGTGGCACTGGTGGTTTGTACAGAGTACTTAAACTTGTGTACTTAAATAGGTAGATGTTTAATCCAGTAATGCCTCACTAGTGCCACTGCTTTTGTGTTTGTAGAAATAGATAGAACTGTCTTCACCCACAGACCTTATATGTAGATTTACAGCAAGAGAAGGCTCTCGCAACATGTTTAGCCCAGACATCATATTTTCTAAACACTAATGAGGCCATCTATTTAAATGTGCTTCATCCCATACCTGTAGTAAGAGTTGGGCATTGGCACCATTGATTGATACAATGCTCTTTAGCTTATGGAAGTCAGCAGGCAGGTGTTTGAATCTGACTTTCTCTAAACATTGTGAGTGTTATTCCAGTCCCAGAGGTGACTGAATTATCCAACACATGTGCTGTGTATACCTCCTCTCAGGCAATATATTGACATGGGGAGAAAACCTCTACCTACTCTTTCACTCACTGTTAAGCTACACATATGCTTTACAATGATGTTATACTTTCAAATATGTTGTATCTCAAACTTGCAAGTAAGACTTTGCCCATGGAGTGTGCTTTAAATACACAGTTCTCTGGACTGTGTACTAATTAGGCAGCTGATGAAATACAGCAAAGGCCAGCATAATGTTAGTATAGTGACATAAAGCATTGTCTTATCCAACATCCTGACAATGTCTTTCCATCCCTTTTAGGTCTATCATAGGTCTTTCAACACACTGATAATTGCATTCAATTCAAATAGGTGCCCTGTGACCCTGTAATAAGATTTTTCATTTGGCACAAATGGTCAATATTGACTTCTAAGGCATGTGGAGTTAGATAGGCAGTTTTTCAAATCTGGCAATGGATACGTGCAAAACAATACTGAGAGACAAGAGTGGCTCATCTAACAGATGGTAATATAGCTGACTCAGAGTTGTGTGAATTTGTGAACAGTAACATGGCTAAGAGTTTTGATCTCCCCAAAGAAATTGTTGGGGATGCATGACCATTCAAAAGATTACTTATTACAGACCTTGAAAAGTGCCCTGTCTGATACCTGTGCATTAAAGTCTCTGCAACAAGAGAACATAGTGGAATCTAGGATATCCAAAAGCAAAGTTCAGCAAATGAAAAGATGCCCAATGCTGAGAGTAAGAACACTTTAATTCCAAAAAACAAATAAAAACAAATAAAAACAGGTAAGCGCTTTCAAGATTGCTCGCTTCTTCAGACCTTAACAAACAGTATGAGAAAACAGGCCTTTAAACACAAAAAGCTTCCAATAAAATTAATTAAAAGCAATTAAAATTGTAAGGTGTTAACACTTATCAGTGTACTATGCCTTTCTTCTTTAGGAGAGGCTTTAAAGCAACAGCACTATTCAAACCAGGTGGCCCATATGCTTTAAAGTTGACAATCCATTTTAACTCAGCAAGTTCAGTCTCATTGCTCAAATCCCCTTCCCTTAAACTTTCATTTAATTTCTGTAGTACCAAAAACTTAAAACTGTGACTCATAGCTTCAGATATATGTTTTGCTAATGCATTTGTTAGTTTATTATTTCGTATATCACTCTGATGTTGCAGAATCCTGTCCTTAAACATACAATTTGTCTTCCCTATATAATATGAATCACATACATTACACTTAGCCATGCAGACCAAATTCTTCATACAACAGTCTGCATAAAAGGACAGATGCATAGGTTCCATGCTTAATGGATGCGTAATTAAGTGTGTAGACCATATATAACTGCAAGCCTTACAGGACCGGCATGCGTGAGTGCCCTTACACTGGGAGGTGAGGTGCCTATATGGTTCAGTGTGCTTATAACAGAATCGCTGTTTTAAGTTCTTGGTATTTTTAAAGGAAAACTTAGGAACTGGTTCTATATGTTCACTAATAGGGGGATCTCTATGCACCTAAGAACCTGATTTTTAACCTGAGTTTTAGTTTTAGCCAATTGGGAGTTGGAATGTGTCTTCAGTAAAGATCTATATAAAACACGTTATGTTTATAAGCGATTTGTGGATGGCATCTTTTTTGTCTGGGATGGTACTATGGATGAGGTTCAAGCCTTTGTGGACATGTTAGAGACTTCAACTAATTGTCTTTTTCTCTGCACTACTCTGTTGATATTATTGATTTTGTAGACATTACTGTGAGCAAAGATATGTTAGGTAACATGTCCACTAAAATGTACAGGAAACCATGCAGGAAAAATAACATCTTGCATCGCTCTAGTATGCATCCATCCCATGTTACTAGGAATGTGGTTAAAAATCAGGTTCTTAGATGCATGAGATTGCATACTAATGCTGACTCTTTAGAGCAAGCTTTAAGAGTGCTAAAGGCAGATCTATTGAAGGGGGGCTATAAGGGCATTGAGATAGATAAGGAAATTAGAGAAGTGAATACATCGGCTGGTGTTAAAGTAAAACACTACTTCTCTGACAGCTCCTCCAGTATGGTGAGAGACACAGAGGCTAACAGCACCAAGGTCATAAATAGGGTTTGTTTGACTTATTCAGCAGAGGTTAATAAAGTGTGTGAAGTCATAAAGAAAAATGTATCCATTCTGATGACTGGTCCCTCTGTTAGTGAACATATAGAACCAGTTCCTAAGTTTTGCTTTAAAAATACCAAGAACTTAAAACAGTGACTCTGTTATAAGCACACTGAACCATATAGGCACCTCACCTCCCAGCATAAAGGCACTCATGCATGCTGGTCCTGTAAGGCTTGCAGTTATATATGGTCTACACACTTAATTATGCATCCATTAAGCATGGAACTTATGCATCTGCCCTTTTATGCAGACTGTTGTATGAAGAATTTAATCTAAGTGTAATGTATGTGATTCATATTACATAGGGAAGACAAATCATATATTTAAGGACAGGATTCTGCAACATCACAGTGATATACGAAATAATAAACTAACAAATGCATTAGCGAAACATGTATCTGAAGCTGGTATGAGTCACAGTTTTAAGTTTTTGGTACTACAGAAATTAAATGAAAGTTAAAGGGAAAGGGATTTGAGCAATGAGACTGAAATTGCGGAGTTAAAATGGATTGTCAACTTTAAAGCATATGGACCACCTGATTTGAATAGTGCTGTTACTTTAAAGCCTCTTTTAAAGAAGAGAGGCTTAACACCTAACAATTTTAATTGTTTTTAATTAATTTTATTGGAAGCCTTCTGTATTTAAAGGCCTGTTTTCTCATAATGTTTGTTAAGGTCTGAAGAAGTGAGCAATCTTAAAAGCGCTTACCTGTTTTTATTTGTTTTTATTTGTTTTTTGGAATTAAAGTGTTCTTACTCTCAGCATTGGGCATCTTTTCATTTGCTGTACATTAGAGTCTCCAGTGGCAGAGGCAGGTAATTCACTGTTCTGTATAGTGCTGTACTAGAGATGCTGGTGATGTGTGTGTATAACCATGTCAGCCCATTATATTGCCTTAGAAGTGTGTTCTTCATGACATATTATATATGCTTCTTTCTGTAACATCAGTGGTTGATATACAGTTCTTAAAACAAAAAGAGCAGCTGGCCGGCAATGGCATAAATAAAACTTCCAAAACCACAAAACACCAACGAAACACCAGAGGAAGGCAGAAATATAGTTTTTAGCTTATGCATTCAGTTATGTGTTTCTGAAGAAGTCGGTTATATGAATAGCGGAATTAATGTTTTTACACTAAAAACTATATTTTTGACTTCCAATGGTGTTTTGTTGGTGTTTTATGGTTTTTGATATACAGTTCTGTAATGTGTGAACTCAGGCAAGTGTTCAAGTCTGGCAAGGTGTAATGACTGAGCATGCCAGAGAATGCTTCAGGCAGGATTTTCTTCCCAAAAAGGAATGTTTTTTAGTCCATCAATGCATGCCGTCTGTTATTTTCTTCATAGCATAGTATTTACATGCAAAAATGCTCATTCAGCAGTTCTTGCTGATTTCAATGCTAAGTGGTCACATAGTACAACTTGAACTCTGATATGATACTTTCCTAAATTTTTTGTGGTAGGCAGGTGGTGTAAAGGTATTAATTGCTGAACTTCCTTATGAGAATGTCCATTGTAATGCTATACCAGATTTTATGGTAGTCATTGCAGTACATACATATGAGCATGCCCAGTATAATGATGTATTAGATGTTATTGTAGACATTGCTGTAATTCACTATAAGCATGCTCAATATAATGATGTAGTAATTGTTATTGTAGTCAAAGCTGTACTTCCTTACGAACATGCCCAGTATAATGATGTAGGACATGTTATTGTAGTCATCTCTGTACTTCCTTATGAGCATGCCCAGTATAATGATGAAATACATGTTATTGTAGTCATTGCTGTACCTCCCTATGAGCATGCCTAGTATAATGGTGTAGTAGAGCGCTATACTTCCTTTTGAGCATGCCCAATATAATGATGTTGTAGATGTTATTGTAGTCATTTCTGTACTTCCTTATGAGCATGCCCAGTATAATGATGTACTACATTTTATTGTAGTTATTTCTGTACATCCTTATGAGCATTCACAGTATAATGATGTAGTACATTTTATTGTTGTCACTGCTGTACTTCCTTATGAGCATGCCCAGTATAATGATACTGTAGATGTTATTGCAGTCATTGCTGTACTTCCTAAAGAGCATTCCCAGTATAATGATCCAGTAGATGTAATTGTAGGCATCGCTGTAAATCCTTATGAGCATGCCCAATATAATGATGTAGTAGATGTTTACTGTAGTCATCTCTGTACTTCCTTATGTGCATGCCCAGTATAATGATGGACCAGATATTAGTGTAGTCATCCCTGTAGTTCCTTATGAGCATGCCCAGTATAATGATGTAGTAGATGCCTACTATAGTTATTGCTGTACTTCCTTATGAGCATGCCCAGTATTATGATGCCATAGATGTTATTGTAGTCACTGCTGTACTTTCTTATGAGCATGGCCAGTATAATAATGTAGTAGATGTTATTGTGGTCATTTCTCTACTTCCTAATGAGCATTCCCAGTATAATGATGTGGTACATTTTATTGCAGTCACTGCTGTAATTCCTTATGAGCATGCCCAGTATAATGACGCTGTAAATGTTATTGCAGTCATTGCTGTACTTCTTATGAGCATGCCCAGTATAATGATGGACCAGATGTTAGTGTAATCATCCCTGTACTTCCTTATGAGCATGCCCAGTGTAAAGATGTAGTAGATGTTTACTGTAGTCATCTCTGTACTTCCTTATGAGCATGCCCAGTATAATGATGTAGTACATGTTATTGCAGTCATTGTTGTACTTCCTTATGAGCTTGCCCAGTATAATGATGAAGTAGATGTTATTGTAGTCTTCGCTGTACTTCCTTATGAGCTTGCCCAGTATAATAATGTAGTAGATGTTATTGTAGTATTCGCTGTACTTCCTTATGAGTGTGCCCAGTGTAATGATGTAGTTGATTTTATTGTAGTCATCGCTGTACTTCCATATGAGCATGCTCAGTGTAAGATGCAGTAGATGTTATTGTAGTCATTCCTGTACTTCCTTATGTGCATGCCCAGTATAATGATGGACCGGATGTTAGTGTAGTCATCCCTGTACTTCCTTATGAGCATGCCCAGTGTAAAGCTGTAGTAGATGTTATTGTAGTCAATGTTGTGCTTCCTTATGAGCATGCCCAGTATTATCATGCCATAGATGTTATTGTAGTCATCACTGCACTTCCTTATGAGCATGCCCAGTATAATGATATAGTAGATGTTACTGTAGTCATCACTATACTTCCTTATGAGCATGCCCAGTATAATGATGTAGTAGATGTTATTGTAGTCATTTCTGTACTTCCTTATGAGCATGCCCAGTATAATAATGTAGTAAATGTTATTGTAGTCATTTCTGTACTTCCTTATGAGCATGCTCAGTATAATAATGTAGTAGATGTTATTGTAGTCATTTCTGTACTTCCTTATGAGCATGCCCAGTATAATAATGTAGTAGATGTTATTGTAGTCATTTCTATACTTCCTTATGAGCATGCCCAGTATAATGATGTGATACATTTTATTGCAGTCACTGCTGTACTTTCTTATGAGCATGGCCAGTATAATGATGTAGTAGATGTTATTGTGGTCATTTCTCTACTTTCTAATGAGCATTCCCAGTATAATGATGTGGTACATTTTATTGCAGTCATTGTTGTACTTCCTTATGAGCTTGCCCAGTATAATGATGAAGTAGATGTTATTGTAGTCTTCGCTGTACTTCCTTATGAGCATGCCCAGTATAATGATGGACCAGATGTTAGTGTAGTCATCCCTGTACTTCCTTATGAGCATGCCCAGAGTAAAGATGTAGTAGATGTTTACTGTAGTCATCACTGTACTTCCTTACGAGCATGCCCAGTGTAAAGATGTAGTAGATGTTACTGTAGTCATTTCTATACTTCCTTATAAGCATGCCCAGTATAATGATGTGGTAGGTGTTTACTGTAGTCATCACTGTACTTCCTTATGAGCATGCCCAGCATAATGATGTAGTACATGTTATTGCAGTCATTGTTGTACTTCCTTATGAGCTTGCCCAATATAATGATGTAGTAGATGTTATTGTAGTCTTCGCTGCACTTCCTTATGAGCATGCCCAGTATAATGATGTAGTAGATGTTACTGTAGTCATCACTATACTTCCTTATGAGCATGTCCTGTATAATGATGTAGTTGATGTAATTGTAGTCATCGCTGTACTTCCTTATGAGCATGCTTAGTGTAACGATGCAGTAGATGTTATTGTAGTCATTCCTGTACTTCCTTATGTGCATGCCCAGTATAATGATGGACCAGACATTAGTGTAGCCATCCCTATACTTCTTTATGAGCATGCCCAGTATAATGATGTAGTAGATGTTTACTGTAGTCATCACTGTACTTCCTTATGAACATGCCCAGTATAATGACGGACCAGATGATAGTGAAGTCATCCCTGTACTTCCTTATGAGCATGCCCAGTATAATGACAGACCAGATGTTAGTGTAGTCATCCCTGCAATTCCTTATGAGCATGCCCAGTGTAAAGCTGTAGTAGATGTTATTGTAATCAATCCTGTAATTCCTTATGAGCATGCCCAGTATTATGATGCCATAGATGTTATTGTAGTCATCACTGCACTTCCTTATGAGCATGCCCAGTATAATGATGTAGTAGATGTTACTGTAGTCATCACTGTACTTCCTTATGAGCATGCCCAGTATAATGATGTGGTAAATTTTATTGCAGTCACTGCTGTAATTCCTTATGAGCATGCCCAGTATAATGATGCTGTAGATGTTATTGCAGTCATTGCTGTACTTCTTATGAGCATGCCCAGTATAATGATGGACCAGATGTTAGTGTAGTCATCCCTGTACTTCCTTATGTGCATGCCTAGTATAATTATGGACCAGATGTTAGTGTAGTCACCCCTGTACTTTCTTATGAGCATGCCCAGTGTAAAGGTGTTGTAGTTGTTATTGTAGTCATCACTGTTCTTCTTAATGTGCATGCCCAGTATAATGATGCAGTAGATGTTATTGTAGTCATCGCTGTAAATCCTTATGAACATGCCCAGGATAATGATGGACCAGATGGTAGTGTAGTCATCCCTGTAGTTCCTTATGAGCATGCCCAGTATAATGATGTAGTAGGTGTTTACTGTAGTCATCACTGTACTTCCTTATGAGCATGCCCAGTATAATGATGTAGTAGATGTTTACTGTAGTCAATGCTGTCCTTCCTTATGAGCATGCCCAGTATAAAGATGTAGTAGATGTTATTGTAGTCATCACTGTACTTCCTTATGAGCATGCCCAGTGTAATGATGGACCAGCTGTTAGTGCAGTCATCCCTGTACTTCCTTATGAGCATGCCCAGTATAATGATGTAGTAGATGTTATCACATTGAATACTGTACTTCCTTAAGAGCATTCCCAGTATAATGATGCAGTAGATGTTATTGTAGTCATCGCAGTACTTCCTTATCAGCATGCCCAGTATAATGATGAAGTACATGTTGTTGCAGTCATTGCTGTACTTCCTTAAGAGCATGCCCGGTATTATGATGCCGTAGATGTTATTGTAGTCATCACTGTACTTCCTTATGAGGACACCCAGTATTATGATGCAGTAGATGTTACTGTATTCATCGCTGTAAATTCTTATGAACATGCCCAGGATAATGATGAACCAGATGTTAGTGTAGTCATCCCTGTAGTTCCTTATGAGGATATGCAGTATAATGATGTAGTAGATGTTACTGTAGTCATTTCTATACTTCCTTATGAGCATGCCCAGTATAATGATGTAGTAGATGTTATTGTAGTCATTTCTGTACTTCCTTATGAGCATGCCCAGTATAATGATGTAGTAGATGTTATTGTAGTCATTTCTGTACTTTCTTATGAGCATGCTCAGTATAATGATGTGGTACATTTTATTGCAGTCACTGCTGTAATTCCTTATGAGCATACCCAGTATAATGATGCTGTAGATGTTATTGCAGTCATTGCTGTACTTCTTATGAGCATGCCCAGTATAATGATGGACCAGATGTTAGTGTAGTCATCCCTGTACTTCCTTATGAGCATGCCCAGTATAATGTAGTAGATGTTATTGTAGTCATCACTGTACTTCCTTATGAACATGCCCAGTATAATGATGTAGTACATGTTATTGCAGTCATTGTTGTACTTCCTTATGAGCTTGCCCAGTATAATGATGTAGTAGATGTTATTGTAGTCTTCGCTGTACTTCCTTATGAGCATGCCCAGTATAATAATGTAGTAGATGTTATTGTAGTCTTCGCTGTACTTCCTTATGAGCGTGCCCAGTGTAATGATGTAGTTGATTTTATTGTAGTCATCGCTGTACTTCCTTATGAGCATGCTCAGTGTAACGATGCAGTAGATGTTATTGTAGTCATTCCTGTACTTCCTTATGTGCATGCCCAGTATAATGATGGACCAGACGTTAGTGTAGTCATCCCTGTACTTCCTTATGAGCATGCCCAGTATAATGATGTAGTAGATGTTTACTGTAGTCATCACTGTACTTCCTTATGAACATGCCCAGTATAATGACGGACCAGATGATAGTGTAGTCATCCCTGTACTTCCTTATGAGCATGCCCAGTATAATGACAGACCAGATGTTAGTGTAGTCATCCCTGTAATTCCTTATGAGCATGCCCAGTGTAAAGCTGTAGTAGATGTTATTGTAGTCAATGCTGTACTTCCTTATGAGCATGCCCAGTATTATGATGCCATAGATGTTATTGTAGTCATCACTGCACTTCCTTATGAGCATGCCCAGTATAATGATGTAGTAGATGTTACTGTAGTCATCACTGTACTTCCTTATGAGCATGCCCAGTATAATGATGTAGTAGATGTTATTGTAGTCATTTCTATACTTCCTTATGAGCATGCTCACTATAATGATGTGGTACATTTTATTGCAGTCACTGCTGTAATTCCTTATGAGCATGTCCAGTATAATGATGCTGTAGATGTTATTGCAGTCATTGCTGTACTTCTTATGAGCATGCCCAGTATAATGATGGACCAGATGTTAGTGTAGTCATCCCTGTACTTCCTTATGTGCATGCCCAGTATAATTATGGACCAGATGTTAGTGTAGTCACCCCTGTACTTTCTTATGAGCATGCCCAGTGTAAAGCTGTAGTAGTTGTTATTGTAATCATCACTGTTCTTCTTAATGTGCATGCCCAGTATAATGATGCAGTAGATGTTATTGTAGTCATCGCTGTAAATCCTTATGAACATGCCCAGTATAATGATGAAGTACATGTTGTTGTAGTCATTGCTGTACTTCCTTAAGAGCATGCCCGGTATTATGATGCCGTAGATGTTATTGTAGTCATCACTGTATTTCTTTATGAACATGCCCAGTATAATGATGCAGTAGTTGTTATTGTAGTCATCACTGTACTTCCTTATGAGGACACCCAGTATTATGATGCAGTAGATGTTACTGTAGTCATTGCTTTAAATTCTTATGAACATGCCCAGGATAATGATGGACCAGATGTTAGTGTAGTCATCCCTGTAGTTCCTTATGAGGATATGCAGTATAATGATGTAGTAGATGTTTACTTTAGTAATCTCTGTACTTCATTATGAGCATGCCCAGTATAATGATGAAGTACATGTTATTTTATTCATTGCTGTACTTCCTTATGAGCATGCAAAGTATAATGATGTGGTACATTTTATTGCAGTCATTGCTGCACTTCTTATGAGCATGGCCATTATAACAATGTAGTAGAAGTTATTGTAGTCATTGTTGTTCTTCCTTATGAGCATGCCCAGTATAATGATGCAGTAAATGCTATTGTAGTCATCGCTGTACTTCCTTATGAGCATGCCCAGTATAATGATGAACCAGATGTTAGTGTACTCATCGCTGCACTTCCTTATGAGCATGCCCAGTATAATGGTGTAGTAGATGTTATTGTAGTCATTGCTGTACTACTTCCTTATGAGCATGCCCAGTATAATGATGAACCAGATGTTAGTGTAGTCATCACTGTACTTCCTTATGAGCATGCCCAGTGTAATGATGTAGTAGATGTTATTGTAGTCATCGCTGTACTTCCTTATACGCATGCCCACTGTAACGATACAGTAGATGTTACTTGTTGCCATTGCTGTACTTCCTTATAAGCATGCCCAGAATAATAGTGCAGTCGATGTTATTGTAGTCATCACTGTACTTCCTTATGAGAATGCCCAGTATAATGATATAGTAGATGCTATTATAGTCATCACTCTACTTTCTAATGAGTATGCCCAGTATAATGTAATGATCATGCCCAGTATAATGATGTAATATATATTATTGTAGTCATCACTGCATTTCCTTTTGAGCATGCGCATTATAATGATGTAGTAGATGTTACTGTAGTCATCACTGTACTTCCTTATGAGCATGCCCAGTATAATGATGTAGTAGATGCTATTATAGTCATCACTCTACTTTCTAATGAGTATGCCCAGTATAATGTAATGATCATGCCCAGTATAATGATGTAATATATATTATTGTAGTCATCACTGCACTTCCTTTTGAGCATGCGCATTATAATGATGTAGTAGATGTTACTGTAGTCATCACTGTACTTCCTTATGAGCATGCCCAGTATAATGATGTAGTAGATGTTACTGTAGTCATTGCTGTACTTCCTTATGAGCATGCCAAGTCTAATGATGTAGTAGATGTTATTGTAGTCATTGTTGTATTTCCTTATGAGCATGCCCAGGATAATGATGCAGTACATGTTATTGTAGTCATTTCTGTACTTCTTTATAATTCTATGTCATTGTAAATATTAATATGATCCATGGGCTTGTCTACAAATGTAAGAGAATTATATGTTTGATATGTTATTATTAAAATATGTTATGTGCTGAGCTTCAAAAATGTAACCACAGTGCACTCTGCTGGAGAATAGCAGAAATGTATATAGACTATATGTCTGTGCAAGTATATGTTTTCATTGCAGATGTTGGGACATACAGAGATAACTTACAATCTCTCAGAAAATAAGTAAAGAGTTTTACAATGTGCTGAAGTTAGTTTATCTCAGCTACGAGACAGAATGTCTATGGCTGGAGTTTCTTTCTGTTGTCTTATGACAAAGAAAATTACTAAGTTCCAAATGCAAACTGTTTTTTCTTGCTCTATGACTTCCTAGCAGCAGTTCTGGGACTGCTCCTATTTGGCATTTACTTCTCTGAAGTCAAGGCCATTGTGAAGGGCCTCTGGCTGTCCAAATTTGCAGACAATTGCAAATTAGGAGCAGTCATAAAATCCCCCACCAACACTAATGTTCTCCAGGAAGGACTGACACAGACAGATAAGTTGTGTCAGAACCATGGACTAAGACTAAATTCCCAAAAATTCATAATAATAATATCCTTTGGGAAGTCATCCACCCCTGGTAACCGTCATGTGTTGACAACACACCCTAAGAGCTGACTTAGTTGTCAGGGACTTGGGGACACACATAGACATTAATCTAGCCTTTGACCATCATGTTGACGGTGTTAAGGGAATTATTCAATGTTTTGCAATTTATAAACAGATGTATGGCATCTAGGTCCAAGGAGATCATTATTCCATTATATTTTCTTTGTCTAAAATGTCAACCTTCTTTCTCTGTGCTGCTTGCTTGCAGTGCATTAGTAAACCGAAAAGAATCATGCCTCTCTGTTAAATAACAACTAAAATTGAATGAAAACAACAACCCAGAAAATCAAAAATAACAAAGATGAATTTTAATAAATTTTGCTCTTCATAAAAAAGTAAAGAAGGAAAGCCCCTGCATATTATTTTATTAAAGTTCTATCACTGTTATTTATGACTCCTCTGGGTTATTGTTCTCATTTTTTTGCCTGAAACAAATACATTTTTCCCAGTAATCTTATATTACAAATTTTTTTGTTCGGATTTCACAGCTCATATATTTTATAAATTAAATTTCAGATGTAAGTGTCTAGTAACTAAACAGTACAAAGCAGCCCAAGGAGGTAATGCTGTTTTACATTGTTTTATTTTAGCTAAACACATTCTTGGATAGCAGGATTCTCTTGTTCCATGAATCCTTAGCAGTTTTATCTTATTTGTTTCACCTTGTTGTTGCCTCCTATGCAGACCTTGGGAAGGGGATTTACATCTGTCAACTTTGACGATTAAAGCATAGTGCGACAGTTTTTTAATGTTGGAGTCTGCCTTGCCCCAGTTCTACTAGACTTTCTTCATGTTACACCTTTCTGAATGGTATTTATAATCACTTATATTGTCACTTAACTAAACTAAGCCCATACAAAGATTCTTCTTCACTAACTGTATGAGGTCAATGACCTAAAACTCTCCTAATCAGAAAAGATACGGATGTCCTCCTCTTCCATCTCATTTGGTATGGTGCTTGATGTTCCTTCTGGGACTTTTCATATTCAGTAGCTGAGAGGAATGGCTGAGCTCCTCATATAGGCAAAGAGTGTAGTAGAGATAACTGTTTATAGTGGGGCTGTACCTAAAATAGTGCAGTAACAGCCCTGCATGCAGAACTTTATATAAGCAATGTTAGTAAAGGATGACTGTGTGAAAGCATGCTTGTCCTTCAGACGTTAGGACGTATATAACAAAAAAGTGATATTTTAATAAATGCATAGTTTATTTTAGTAAGAAATGTTTTGGGGACAGTTTGCAGAATGCAGAAGAACATTAAGTGTGTTTGTGTGAGCATATACATATGTTTGTGTAAGTATATAATTAGCACCACGTACAAGTTGTGATGCTATAGCAAGCATGAAGTCTTATTTCTTACAAGTGACTACAAGTATCTTCTCAATATTTGATCCTGCTTCACTCAATTTTCTACATAAGAAGAAGTGGTGGAAACCTTTTTGCAAACATAATGCAGAGACACTTTTTTTTGGGGGGGGGTCCGTTTCATTGAATACCAGAAGCTCTGCATCCTAACATGCACACATGTATATTGCCTTAATTATTTACAGAGGTCTTAAAAAGGATTTTTTCCTTTGCTGAGCATTACTTAAAAAGTTGGGCTGTCACTGGCCCTTTAGAGATTTAAACATTTCTGTTGTATGTCTTAAAAATCCTAACTAAGTCCAACTCTGATAACAGTTATTGTTTGTGCACGTAAACTACACAGGAGAAGTAGCTCTCTATGTTCCAGCACCCCATCACCGTAGGGTGCCAATTACTGCACTTTCCCCCCAACTGTGACTTTATTGATGGCTTGCAGTGTCTATCTCTGTTAACATCATTTTTTCAGAAGTTATACTAACAATTTGGAATAGTACAGTTTGAGTAATGCAGGTCTTTATCTTGTAATTTCACATTGACCTATTTGATGCTTTCTTCATCATTAACATGTAGATTTGCATCTGTTAAGCACAGAGATCTTGCCTTTTGTTTGTAAATGACGACCCATTTGAACTATGAAATAGCAGCAGCATTTGAAAGCATCATTCTTATATGAGTTGTGAAATCAGTTGGTTAGGGCTGTAACTAGAATTTGTATTTCTGATTTAGAAAGTGTTAAAGGGAAGAAAGGGGGGACAGGGAAAGAGAGAACGTGTGTGTGTCTGTGCTTGCATGCATGCGTTATTTGTGTGTACCAACATCTGTTTTTGTGTATGTGTGCATGTGTGTATATTCGTGTGTGTGCAGGCATGCATTCGTGTGTGTTATCTTGGACTCAGGGAATATGAGTAAATTGTTAATGATGTGAAGATGGAAAGGGAATTGAGAAGTGGCAGATGACTTGTAAATGGATGATGAAAAACTGTCAAGGGATTAACAGGTAATGCTGTGAACAGCACACTTAGCTTATGTTGCTTTTTTTCTCAGCTCATAAATACTTTTGTCCTCCTGCAGTACACTGTTTGCCTTGTCTCAGCGCCCCTCCTCAGTCACCATAGCCAAACTGGAAACATTCTGAGCATAAGAGAATCATGTCGCTGTGCTGTTCGATTTATGTTTAGTTATTCTACTTTCTCTTATGCTTTGTACGTTGGGTACTAGTACCCCGTTAGTTAACCCACTATACTGTATCCCTTGTGCTTACTTTAAATGGTCTGACGATCAAATACAACTGAGAATACAGCATGGCTATAAAGGAACACGCATACTGTTTGTTCCTTTAGTCCTTCCCAAGGCTGCTTGGTTGTTTTATTTTTTTATTTATTGACATTTGATTACAGGGACAGTCTGACTGTGTAGGTGTCCATTTTCAGTGCAAGCATGGGAGAAAAGCTCCAAAAACTATTAGAAAAACATTTTAAGTAAAATAATTTTACAGCCCTTGAAAATAATACAAAACAACAACAGTTTAAATAATTATACCAGATTAGACATAATCATCTTATCACTGTCAGTTTTTTAAACTTGCATTTTTGTGTGGTTTGTATCCTACAGTCTTAAATGAAGTGAGAAGTTATGCTCTTTGGTATGCAATTTTTAAGCTAATTTTATGTCCAGACAAGACTTACTTTTCAACAGCTGTTGTACAGATTTTCAATGTCACCACGTTGAGAGGTACACTCATTGATCACTGTCTCACCTGAGTCTCAGAGGTTTTGCAGTTGTACTATGTATCAAGTAGTACCTCTTCAAAAAAAAAAAATATCTGCTGGTTTTCCCAACATAAAGCAAACAGCATAACCCACTGTGGTGTCTGAAATATTGGAGAAAAAAGAGGACATGACAATCAAGGACATGACGATCGAGCTCCATGAGCAGGCATTTTTTCTGCACCTTACAAATTTGTCTACAATATAGTATCCGCGGTGGTGCAGTGGTAGCATTGTTGCCTCACAGCAAGAGGTTCTCCCATTAGATTTTCAGCTGGAGTGCGGGGAGTGCCTTCTGTGTGGAGTCTGCATGTCCTCCCCGCAGTCGAGTGGCATTCTGAAAGACATGCATAAATGGGCGTGCCTTCATTGAAGGTTGGGCATCGAGCTGGCAACTCGGCACCGTAAAAACCTACTGCCAATCATTAGCAGACCGGAGTTCCGTTGTGGTGACCCCTAACCTGGAAAACCCTTAAGACAAACAACAACAACAACAAATTTGTCTACAATGTATGATAACTTAAAAATAATAAAAAAGCCACACCAATAGTCCCAGTCAAACATTTATTCCCCACAGTTTTAGCAGTTTTGTTCCAAAACACAGAAACTTCATCAGGAACTGTAAAAAAGTAACTTCCTTCCTTTTTAAAATCGCAGAAAGAGGCACCATGCCTAGACCAGTAGCAATTAAAGGAACACACACACACTTGTAAATACACACTTAAAAGTAACACTAAAAATACACACTTAAAAAATACTTACACAGAATATACTTGCATGAAATATGTTACATAAAATAAATACATGTCAGTAAATATTTTTTCAAATAATTTAACTGTAAAAAGTTGTTTAAGAGCTTTCATAAAAAACAAGTAAGAAAAAGTCAGTGGATGTCATGATCAGTATTCTGTCAGATAATATTCATGTAAAGGTGCTAAAAATACAAACATCATTGATCTTAAATATTATGACAGGCAATTAGATTTGATTTTCAAAACAGGCTTAATAGATACTAAATCTTTGATGCCTGGGGGTGGTATTCAGTAACATTTGCCAGTGAAGCTCTCGCTTTTCAACAAATGTTTCCCAGACACCACCTTTTTCAGGATGTTTTACTCCCTCTAAAATAGTGAAAGAAAATGTTTTTGAAATAACCACACTGCAGCAGATGTTTATAAAGGGCAATGAATTGATGTGCCTTACTGATTGCATATACATGCTGGTAAATTCTTGTCTTTAAAGGTCCAACAGTCTTCCCAACATAAAACGCTGGGCAAGATGAACAGAAGGCAATATGCACTACCCCTTTTGTGTTACAATCAAATCTGCCTTTGACTGTGATCAATCTTGGAAAACCATGTAGTGGGAAATTACTATCTTCTAGAGTAAATCTACACTGCTTGCACGTTCCACACCATTTCATCCCCCTGATCTTGGTAAATTTACTTATACAGCTTCCACTGGATTCAAATAATGTTTTGAAATTGTTTTCTTATGAACAAATCTGGGCTGCTCCCCGGGTCTATTGGTTAGCCTAAGACTTCCAAAGACAGTGCACCAATGACTACCTATAATATTCTTTAAAGAGTGAATTTTTCTACCGTACAGTAAAACTACTGCCAGCAAGTAGTCACCTGGATTCAAACTGACATTTTGCTTATTGATATTCTTTGTAGCCATCGTATGTTTAGATTGTCTAATAATGGGACCACAGTGGGAATTCCCATGTTCCAAAACACATTGACAACATTATCCAACATATTCTGGGGGTAACCCCCGTTTCTGAATATATTGTGCAATATGTTGACCTCTATTAAAATTGTGCGTCACTAGAAACCAATCTGCTGAGTCTAATTAGTTGTCCCCTCACTAAGTTCAGTTTTTGCCAGATGGGGTGTTGACTGTCAAAATCCAAATATGCATTTGAAAAAGTGTTCTTTCTAAATATGTTGGATTCATACCTGTGGTCCTCAAAATTATTATATATAGTATAATATCAAGAAAGTCTATGGTCTGTTTATCATATTGATGGGTAAATTCTAAGAAGTCAGTAGAGTGATTTAGATAGTCTGTTAAGGATTTCAATTCTTCTAAGTCACCCTTCCACAGAATAAAAATATTGTCCAGGTACCCCATATAGACTTCCAGTTTGGAAGAAAATGCTGAGATCAAAACCATGGGGGTTTCCTAAAACCAGAAAACCATATTAGCATTGAAGTATCCCTGAATGAAATTAACATTGCATACCATGTCATTGATCTATTACTGGGGGATATTTTTATAACTTACGACCAGCCTTTGAATCTGAGGGAGTTTCTAGTGGAAAACAAACCAAGAATCCCAGGGATCTTCGGGATTCTGAAGACTCATAAATTGGTCACTGACCCTCCCACAAGACCTACTGTGGCACACGCAGGGTCCAAAACAGAACTTTTGAACAAATTTGTAGACTACAATCTCAAATCATTGTCTGAGGACAAACAACACTTACTTAAGGACTCCTGACATTTTTTCGAGACCATCTCTGGAATTACATTTTCTAAAGAGGCTTTATTTGTCACTATTGACATCAAAGATTTATTTTCCATAATCCCTCATGAGGAGGGGTTGGATTAGTTCCAACAAGCAATGGTTCCAGGTACCAACCTCAGCATGACAGAAACTAGACTAATAGTATAATGCATGGAGTTAGTGTTGACAAATAATTACATTTACTATGATGGTGAATATTACAATCAACCAGAGGAGGGGCTATGGGGGCAGCTTCAGCCCCCATTTTTGCTAATAAACATCATGCAGGAACTAGTCATGATGAGTAGCCCTCAAATGCAGGTCTGTGGGGTTTGCATAATGCCTATTCCTGTGGACACCAAGGTATGTTTGCAATTACTAGCTAAAGGAATCTTTCAGTGGCCAATGAGGATCACTGTGACATATTGTGCTCAAATTCTAAACCTACCACCCTAGAACACAAAAAAGTAAAAAAACTAAGGGTAATGCTGCTCAATGCCAGAAGTCTCAATCTCAAGATACACGCACTCGAGGCCCTTCTCAGTATGGAGAACATTGATGTCTGTGCTGTGACAGAAACCTGGTTCAAGGCTCATGAGAGCACCCCAGCACTAGCAGGTTTCACCTCATATCATGCGTTCCGGCCCCAAAATCCGGACAACACCAAGAAAGGAGGGGGGGGTGTCCATATTCATAAAGGACACCCACACCTCAAGGTTGGTGGCAATGCACGATGCATCGGAGACCATCCAGGTGCAATTAACCATAGGCAAGACTGCTCTGCAATTTGTAGCATGTTACAGGCCACCCTCTCAAACTCAGGAACCTCACATGGCCTTCCTGAAAACAATGGAGGGATAAATGTATCTCCAAACACCATCATACTAGGTGACTTCAACTACCCTAATATAGACTGGGAACACTACTCAAGCCCAAACACTCTAGCCCAAAGGTTCCTGGAGTTCATAAACTCAAATGCCATGGAACAACTAGTCACCATCCCCACAAGAGGAGAAAACATACTTGATCTCATCATCACGAACATGGGATCACAATGTTCAACACCGGGAGTATACCCCTCACACGTGCGATCAGTTCATATACTAATCTCGCTGGAGGTCCTCATCCCGCCCCCACCTGAAATAAAAAAGACCACAGTGAAAAACTTCTCACACTTCTAAAAACTAGTGTGGTCTCCTTTAAGGCCCCTGAGCCAGTGGTAAACATTACTCAAACCGCTGAATCACTTACAAATGCCTTCTACCAGCACCTACAGGACTGCATGGATCAGGCAATCCCAAACAAAACTATGACTCTTTGTACCAAAGGCAAGCGTCCAGTCTGGTGGACCCCAGCCATAAACAAGCTCTACAATAAAAGGAGGAAGCTACTACAAGATAGAGCAAAATCCTTGAAAGGTAAGACACCTTTGATCATTATAAGTAAAAACTAAGAGCTCTCATAAAATCATCCAAGGCAAATTTTGAGAGAAAAATCGCCAAGGACTCAAAAGACAATCATAAGGCCTTCTTTAGCTATGTTAGAAACCTAGGAGGAAACTCCCAGATATGCTCAGAATTAGTTCAAAATGATGTGAAGATTACTGAACCTACACACATTGCCAACATACTGGCTGACAGGTTCAGTGCAAACTTCTACCCCCCCCAAAAGGAGAGATATCTATACCAGAGGATTGTAGCCCCCCAAACATCTCCAACGCCCAGGTGAGAACTGCTCTCTCCAAAGCAAAAAACACAGCATCCATGGGACCGGATGGTGTCCCCGGCTGTGTGCTCCATGAACTCAATGAGGAATTAAACCCGCAGTTAGGACAGCTGTTTAATCTTAGCCTCACCTCAGGATATGTACCCAAGGAGTGGCGCACGGCGACTGTGGTCCCACTTCACAAGGGCGGTGCCTCCACCGACCCTGGAAATTACCGTCCCATTAGCTTGACAAGCCTTATCTGCAAAGCCATGGAGAGGATCATAATGGAACTCATAAATAAAGACATAGGGAACTTGCAGACTTTGGATCCAACCCAGTTTGGCTTTGTCAAAGGCAGATCATGCCTTTTAAACTTGGTTGACTTTTTCGAGACAGTCACCAAGGCCATTGATGAGGAAAGGCAGTCCATACAGCCTACCTTGACCTGGCAAAGGCCTTCAACACAATACCCCACTCAGGTATCATCGAAAACTCATCAGCTTGAATGTAAACCCATACATCACAAGATGGGTTGCAAACTGGCTAAGTGACAGAACCCACAGGGTCAGAGTTGCTGGAGCCATGTCAGACTCAAAGCCTGTCACAAGTGGTGTCCCACAGGGCTCAGTCCTGGGTCCACTCTTGTTCGGCATCTACTTTTCTGAAGTACAAGCAAACACAGGAGGGTTATGGCTGACAAAGTTTGCAGATGACTGCAAACTAGGCGCCATAGTCGAAAACACATCTGACACAGATATCCTTCAGAAGGGCCTCACAGAAATGGATAACTGGTGCCAGAGCCATGGCCTAAAGTTAAATGCCAAGAAATGCATAGTCATACCCTTCGGGAAAAACAAGGTTACCCCTAGCTACCACATAGGTGGCAATCCACTGAGCACAGAAGAAGTCATCAGGGATCTGGGGACCCAGGTTGACAGTAGCCTTTCGTTTGACTCTCATGTTGCTAAAGTAGTTAGGAAAACCTTCTACATTGCCCACCTGATCATGAAGGGATTCACATCTAGATCAAGGGAGGTCATCATCCCCCTGTACTCATCACTCATTAGACCTATGATTGAGTACAATGCCCCATTCGGAATGTATCTGACCCGACACCTGCAGCAGCTGGAAAGGCCCCAAAAGTTCCTCAGCAAAAGGATAAAGGGTCTCAAAAATATGTCTTATGCTGCCTGACTGAAAGAACTCCAGCTCTATTCAGTCTCATACCGCTTGCTCAGAGGTGACCTGTGCCTGACATATAAGGCCATGTCAAACCCTGATTTGATGAATATGCTTCACCTCAAAAAATCTAGATCCCTCAGAACCACAAGGGCGGGAGACTTAAACCTTGACACGGTTATTAATAGAACATGCTGGAGGGACAGATTCATCACCCAGAGACTCCCTATGCTGTGGAACAAAATCCCGGTACATGTGAGGCAGAGCACCTCGCTGGCCTTGTTCAAGAGGAATCTTGACCAATGGATGGGGGATCGCAGATATACCCCAGGGATTACTTCAGTGTCACTGCTTGACAGAGGCACAGCAAAATAATAGGCATAGTTTTATTCAAACTAAAGGGGTGGCGAAAGCCAAACAACTATGGGCTAGGCTTATAAATGCCCTTGGGCAGATAGCCTAGTATGAACCTATGAACCTATGAACCTATATATCTCGGGAATACCCTATCAATTCACTGGCATCATATTACTACATGCGGATGAGTATTTGAGGTTTTCACATACCACATCACTGTGACATATATCTCGTGGATACCCTATCAGTTCACTGGCATCATATTACTGCATGCGGATGAGTATTTGAGGTTTTCACATACCACATCACTGTGACATTTGTTTCAGGGATACCCTATCAGTTCACTGGCATCATATTACTGCACACAGACAAGTATTTGAGGTTTTCACATACCACATCACTGTGACATTTGTCTCAGGGATACCCTATCAGTTCACTGATGGCATATTACAGCATGCAGAGGAGTATTTGAGATTTTCACATATCATATCACTGTGACATTTGTCTCAGGGATACCCTATTAGTTCACTGATGGCATATTACAGCATGCAGAGGAGCATTTGAGGTTTTCACATACCACATCACTGTGACATCTATCTCGGGGCTATCCTGTTAGTTCACTGATGTCATATTACAGCATACAGAGGAGCATATGAAGTTTCCACATACCACATTACTGTGACATCTGTCTCAGGGATACCCTATCTGTTCACTGATGTCATATTGCAGCATGCGGAGAAGCATTTGAGGTTTTCACATACCACATCACTGTGACATCTATCTCGGGGGTACCTTATTAGTTCACTGATGTCATATTACAGCATGCAGAGGAGCATTTGTGGTTTTCACATTCCACAGAGGTGAGAAGCACCACAAAGCAGGCATTTTATGACATAGACCAATTCCCTGTGGCATATCGGAGGTAAGGCCATATACTGCACTCACACTTCAATAAGGGGCCTGCCTGGACAGCATGGATGTTGGCATAGCAACTGTAAGAGCCTCCATGCCATCAATTGCCAGGTGGTTGGTAATGCACAGGGTAAAATATGCAATATGTCTGCAGGCCACCAGGGCACTGCCCATGACTCCCACATCTGGCAGAAATGTGACATATACCCATGGTTTGTGTGGTGATTTTCCACAGGGGCATCTGTCTACATGTCTCTGGTGGTAGTGCACCTGTAGTATGACCCTGCAATATGTAATAAAATCTTTGCAGTGTGAGTAATGTTAAATTGCATGTTACTATGAAAACAGTTACAGCAAGGCAGCGACATTTCAAAGGAACTTTTAGAGTCAGCAGCGGAGGAGGTACCTGATGAGGAGCTTGTGGAGGAACCAACTGCTGCGAATGACTATGCTACACAGAGGCAGGTATATTATGTTAAGGCACTGGCTATGAAGCAGTGTCTGGTTCATACATATCAACCAGAATAGGCCGTACATATAAAAAAAAAAATATGCATACAAACCAATGTTCATGTTGCATTATACCATGCATAGAATGACTGCATCACACAGTGACTGCCCAGGTAACAGAGTACTGAAGGCAGGGCACAGTTGTCATTATATACACAGTTAGGAAGGGCCAAATGGAAAAGGGATAATAATGGGCAGTGTGGGTGTGTGTGTGTGTGTGTGTGTGTGTGTGTGTGTGTGTGTGTGTGTGTGTGTGTGTGTGTGTGTGTGTGTGTGTGTGTGTGTGTGTGCATTCATGTGTGTGCCCATGCACTCAGACACACCTCCAGAAGATAATGTAGCACTGTGCTGGTATCTGGTGGACAGGTCCAAGACACCAGCAGAATACATGTGCTGACTGTTCATGCTCTCATCCTCAGGGGCCACCACTCCTGTGAAGGTCACAGACAACTGCAGCAGTACACATAGAGGATGGTGCGCTTCATGAATATGAACAGAGTTCATGGTATTGGTGATCTCTGCATGAATACCCTCTCTGAGTCTATGCAAACTTGGCCCAATAATGGCTGAAACACTGTATGGTGGTGTTGAGGTGGTGGCTCTAGAGGTCCTAGACAATGTCCTCCACTTCCCACAGTATGCCTATCCAGTGGAGGCAGAGGTAGAGTGGCAGCAGAAAGTGTGCTGGGTGTGATGTGTGACTGCACTGGGGGGCCCTGTTGCTTGAACCCATCTGATGTCACATGTTGATAATGTTGCACATTTGGCCCATTCGCTCCCTTAGATCTTCATGTAGTCCACACACTACCTCAGTCATCTCAGCTATGGCTGTATTTGTGCCGGCCATATCCTTGTACAAATGCTGCATTACAGCCAAAGAGAAACTTAGCACAGGATAGGGAAGGTACCCATGGTATCTGTGGTCAGAGGTATACAGATCCATAAGGTAATTATTTCACTAAAGTGAACCAGAAGCAACCAAGGGATACTGTGCAGCTTGTGATGAAGTCACTCACTAGGCAGACATGTCAGCTTCTTCCTACCTATGGGTGTCATTCTAGATCTATGGTATGGGTTGTACAGGGACAGGATCTGTTTCTGCAGAATGAGGTGGGGATCACATTGCACTAGTCTACCAGTGACACCATGACCCTCCAACTAGGCCAGTATTTAGCTGAATTCACCATCAAAGTCAGATATTACCCAACATCAGGCCAGCCTCTTTCCATATTGAAGGACCCTGACAGCACTGCATCTGTGTAAAATCTAATAAATTGTCCAAAATAAGTAAGGACCCTTCCTAAAAATCATCAGCCTACTGAAACTCCTAGTTAACAGCTTGGTCAAGAAAAGCAATGTCTAAAGAAATTGTGGGTAGGTGACCTTTGGACCTCTACATCTGATGTTCCTGTAAAATCAAGAAGTCATGCTTGTATGTTCGAATTCTCTTCCATTGCAATAGCAATGCGGACAGCAACCCATATTCAGAAATACCCACTATAACCCATAGATATGAGCTTTGGCATGTGCAACTTCACACCAATGTGTACCACTCCTCCATGGATGTTAGAACTGTCTAGCTTTCTATGCAGATATGCCAGGAATTCTTCATTCTTTGTCAGAGATGGTTCTGTTGGTGGAGTCCATCCCATGACCCTCCACTGCTGTGCAAGGTGATCCTCCCTAGTGTGTGCTGCAGTGATCATGTTGGTAGCTCTTCTTTGGACATAGCTGATGCTCTGATTTTGGCCAGTGACAGTGCTGCTTTCATCTATAGCAGCAGCTCAGGTCTGTCAAGAAGAAGCATCTTATGTTCATGTTGACAGAGGGTCTATAGCAGCATTCCATTCTCTGCATGGAAGAATTTACTTTTTCAGTATTTTCCTCATTTGGACATATCAGTCTGCAGTTGCAAAGAAGTATGCATATGAGGTGTTGTAAGGTGATAGTGCTATACTCCTACATATCAACACATCCAGTGGGCTGGAACCACCAACACCCATGTATTACTGCAACAGGTATGGGGGACTTCTGGCATGTACATCTGGAATGTGTGAGAAGGTGTTATACATATTGTTTCTTTGGGTGTTTTACTGGCATGTTGCAGGGGTGACATGTATCTCTAAAGAGGACAGGACACACACACACACACACACACACACACACACACACACACACACACACAGACATGCACATGCGCATACACACACACACACACACACACACACACACACACACACACACACACACACACACACACACACACACACACACACACACACACACACACACACACACACACACACACACACACACACACACACACACAGGGGTGTATGTGGGACAGCTCCAGGCATCTGTATATATACTTACCACACAGTAAAATATAATGGTTCTATGTACTCCTTGGAGAACTACAACATTGTTCATTGGCATCTTGGTATGCACCAAGTCTGCAGAGGTGGCACGTGTTACGCATAGGATATGAGTGCCAGTGTTTAGCAATCTCCCTTCCAGTAACATATGGGACACCTATGCGGTTTACTGTATCTGGGCCCACAGCTCCACCAAACTTTATAGGGGCATGTGAGAGTATGTGTGTGCATTCCACAGGAAGATATGGGCCTACAACAGAACATTCTGAAAGATGCAAATATAGTCACCTCACACTGTATAAAGACATTCTTTTTATTGTGTATGTATGTAGGTTCCCCACATGAAAGGAAGTAACATTGGCAACACATATAACACACTAGCAGAGATATAGTAAGATGATACCATAAGATGTTCCACAGGCCATGGAGTCCTCATCTCCCACACTGACTGCAGACTGAGGTCGGTCAGGTGATGTCATTGAAGAACTCATTGGATCCATAACTTACAAGTCAGAAAACTCCCTAGTATTGTTACTGGTACTACAGATGCTTCCCCCACATCTGTGGTACATGAGAAGCCAATAAGGGTGTAGAGATATAAGAGGGAAACAGCACTGCCTTGGAGGACTGCTGAATGAAAGTCCACCCTGCATAGTGCTTTGCACTGTGTTACCTGGGCCTCCCACACAAAACGCAGCCCACATTACTGTAGTCACAGCAACGTCATCAGTAATAACAGCATTAAGGGAAGTTGTAGGTATGGGACTTCCACAGTATAATGCATGTGACATAAGTAACTAGCACTCACACACACGTACATCACCATGGCATTACTGCCACCTTTGTGGGTGTCACTATCAGCCAGCAGCGAACTTGTTAACACAACCATATTAATATTCATTGAGTGGAATTCTCATTCTTTGGCTTACATGTAGGACTATAGTATGATTTAATGTCCTGTTATTTAGCATTTTGCCATTGTACTCCGCCTTAGCTGTGACCACTGCCATAGTTTATATAGGTATCGGAATAACTGCTCTGTCATGGTTGTTTTCCCAGTAGGACAATTCCTGTGAATATATACTGCTTCGCACACTCACATGCAAATTTTTTATGTTCATGATATAAGCTCAGTACTTATTTGCAGGGAGATGGCCAACTCTGTATTCTAGCAATGCATAACTGGTGCCTTTCAATGCCTGACATGTAGGGTGGTTGCTACATCCTTGAGCTATATGCACTGGCTCAGTCTGGGAAGGCACAGGATTTGGGAGGGGTTGTTGGGTTAGTGCTCAGGGGAATTGTAGGGTGGGGATCCTTTGTGTATTTAGAGTGTGCATGTTCATTGGGAATTAGGATATGAGACCTTATGGGGGGTTGTAGGATGGGGTCCTTGGGGGTTTCTTTATTTATTGACATTTGATTATGTCCAACTGGGTAGAAGCCCACTTTCAGTGGAGGCCTAGGGCAAAAGGCTCCAAATTATTAAAAAACATTTTGAGAACAATAATTTTACAATCTTCAAAAATAAAATAAAAACATCAGCAATTTATATAATTATAACAAATTAGACATAATATAAAATCATTGGTTAAGAATCAATACAGGGTATATGACAATCATTTAATATTTAGAGAAATGTTAGGCAGTTTGTAGAGAAATTAAAGGTTATCTGTCAAATACGAATAGGAATTGCAGTATGAAGTGAGGAAAAACAGGCTTATGGTATATTTAGAGAGAAAGTCAGATAAGAAATTAATTAGTAGTTAGGAAGTAAGTGAGAAGGGAGATTAAGGAGGTATAAGAAATGAAGAGGTACTTGTTCACATTTAGGGATATATTTTATCCTGGTTTTGAGCAAGAACAGAGACATATTTTAGTTAGGAAGTCTTTCAAAGTGGTTTTGAAAGATGGGAGGGAGGGTATTGACCTGAAGGATACAGGTAAGGAGTTCCAGGCCTTAGCAACCTTGCACGAGTACAGACAATGCCCAGCAGATTCATGGATGCTGGAACCATAGAGCGAGGGGCACCCCCCCCCACTTTTGCAGCATTTGCGACCATCCCAACTCGTCATCACGTGTGCAATGACCGTGCGCCTGTTTGAACTGATTTCTTATTTAGTTTTGCCGTTCGGGCGGAGTTCTTCATCGTAGAGCTGGGGATAGGGATTTCTTTTAACTGCAGCCTCGGAGGTTTCTTTTAACTGTAGAATAACGGCCGTTCGGACAGATATTCAGCCACGGATTAACTGCTACCTTCAGGATTAGGGATTACTGTATGCAGAGCTAAGGTAAGGTACTGAGTGTGTGTGTGTGTGTGTGTGTGTGTGTGTGTGTGTGTGTGTGTGTGTGTGTGTGTAAATGCCCCCAACAGGTGGCTAGAGGTACACAGGCTCAAACCCTGTACCTCGGGTGCAGGTAGAAATAGCCTAAAGTCCCTATCCACCATCACTTTTGAATTTATGCCTCACAATTTTGTTCTGAAAATGTACTCCATGATTGCCCCTCATGCCACAAATGGATAGAGGCAGTTCCTAAATGCTGCAACCCTTATATAGGTCCCCTCAAACTATCTATGGAATGATCACAATTATTGTGACTAGGGTTAATATACAATTATCAGCCATGGGATGGGTAAGTCCAATCAGATAATGTTAATTCAAGAATCAAGCACCAAAATGGAATTGGCTAACCTTAAAAAGTCCTCCAAGTGAACCTATGTTGTGGTAGTAAAGAGTTATAAAAAACTGCCTTTTTTAGAACACTAAGTGCCCTTCTCACCCTCCACCCCCCCCCCCAGTCTTCAACAGCTTCCAGCACCTCTGAGCAGATTTGCTACGTTTGTAGACAGACAGGGGTTTTTTGGTCACTGGAGCTCAATAACCAACTGGGAACACAGATGCCAGGAATGTTTTTTAGTGCTGGTCAGGCAGACGGATGCTGAATAATTTAATAGGTGGCAAGAAGTTGTGTATATGTTAGTTGACATGGCAGTTCAACCAATTAAGGTTTTCCAGTGCTATATAGTGGTGGATTCTGAAAGGGGTATGTGTTGCAAATTTAGGAAGCTTGTTACAGCATTGTTCAAGTTTTAATTTTTGTGAAGCCTGGAGGTTAGTAAGGATGGGAGCACCATAAAGAAGAGGGGGGAGGCGATAAGTAGTGACAAGTGTAGTTTTAGTTGTATCAGTGAGAAAGTTTTTGGCTCTGTAAAGCATCCCTAGTTTTTGATGAGTTTTTCTTATATAATTTTGTATATGTAGGTCAAATGAGAGATTATCATCCACTATCACCCCTAATAGTCTGCTAGGACAAGTGATTTCAAGGGTTGTAGTACCAAGAGAGATGACTTTAAATTGTGTTTAGAATATGTGCGTTTATTTTCATCTTCCTTTTTCCTTAGATCCATGGTTTCATGACATAGGGGGTGGGAGCTTGGAATAATGGTTAAGGTGGTATTTTCCTCACATACACAAAGTGCAGGGTTTGATTCTCATATGGGATAATTGATTAGGCTTAAAATGGCCAAAAGGTCAATTAGCCTACTACTAATCTATGACCCATAGTTAATTACTAGGCTAGCTTTCTGAATAGACCATTTAAGCCTGAACAATCTTTGTACCTTGTGTCTGTGAATCAAACACCTTAACCACTATACCAAGTCCCAATCTTTAGCTTTATATATTCTCTTTTTATCCATTTCATTTCTTTTTTTTTTTTTGGACCTAACACTTTAAATGTTCTTTTTCTGTCATTTACCCTTTTACTAATATAATTTTTTTTCTTTCACTACCTCTCAATGTATGTCTTCATCACTTATTTCAGAAGCTTCTTCTATGTCCTCTTTATTATTTTTTTTTCATCTATTTTCTTCTATTTCTACTACTGCTAAACTTTTTCTTTGTTCTTTTACTTTTTCCTTATTCTTAATTTCCTTTTTGCAATCCATTAATAAATGTTCAATTTTGTCACTTTTATAGTATTTCAATTCACATTTTTTTGCATCATGTCCCATTTCCCCACAAATATAACATTTTCTTTTGTCACAGTGACTTATCAAATGTCCTTCTTTTCAACACACACAAAAACATGTTTTTTTTTTCAATAATCATTTTTATTGTTTTGCAAAACCATTATACATTTCACACACTATTTACATTATGTACAATATTGCTTCCAATGTTTTAGTTCCATTTTGAATTTCCCTATACTACATTAAGAATAAATATCATTTTAACCAAGTACAGGAAAATAAAATCACAAAAAATTAAACATAAAAACATCTACAATAGACAATTATAAACCAACTCAAGCCAATAATTTGTATTATTTCTACATTTTCTATCTAATCCAAGAATGTGTTGGTACACATACAGAATGTCCTGACGGAAAGTGGATAGGAACCTTCGCCAAAATAATATTAAAGATTTGTTCCCAAATTTTTATGCTGTTTATACTTTTCTTATTATTTCTAATTAACAATTTGTGCGCTAATATATGCTTAATCGCTAACAGCCTGAAATTTTGCCACGACACCTGTGCTGGGTTCAACCAATTTGTGGCTATATATAATTTCATTAGTAAACTAATATTCATAATTACAATCTTTTTTGTTTTGTCCAAATTCTCCTGTGGAATATGTAGAATCAGAAATTCCCAGGAGAGTGTTGAGTTTTGGTAACCCACTTTTTGTAGTTGTAACTTTAAAGAATTCCATAATTTATAAATGCACTTGCAACTCCAGAACATGTGTAACAGGTCTGCTGTCTGATCTACACACTGTGGACATTTAGGTGACTTTTTTGAATCAAATTTATGAAGTGTTAGATGTGTATAATATGCATTGTTAAATATCATCAATTGAGTAAAGACCAGTTTTTGAAGTGATACGGATTTTAATGTTAAGTTAAACGCCTCTACTATTTTACTGTCATCTAGGGATGGCAATTTCTCTCTCCAGTATTTCGATAACAGAATATGATTATTATATTTTCTCTCTTTTGCCATTTTATACGCTGAGGATATATATTTTCTATCTTGTTGCAATGCTTCCCACAGATGACCTGAAATAACTAGTTCCTCTTTTTTAATTACAGAACTGGTAAAATAATTTATGGCCAAATCTTTTAACTGCCTCATTATAATTAAATAAGAGATGGGAAGATTCATCTCTTTTAAGATATCATGTACCGCTACTCCTAGGAAGGGGTATAAATCCCTTACAGTTAATTCCTTAATAAATGGATATTTCTTTAAGTCTATCAGTTGATTATCAATAGTTATATTAGGATTTCCATCAAACGGTTGAAACATCATCATATATTTTAAAAGGTTCAAGGAGGCAAACAGATTTTGAGTTGCCATTGCCCATACCTTGATGTGCTCCATTAATTCATATTTACTCAATGTTTTTATATTCAAAAATGGTACAGCTTTAACATTAATTCCCTTCCCTTTTATATGTTTATAATTTAGCAGTACCCATTTGGGTATCCATTTTCTATTTTCACTATCCAAGTAAGACACCCTTAAAATCCTATTGGCCTGAATCACTGTATAATACATCTCAAAATCCGGTAAATCCAACCCCCCCCCCTCGTTTTAGGAGCCATCAGTTTCTCATAGGATATTCTCGTTTTTCTGGGTTCCCACAGAAATTTCCCTAATCCTATCTGAAATTGCTTAAAAAAGGATTTTGTGATTTTAAGTTGTGCTGCTCTAAAAATATATAGCATTCTGGGAGAACGTTCATTTTATTATCGCTGCTCTTGCCATCATCGGTAGCTTCAACTTACTCCATCTTTTCAAATCCATTGTTATTCGGTCTCCAGTTGCCTTAATATTGTTGATAAAAATTCTCTATTTTCAGTTGAAAAGTCAATCCCCAAATATTTTATTCTTTCTTCTGTCCTTACTCGTCCTATCAATGGTAGCATTGAAAAAGGTGTAGGTGTCTTTAGAGGAATATTTTGGTTTTTAAAATTTAGTTTGTAATTAGCAATTTTCTCAAAGGTTTGTATTGCTGTTAGTATTTTTTCCGTATCTGACACCGGTGTGGTACCGTATATATTTAAATCATCTGCAAAAGCAGCCATCCTAACCTTTATCCCAAGAAGTACAGGAGAATTATAAAAAACATTTTGTTTCATATGAAGAAATAAAGGTTCCAAATACAGATTAAACAGTATGGGAGACAATGGCCACCCTGCCGAGTTCCATTTTTAATTTGAATCCTTTTGGAACATTCATGATTTATATATAAACTAGTGTATGCATTCTTGTATAAATTTCTTAACATAGAAATAAAAGGCTGAGGTATATTGAAATATGATAATGTTTCAAATAAATAAGCCAAATGAACTCTATCGAATGCTTTTTGAGCATCAATTATTAAAGCATATATGTTCATATTTTTATACTTTGCATAAGATATTAAAGTATGAAGAGTTAATGTATTGTCTGTAGTCTGTCTTCCATCTATAAACCCCGCCTGTTCTTCTGATATTATCAAGTTTATTATTTTTTTTAATCTACTAGCTAGAATAGATGTCATGATTTTCATATCAATATTCAACAATGATATGGGCCTATAATTGTCTGGATTTTTGGGATCACTATTCTCTTTCAATAACAGAATTGTTCTTGAGGCATTAAAATGGAGATCATTGCTGCCATTCGAAATGATATAATTAAAGGTCTGTGAAAGTACGGTGCTCAGAATCCCACTAAAAGATTTATAAAATTCAGAGGTCATACCATCTGGTCCTGGGGCTTTATGTGGCTTTAATTTCTTAATTGCCTCTAGAACTTCATCAACTGTAATCAATGCAATCAATTCTCCATGAGAATCCTCGTCAATCTTGGGAAAATTCATTTTCTGTAAGAACTCTTTTCTCTCTTCATCATGCCCATGAGTTTGTTGCTCACCATATATCTGATTAAAAATTGATTCAAAAATCTTCATGACATCTGACTTATCAGTATATAACGTATTGTTATGATTTATTTCGGTAATTAATCGTGTCGATTTCGTCTGATTAATAATACGGGCTAATGCTTTCGAGGGAGTTTGAATGTGATTTGCATATTTAACTAAACTTCTTTGTTCGTACAGTAACAATTTTCTGTTATGCATAAGAAACAGCTCTTTCTGACATCTTAACAACTCAGTTTCTGTTTGCTCAGTGTAGTTACTCATCAGCTCCTGGTCCAATAATTGTACTTTAGTTTCCAGATCCAGTTGTTCTTTATTTTGGAGTTTTTTATAATAAGTGGCTTTCTGAATAAATAATCCTCTTAACAAAGTTTTAGTTGTAGCCCATTCTATATCTAATGGATGTTCATTACGGGGTATATTGTATACTAATTGTTTAAGTATCTCCTTAACTTCCTGTACTATATCTTCTTTAGTTAATAGGTATGGGTTTAAGGACCAATTATATCCACCATGATTTTTAGTATTCAAAATATCGGTCTTTAAAGTTAAAGTTATTTTAGAATGGTCTGAGAGCTGTCTAGCTTGATTAGAAACCCTAGGGTCAAGTGAAATGAATACTTCTGGAATTAAAAAAAAATCAATTCTTGACCACATTTTATGGCAGCTAGAATAGAAAGTAAAGTTTTCTGCCTTTGCTTGTATGTGTTTGTGTTTAAAAGGGTCATACAGTTTGAAATCCGTTCTCAGTTCTTTCAACGCTACCATTGCCTGCTTATTAAAAGCAGTCGAAGCTCCCAACTTATCAGTTTTATAATCTTGGTAAGCATTCCAATCCCCCCCATCACTATGTAACAGTTGTTATATGACTGTAGAATAGAGTAAATTGAAGCTATATAATGATGTTGGTTCACATTTGGGGCATAAACACATAAAAGTACTATCGGCTTATCCAAACTTTCAGTTTTGAGAACCACCAAACACCATCTGCCTTCTTTATCTATTTTGTCCTCCAAAATTTCTCCTTGAAACTGCTTCTTGATTATAATTGCCACCCCAGCACTATTCGTAGTCCCTTCCGCCGTTACAACCTTCCTAATCCATTTCTTGTCCTTCATTGTTTCCCACTGGTCATTAGTCAAATGTGTTTCTTGTAATAGAATAAAACCTGCTTTTGATTTAAAAAACAAATGCAGAAACAGCTTTCTTTTTTCATGTTCTGGAGTCCTTTAACATTCCAGGAATCTATTATCCACATTCTAAACTATGAATTGATGAATAATGGTATCTATTTTTGTTTTCCACCTTAAATTGACAAGTGTTGGTATTACGTGAATTTTTTGGAAGCAAAACAGCCATCCCATCCCTACCCAGTGCCTATCCACTATTCCTCCGGACCAGGATGAACATAGGTTTTTTACATTGGATAACATTCCCCAAGTAGCTAATCTACTAATTCTATTAACTAACAATAAAATAGCATGCAAAAAACCTACACCAACTATATCTACGTCTACAAATTCTAACCCAGACATTCCCTACTAAACACCGCACTCAAGTAACTACAGCTCTGAACATTTCCCTAATATTCATGCAAACTAATTGTACCTGACATGTCAAATAATTCACTTTTAACAAACTTTAAATTCAGCAATAATATGTCAGCATTATAATTACTTGTTCCAAAACCTTTTAACTAACAGTTCACCTAATAAGCACACAGTTATTATACATTTGTTTAAAACAAGCCATTATTTAGGTCAGCTATTTATCTTCAAAACATTCCTACAATATTGCATTTAATTTTTATAGATCATTACAGTTAGACATCACCTATATTACACAACTACTACTACTGTTTGCTAATTATGCTATATATATATATATATATATATATATATATATTTTTTTTTTTTGTTTTCCCTTTTCCCCAAACTGATCACAGTTAAAAGATACTTATTTATTCACTTATTTACTCACTAAATAAAACACAGTAAGTTACAAAACAAGCCTGCAAAGGAAAAAAAAAATGAGAAAAAAAAATAACACAAAAAATAGAGTGCATTACCTGGATTTACCACTAAGCCATAGATTCTTATACAGCAACAGCCAAACCATACATTTTTGTCCATACAAGACACACTTTACCTCATTGATTGTTTCACAGTCATTTTAGCATCAAAAGAGTCCCAAAAAGCTTCGTTTTCGATTTACAGCAGCTCTTCTTGCTTCCCAGCAGTTGCAGCAGTCCAGGCAGTTCATTTTTTGAATTTTCGCGCTCCCGATGGGGGAACCAATTCGCGAACGGACCTCTCAGCTGCACCACACTCAAAACGGTCCCCCTGCTTCCTTTACCTTGTTTCCTGTTTCCTCGTGGGTCAGGAGCGCTCGTAGAAGCCATAAAACTTCATGGAATCTTCGAGTTTCAGCTAGAAAGACGAGATTAAAAGATAAAACGGAGAATTACCAGGCCTGCTGAAGAAAGAAGAACACACAAAGGATTTTGAAGCCTCGGATCCTCGTAAATGAAGTATCCCATTCACTTTAATGCAGGAAGAAGCCAGGATGGACTGTTCAATTTTCAGACGGTGGCACAGCCTTAAACAGCTTCAAAAAGGTGGGTCTGGCTTCTTTTTTTGTATTTACAGTGTATTTAATGCCATCAAGAGTAAAGATTAAACTGTTAGGATATTTCATTTGAAATCTAATGTTTTTGTCAATTAGAAACTTACAGTATGAAGCCAGCATTTGTCTAGACTGTCTTATTTGTGCTGGTAAATCCTGTGTTATAGAAACTTTATAACTTTGCCACATTATAGATCCCCCAGATTTTTTTATGGTTAGAAGTATTTTATTCACATCCTGGAAGTTTAATATTTTGACATACACAGGTCTTGGAGTATTTGAAGCTTGGGAATCCCTGTAAGCTCTATGTGCTCTTTCGATGACAATTTGCTGAACAACCACAGAGTCCTTAAGTAATGTTTCAAATATTTGTATGATAGAAGTGTTCAGCTCATTATATTGGATTGATTCTGGGATCCCTCTGATGATTATGTTGTTACGTCTTGATCTTGCTTCCAGGTCCAGAATTTTGTTTTGCATCATTTGTATATCAGCCTCCTGTGATTCAGATCTTTTAGTGAGCAATGCTATATTGTCTTCATTTGCTGCTATTCTGGTTTCTGCTTTCTCCATTCTTGTTAGAATCCGATTACATGTCTCACTAAATGTTTGTGTTTGGGATGTTAGGTCTTGTAATGCATCTTGTATAGGCAACAATGCAGACTTAATTTCTTCCATCGTAACCTGTTGATCAGATTTCGCTGATGCCCCTGTTTTTGCAGTTTCTTGCTGTCTGAATGTTTTCTGTCTCTTAAATATGGATTCCTTCTCTGGAGACTGTAATGCTGACAGTTTAGTTTTAGTAGTTGTAGTGTCCATATTTTTATCTTCTTTTGACATTTTGAAATGCTGCAGATAGAGATGATTACCAAGTAAAAGTTTCAGTAATGAGGTAGTTCAGTCCTTTGTTTGGTGCTCTGTTCAGAATCAACCAAGCAATCAGTTCCAATCCTGTTATCACCAAGTATTTTTTTTCAATTTTTTTTCCTCGATAATATCGCTGACTTCTAGTAGTTTATTAATTGCTGTCAATTAGTTGATTAACTCCAAATGTACATCCGCAGAGATGATTTTTGTTTCTGGTCTTTGGAGAGCTGAAGTACTGCAGTGCTTATAGAATGGCGGCCATCTTTGTCTCTCAAATTTATATTCAAACAAAAACATGTTTTGGTTTGTTCCCAGTACTTTACAATGCCCCTATTCCCTTCCACATGTATCATGGTTGGTATATGTACATTTTTTTTTCTACTTTTAACACAATATTACAATCTCAGACACCAGTCTATAAACCCCTCTTGTTATACACTTTTGCAATGTCCAGTACTTCTTTACATAAAGCTTTAAAATGTCCATTCAAAGTCTTTCTGCCTCTGTTTGAAATTGTACATAAATCTTTTTTTGCCTCCCTGTTAAATGCTTTTATCACATAAAGATTCCATGGGATACAGTCTTTCTTTTTCTCATATTCTCCAAGAAAATTTCCCATTTAAACAACAGTCTCAAATATAATATTACAAAATGTCTCAGTTAATAAGAATAAATACTCTTACCTCATGCTTTTACACACAAAGAAGCTATTAAAGTGTCTCACACTCATACCTGTCCATTTCTTTGCCTTCTTTACCTTGAATCCTTTCCACGTACTTCCATTTTTCATTTCCTTCTGTCTTCTTTTCTGCTACACCCTTTTGCCTTCTTTTACTTTGTCTGCATGTTTTCTTTTCCACCTCACCACTATTCTTCAGGATTATATCTGCATCTTCTTTTTCTATTTTCTCCATAATGTCCCCCCAAAGAAACTTCTCCTTCATTTTCTTGCTCACTCTGCACCACCATTTCTTTAAGTAAATAATCCTACAACCCTCCTAACTGGAGGGCTGTAGTCATACATCCATCATAATTGACTGATTTGCATCAAACAGGTTTATTTGAAACGTCCTCACAATCCTGCAGACACTCTCCAGTCTCAATATTTACTTCCTCCTTCATTTTCATTTCTTTCACCACTCATAGGATCATAGGAAGTCACTAGGCTAATCACCCTAGCGCCTTACAAGCCTAGCTGAGCTTTGCCCTTGATAAATTATTATTAGGCCAACTGCCCTTGTAGGGCATTTTAAGCCTAGCCAATTATTCCATGTGAGAATCAAGCCCTGCATCTTGTGTTGGTAAGGCAAATACTTTAACCATTAAGGCAACCTCCCCACTCCATCATTTTCTTCTATCTCTATCTGCCTCCTTGTTTCTATAGGATGCTTCTGTGTCTGGAATGGAAACAGGAAGTGCTTCTCCAAAATGAGTCCTACTCACAACAGTGATGAGTAGGAGAAGTTCCCTGATGCCTTGGCCAAATTTCCCCTAGTAGTAGTAGTATAAATACCACCTTGGGTCTCCACTAAAAAGAGCCTGCTAGCTTAGTTGGACTAACCTCCCCGGGCCTCTACTGAAAATGGACATGTATCCAGTTAGACTAGCTCGGTCAACAAATGCAAAATAAAATAAATTATTTCAAACCATCCCTAAACCCTGTACCTTGTGTCTGTAAGGTAAACAACATAATCATTAAACCAACCCCCAATATTAATTATTGATTTACAGTGCATGGTATCACCTTTTAACCTTTTCCTATCACCACTCTCTCCACTCTTTTCTTTTTGGTTTTGTATGTAGTCATTATGCACTTAATGAGCAGTCATTATATACTTAATGAGCAGTCATTATACACTTACTGAGCAGTCATTATATACTTAATGAGGAGCCATTATACACTTAATGAGCAGTCATTATACACTTAATGAACAGTCATTGTACACTTAATGAGCAGTCATTATACACTTAATAAGTAGTCATTATACACTTAATAAGTAGTCATTATACACTTAATGAGCAATTATACACTTAATGAGCAGTCATTATATACTTAATGAGCAGTCATTATGCACTTAATGAGTAGTCATTATACACTTAATAAGTAGTCATTATACACTTAATGAGTAGTCATTATACACTTAATAAGTAGTCATTATACACTTAATGAGCAGTCATTATACACTTAATGAGCAATTATACACTTAATGAGCAGTCATTATACACTTAGTGAGTAGTCATTATACACTTAGGAGCAGTCATTATATACTTAATGAGTAGTCATTATACACTTAATGAGCAGTCATTATATACTTAATGAGTAGTCGTTATACACTTAATGAGGAGTCATTATACACTTAATGAGCAGTCATTATACACTTAATGAGTAGTCATTATACACTTAATAAGTAGTCATTATACACTTAATGAGCAGTCATTATATACTTAATGAGGAGTCATTATACACTTAATGAGCAGTCATTATACACTTAATAAGTAGTCATTATACACTTAATGAGCAATTATACACTTAATGAGCAGTCATTATACACTTAATGAGTAGTCATTATACACTTAATGAGCAGTCATTATATACTTAATGAGTAGTCATTATACACTTAATGAACAGTCATTATATACTTAATGAGTAGTCATTATACACTTAATGAGGAGTCATTATACACTTAATGAGCAGTCATTATACACTTAATGAGCAATTATACACTTAATGAGCAGTCATTATACACTTAATGAGTAGTCATTATACACTTAATGAGCAGTCATTATATACTTAATGAGTAGTCATTATACACTTAATGAGGAGTCATTATACACTTAATGAGCAGTCATTATACACTTAATGAGGAGTCATTATACAGTTGAGTAGTCATTATACACTTAATGAGCAGTCATTATACACTTAATGATTAGTCATTACACACTTAATAAGTAGTCATTATACACTTAATGAGTAGTCATTATACACTTAATGAGCAGTCATTATACACTTAATGAGCAGTCATTATACACTTAATGAGGCAGTTGAAGTTAATTTCATATTAAATATGTGCTGTATATTATAGATATTGTTCCTGTTGCATATAGTAACTTGTTTCCAGTCATTTTCATATGTAACTTAACAGCTATAAAGTTACTCTTTAACTGCTCGTTTAATGTAGTTAGATGTTTGATTATGTTTCGACAACTCTGCACATATAGAATGCAAACTATCATTTCCAGTAAAAAGAAAACCCAAGTAGGTAGAGAACAAGTCGAGATAAAAAGTTCAACTGCCAGAAGGAAAAAGAAAATCCTAAGTGGAGCTGGTACTGAAGTCCAGGAATGTTTACTGTTGAAATACACCCTCTCAGTCATGTTATGAAAGCTCTTGCCACTTAACAACAGACAGAAGGAGTAGCTGCCCAACTGCCAGTTATAGCCAAACAGATATCTGAATAGCAGAATATTTTGGAAGTTGAGAATTTGCATATTGAAGACTAACCTGTTCATCTGTGGCCACCTTGGCACAATAGGCCTGCAGTGACAATGTAAATGACAGGGGTGACAGAAGGTACTTCTTCTAGCGCCTTTCTGAATATACTGGGAGCTTGCATTGTGTAATTAGTGAGGACACTGCACAACAGATTGTGAATATAGTATAACCAACTAGAGAAACATGGCTCTATGCCATATATTTATTTACTGAAGATTCATTAACTGTGTAAACATACTGGTACAAAGACTTTTTTAAGCATATCCTGGATCAAAAATGTATAATGATTCATTACAATACATTCAGTAACATGTAATTGTCCATTTAAAATATAGACAGAGAAAGTTCAGTTACTGGAGATGAATATTTCTACAGTTAAATAGAAAGAAGAACAGATTGCATAAGTAATATAAGGTAAGGAGTCCATCAACATACACATACGATAAGAATGTACACAGATATATCATTAACTGATGTCTGGTAATGTTCCATACAGCCAGTTAAGAAATATAATAATGAAATATAAAATACTACATGAAAGGAACATCTGAAGAGTAAATTATCAAACAAGGTTTAGTAAAGGGTGGGGATGAAATAATACTGTGTTAATAGGTTTGGTATGGGGAGCCTGAGTAAGAAGAAGGGGAAATGGTTCCAAGGCACCATTAAATACCTTTTAAACTAGTAGTTAATGCAGAATCCAATAGGAAAGTTGTTTCATCACCCTTAGACCTGATCTCAGATTTTTTTCTCTTGAGAGATGCAACCTATCCTTATTGGGCTTAGTATGAGTGCTATATCTTCGTTTACTTCCACCCCCCCCCAAAAGCCTGAGTGCTATAGGTTCTTCACACACCTCCCTCTTTAGAAAGTATGACAGATTTAGCTTCTTTTAGCTCCTCCCTCCTTATAGAAATGGTGATGTGCAGTCCCAGATCTGAGGTGGCAAGTATAAACTCAGCCTCCTACAAGCCAGTGCTGAGCTAAACAAAAGTAGAGCAGGGTAGCTTGCCTGGAATATACTTACAGGTTCAAAGGTTCATAGGTAGGTACTAGGCTATCTGCCCGAGGGTATTTTTAAGCCTAGCCAGAGTGTGTCGGCTATCACTGCCCCATTGATTAATAAACTGATCCTCTGTCAAGCAGAGGCAATGAAGTGATCCCAGGGGTGTATTTTCTGTTACCCATCCACTCATCAAGGTTTCTCTTGAAGAGTATCAGTGACGGGCTCTGCCTAATGTAGTTTGGAATTTTGTTCCAAGCATGGGGAGTCTCTGTGACAGGAATCTATCCCCCTAGCATGTTCTATTTATTGTTGTGTCAAGGTTTAGCTCACTAGAGCATGTGCCTCGCAGTGACTTGGATTTCTTTAGGTGGAGCATGTCCATCAGTTCTGAGTTGGACATGGCTTTGTAAGTCAGGCAGAGGTCACCTCTGAGTAAACGATATGCCACTGAATACAGCCAGAGTATTTTCAGTCAGGCTACATAGGACATATGTTTGAGGCTAGTAATACTCTTGGTGAGGTGCTTTTGTGGTCTTTCCAGCTGTTGGAAGTGTCTTGTGAGGTACATCACAAATGAGGCATTGTACTCTATGATGGGTCTGATGAGTGACGAGTAGAGGGGCACTATAACTTCTTTATTTCTAGATGCGAACCCTTTAGTAATTAGATGGGCCACATAGAAGGATTTCCTAACTACTTTGGCAATATGATTGTCAAAAGAGAGATTACTATCTACCTGGGTCCCCAGAGCTCTTATTACCTCTTCTGTATTAAGGGGGCTGCCACCTATGTGGTAATTCGTGGGTGTTTTGTTTTTCTCAAGTGGGATGACTATGCATTTTTTGGCATTTAGCTCGAGGCCATGACTTTGACACCAGGTGTCCGTCTCAGTAAGGCCCTTTTGGAGGATGTCCGTGTCAGCCGGAGAGTCAGTTATGGCTCCCAGTTTGCAGTCATCTGTGAACTTGGTTAGCCATAGTCCTCCTGTGTTTGCCTGTACTTCTGAGAAGTATATGCTGAACAGTAGGGGTCCCAGGACCGAGCTTTGTGGGACACCACTTGTGACTGGTTTAGAGTCGGACCTGGAGCCCGCTATTCTTACTGTGTGAGTTCTGTCTGTAAGCCAGTTGGCAACACATCACATGACATAGCTGTTTATGTTCAGGTTTATTCTGTAATACCCGAATGGGGAATGGTGTCGAAAGTCTTGGCGAAGTCAAGGTAGGCTGTGTGAACAACCTTTCCCTCATCTATAGCCTTGGTGACTGTCTCGAAGAAGTCAACCAGGTTTAGTAGGCATGATCTGCCCCTAACAAAACCGAACTGGGTCGGGTCTAGTGTTTGGAGATTCCCAATGTCTTTGTTAATGAGTTCCATGATGATGCGCTCCATAGCCTTGCAGACCAAGCTAGTCAGGCTTATGGGGCAATAGTTGCCAGGGTCAGTTGTGGCCCCTCCTTTGTGGTGTGGAATAACTGTTGCTGTGAGCCATTCTAAGGGCACGTAGCTTGTGGAGAGGCTGAGGTTGAACAGCGTGTTTAGGTGGGGGGTTAGTTTGTTCTATAGTTCATGCAAGATGCAGCCTGGGACACCATCTGGCCCCATTGACGCTGTGTTTTTGGCTTTTGAAAGGGCTATTTTCACCTGTGCATCTGTGATTTCCAGGACACTTAGCCAATATTCTTTATATATTCACTCATTATTACTCAAAAGAGCTTTATATGTATATTATTTTTATTGAAAAATCTGATGCAGAGCATATGAAAGCATTGTACAAACTTAGATGACTAACCCTGAATCCCAAAATAAAGGAACGGAATCTCCTTCGATAAGATTTTATTACTGTGTAATTCAATGAACTCTACTGTTACTGGAATACATATTTATTTATTCATTTTGGAGTGATGTATCGTTTAGTATAAACAAAGATAAACTGCTAATTCTGAATATTGTAAAGATTGTAAACAATGACTAAACATTTCTGAATGTTATACCACCACCAACTCCCCCATGCACAATAAGGTGACATCAACCATGACAGCATTGGTTATTGAATAAACATTCCTCTCCCCACCCATGCCTCTAAAGGCTGTCATGAGCAGTGGCTGCATGGACCCCGCACACAAAAATTGTACTAATAAGCCCAAGCTAAGCATTGTGTAGTCAACAGTCAGTAGCGCTAATTTGCCAATAAAGATCTTTGAACTTAAAGGAGAACTGAGTATTTGTCTTTAACTGGATGAAAGGGAGAAGTTAGTGATCAGACCTCTTCACCCCAGACCAGGAAAAGCCACTACCACTCCAGGAAAGACAAAGGAATTTCCAGCCAAATAACAGGGTTATCAAATCCAACGATGACCATTTAAGTACTGAGGACCTCCCTCCTTATAAAGCATGACAGCTATAGCTTCCATTAACTCCTCCCTCCTAAGTCCATCAGCAGTCACCTGTTAATACCATGTGAACTACACTAGTGCTATGCCATCTGCCATATATTTAAGTAATAGTCATTCCTTGGCTTATTCTGTGAACATTAATCTACCCAAGGGAGCTAGAGGTAAACTGCAAGGGTGAAGTGGGTGAATGCATGGAATCAGGAATACCTGACAGGACTAAATCATCCTCCGCAAGGAAGACAAAACATGTCTGGTGGACATCTGCAATAAATCAACTCTAAAACAGAAGAAAAAAAGTGCCCAGGACCAAGAAGGAGCAGGAGCCCAACTGAAGCAATCTCTCCTTAGCTTAAACAAGCAAATAAGAGAACTAGTGAAATCTTCCAAAGCAAACTTTGAGTCCAAATTGGCCACATCTACTAGAGACAATCACTAGGCCTTTTTCACATATGTCCGTAATCTCAAATTCAGCACCCATATTGGTTCAGAACTGATGGTCAAGTACACCACATACACAAATGCCATAGATATAGCAAACTTGATGGCTGATGGCTTCAGTGAAATTTTCACTCCTCTGTCCCCCCATCAGTAAAACAGGACATTTCCAGTACCTGCCCCCTTCCCCTTATATCTAGGGATCAGGTCATCACTGCTCTCTCAAAGGCAAAAAATACAGCCTCCATGGGACCTGATAATATTCCAGGCTGCATCCTACATGAACTTAGGCAAGAACTTGCAGAACCATTAGGCACCCTATTTAATCAAAGCCTGAGTACCAATTTTGTCCCAGGTGAGTGGAGGACAGCCACTGTCATCCCTTTGCACAAAAGTAGAGTGTCCACTAATCTTGGAAATTATAGACCCATAAGCCTAACTAGCCTGATCTGCAAGACCATGGAACGGATTATCATGGCCCTCATAAACAAGGATATTGACAACCTCCAAACACTTGATCCCACACAGTTTGGCTTCATCAAGGGGAGGCCATGTCTGTTAAATTTGGTCGACTTTTTTGAGACAGTCACCAAAGCCATGGATGAGGGGAAGACAGTGCACACTGCCTACCTTGACCTGGCCAAAGCCTTCGACACTATTCCCCACTCGGGCATAATAGATAAACTCTCTCAATTAGGCATCAATCCATATGTTACCAGATGGGTAGCCAACTGGCTCACTGATAGAACCCACCTAGTCAAAATAGGGGAAGCCACCTCAAGCAGTAGCCCCGTATTGAGTGGCATACCCTAGGGTTTGGTCTTGGGGCCTCTGTTATTTGGGATATACCTTTCTCTGGTACAGGCCAAAACCAGTGGGCTATGGCTGACCAAAGTTTCAGATGACTGCAAGTTGGAAGCTGTCATGAATTCCCCTAGTGACGTAGACATCCTCCAAGAGGGTCTCACCCAAACAAATGACTGGTGCCAGAAATATGGCCTCAAGCTGAATACAAAAAAAATGCATAACCATCCCCTTTGGGGAGAGAGATGTCCCCACAAATTATCACATTAATAACAATGTTCTAAGCACACAGTCAGTTGTGAGGGATTTGGGAACCCAGAGTGATAGCAGCCTGACTTTTGACCACCATGTTGCTTCCACTGTATGGAAAGCTTTCTACATGGCCCACCTCATAAGTAAGGGTATCTTATCCAGGGAAAAGGAGATCATAACATCCCTGTATTCTTCCCTTATAAGGCCCATTATTGAGTACAATGCCCCAATCAGCATGTACCTTGCAAAGCACATGCAGAATCTGAAGACAACACAGAGGTTCCTCACCAGGACAATCCAGGGCCTCAAAAATCTACCATACACAGATTGGCTAAAAGCCCTATGCCTCTACTCTGTTTCATATAGACTCCTCAGAGGTGATCTCTGTCTGGCATACAAGGTGATCTCGGACCCTGCCTTGATGGGACTGCTGCATACCTGCAAGTCAAGCTGCACTCGAGTAACCTGCACACACGGCCTCAACCTGGTCTGTGACATCAATAGGACTTGCTGGTGAGACAGATTTGTGTCCCAGAGACTCCCCCATCTATGGAATAAACTCCCCATCCACATCAATTAGAGTACCTGTTTACTCCTTTTAAGCACAATCTGGATAACTGGATGGGAAATAGAAAATACATCCTTGGGATTCCACACATGTTCCTGCTGGACAGGGGCATTGGGCACTGATTTGTCTATGCATGGGCTAAACTCTTGGCTAGGCTTATAAGGGCCTCAGGGCCAATAGCCTAGTAACTTCCTATGATCCTATAATCCTATGAATATTGCACATCTTATATCTCCAACATTAATTACTACGTGAGTTAATATTTATTATTTATTTATTTATTCTTTTTTTATGCTACAGTTTGGTAGGTATGTGCTGTCATACACATATGACAATGAGCTCCATACATAACTAGCACTATTAAATACAGTCTAACATTTTAAATCAGTTTTATTATTTTCTTAATGGTTTTTTCCTCACTTGTCTAGAGGAAAGTATTTTTTTATTCAAGCATGTCCAACGGTCAGCTCCCAGTGTTCTCTCCTGTCTATCTGATGAATTTGGGCATCTTGGGGCAATGTAGCAATTGCCTCATGTACAGAGACAACCCTCTCCTTCTACCACCCAACACCACAACCTGTGAGAGATGCACTTATCTAGCCAAACTGGAGGTAAAGCTCTCTCCAACCAAGACTGAACTTGACAGTCAAGAGGAGAAGGTAAACACTTGCACCACACCACACTCATCACATAGTCCCATTGAACCTACACCACAAAAATCTACACATAGAAACACAAAAACATTTGCAGAGGCTCTCAATAATAATCTGCTCAAGCAACAGAGACCTCCAAAGCAGAAATGCAAGCAACCTCCACCCCCCCCAACACAACACAAATAACACATATCCCACAGACTCAGTGTGCCAATAAACCAGAGCCCATAAGGCAAACCAAAGTTCCCAACACACTAGTCATAGGTGACTCTATAGTCAGGCACACTGATGTCCCACTCACCAGGCTAAACAAGAAGTTGGTTACTGTCAGCTGCCTGTCAGGTGCCAGGATGGGCCACATAACCCATGCACTCAGGTCCCTCCACAACAAGTACAAATATGACTCTGTCATTGTCCATGTTGGTGTGAATGACCTGAGACGTACCTCCCTGGACTACATTAAAAGAGACATGGAAGAGCTCTCCGATCTTGTAGCCCAGGCAGGTATGACCCTAGCCCTGTGTAGCATCCTGCCATTGCCCAGAATGATACCGCAGTACAAGGACAAAATGATTGACTTCAACAATTGGCTAAGCTTCTGGTATCATTCTAAGGGGATCCAGTATCTGTCTTCCTGGGATGACATAGTCAATAGACCACAATGCTTTGCCAGAGATGGCCTGCACCTGTCTCCCCTGGGATTCCGGATACTGGCTAAGGCTATTGCCACCCTTATAGTGCCTTTTTAGGCAAGGTTCGAATGACAAATTCACCACTGTAACAGGAACAGGCAAGCAAAAAGTGAGGGTAATGCTACTAAATGCTATAAGTCTAAATCTCAAAATGCACTCAGTCGAGGCACTCCTTAAAATGGAGAAAATCAATATCTGTGCAGTGACTGAGACCTGGTTCAAGGCTCTAGAGAGTACCCCTGCATTACCAGGCTATAACTCATACCACCCTTTTCGGCCATCTAACCTTGACCAGAACACCAAAGATGGAGGTGTATCCATATTCATTAAGGATGTCCACACTTCCAGGCTAGTTGCACAGCATAATGCATCCGAGCTTATCCAAGTGCAACTAACTCTGGGCAAAACTGCAATCCAAATTTTAGCTTGCTACAGATCCCCCACTATGACCCAGGATTCCCACTCCTCTTTTCTTGATATACTGGAAAATATTAGGGTTCAATCAAACACCCTAATAATGGGAGATTTCAACTACCCCACCATTAATTGGGAAAACTACTCATGTACCAACTCCTTCACTCAACGCTTTCTGGAATTCATAAATTCCAGTGCCCTGGATCAACCTATCCACACCCCCCACCAGGGGCAACAATATCCTATACCTAGTCATTGCCAACATAAGTGACCAGTGTTCCACACTTGAAATCAACTCCTCGTTGGTCAGATCCAGCCATAAGCTAATCATCTTAGATATCTGCATCCCACCCCACCTACCATTAAGGAAACCATGGTAAAAATTTCTCCAAAGCCAACTTCATGCTTCTTAAGACAGATGTGGTGAACTTCATGACACCCATGCAGATGGACAATACAGTTACTACTGCTGAATCCTAAACAAATGCACTCTATAAGCACTTACACGAGTGCATGGATCGTGCTATCCCAAACAGAACCAAAAAAAGAAGCCAATCCGGTGTTTCCCTGCCAAAAATAAACTCTACAACAGAAGGAAGAAACTGTTGCAAAATAGAGTAAAATCCCATGAGTGGAGGAGCTCCCTGGTCAGCCTCAGTAAGAAGCTGAGATCCCTTATAAGATCCTCCAAAGCTAGCTACGAAAACAAAATCACCACTGATTCTAAGGGCAACCACAAAGCATTCTATAGCTATGTCAAGAATCTCAATGGCAACACCCAGATCTGCTCCGAGTTACAGTACAATGGCACAAACATTACAGAACCAACTGATATTGCCAACATCCTGGCAGATAGGTTCAGAGCTAGCTTTAACCCCCTCTCACCCCGTAAAGGGCCCATACGTATACAGGAAGAATGCAGAGTCCCTGTAATCACATCTATGCAGGTAAAAGCTGCACTCTCTAAAACCAAAAATAAAGCATCCATGGGACCAGGCAACATCCAGGCTGCATTTTACATGAAAGTCAAAACAAACTGGCTCTCCACCTAAACACCATGTTCAATCATAGTCTCACATCAGGCTTTGTGCCCACTGAATGGCACACAACAACAGTTATCTGACTCCACAAAGGGGGAGCCACCACTGATCCTGGGAACTATCGCCCTATTAGCCTGATGAGCCTGGTCTGCACGGCCATGGACGTATCATCATGGAACTCATACCTCCAAACTCTGGAACCCACCCAGTTCGGGTTTATGAAAGGCAGATCATGCCTTCTGAACCTGATCGACTTCTTTGAAGCAGTCACCAAAGCTGTAGACGAGGATAAGGTGGTTCACACAGCCTATCTTGACCTCTCCAAGGCTTTCAGCACTATCCCCCATTCTGGATTTATAGCTAAACTCACTAAACTAGGTATAAATCCCTGCGTCACAAGATGGGTTGTCAAATGGCTCACTGACAGAACCCACACTGTAAAAGTTGCAGACTCCAAATCTGACTTCAAACCAGTGACAAGTGGAGTACCACAGGGTTCAGTCCTGGGACCTCTCCTGTTTGGCATCTACTTCTCTGAAGTACAGGCTAACACAGAAGGCCTCTGGCTAATGAATTTTGCAGATGACTGCAAACTAGGAGCCATAGTCGAGTCCCCAAATGATGTGGACATCCTACAGAAGGGCCTCACTGAGACAGATGCCTGATGTCAGAGGCATGGCCTCAAGCTCAGTGCCAAAAAAATGCATTGTCAACCCCTTTGGTAAAAACTCTGTACCCATGAACTACCACATAAATGCCAGTCTACTTAATGCTGAATGTGTGATAAGAGACCTTGGGACCCAGGTGGACAGTAGTCTCTCCTTTGATAATCACATCACCACAGTAGTCAGGAAATCCTTCTATGTGGCACACCTTATCACAAAAGGGTTCTCATCCAGGAAAAAAGAGGTCTTTGTTCCCCTCTACTCAGCACTCCTTAGACCCATTATAGAGTTCAGTGCCTTTTTTGGAATGTACCTCACAAGACATCTGCAGCAGCTGGAAAGGCCACAGACATACCTCACAAAGAGGATTACTGGCCTCAAACAGATGCCCTACACTGACCATCTCAAATAACTCTAGCTTTACTCCGTTGCATATTGCCTACTCTGAGGAGATCTCTGCCTAACATATAAAGCTATGTTAAACCCAGAGCTGTTGGACATGCTACACCTTAAGAAATCCCAATCCCTCCGAGCTACATGCTCTAGGGACCTATACCTTCTCACCACAATAAACAGGACATGCTGGACGGATAGATTCCTGTCCCAGAGACTTTCTATACTCTGGAACAAGCTACCCATCTATGTCAAGCAAAGTTCCTCATAAGCACTCTTCAAAAAACATCTTGATGAGTAGATGAGAAATAAGAAATACACCCCGAGGATCACTTCTGATCACTCTGATCAATAGGGGCACAGGAAATTAACTTTCTTGGGTGGCATAAGCCAGGGAACCTTGTTGGCTAGGCTTACTTAGGCCCTTGGCCCGATAGCCTAGTACCTACCTATGAACCTATAACATTAGGATTTTTTTTTTTCAAAAAGCAGCACAGAAGTAGCATAGCTGCATCAAAGTTTGCTATTTGATCAGGTAATATACTTATTAACGCCACTGAGTTATCTGAAATTACACATTATGGCTTCACTTACATTTGTTTGCTCTGTGTCTCCTCTGACCATCAAAAGTACCTCAGCTGGGGGGGTATGGCCAAGATGGCAAAGTGCTAACAGCACAAAGTCTTAGCTCTGCTTTCTTTTTTTTTTCGGAAAGGATTTTATAAAACAAACAAAAAATATTTGAAATAAATATGTTTTTTTCCCTGTCATTTTATTGACTGTTGTGACAGATTGAGCCACTCTAAAATGAGCTCTCAAGATAACTCAGTGAAAAAGGAATTATAATCTATAATGGGCAGTATCCAGGAGCTTTCTATTAAATCTGATAAATTTGAGATCAAGATGGAAAATATAAAAGCAGATTCCAAGAAACAAACAGAAATGATAAAAGAGATCATAAAACAACAATCTGTTCAGATCTCAGTAATAGAAGACACATTAAATGACCTGGATAGCAGAACGGAAGACAGTGAGAATCACACAGAGTTCCTGTTAAAACAAAATACTTTGCTTATGGAAAAACTAGAGGACCTAGAAAGTAGTTCTAGAAGAAATAGTATTAGGACATATGGAACCAGAGTACAAAGAAGGAGACAATATGTCAGTTTTTAACTAACTGGATGCCTAAAGTTTTAAATCTACCAGACACTCTCTATCTTTTGGTATTGAGATAGCCCACAGATCTCTTTTGACTTCTTTGAAGAAAAATCCTCCAGCCCCCAAATCTATTATTGTAAAATTTCTGTCCAGCCAAGACAAGGACCTGGTACTGAAAACTGCTTGGGCTAATTATCCAATATAAATGAATAACAACACTATCAGGCTTGACAATGACTATACTGCATCTGTTCTGACCAAAAGGAAAGCATGCATTCCATTCATAAAAGACTTAAAGAAGCTAAACATTAAAGCTCAACTCATTTTCCAGATAGAATTAGGATGTTTTTACCAGACGGTCAGAACACTTTTAATTCTGTAGAAGATGCGGTAGACTTTTCTAAAAAAAAACTTTTTGATCAATCAGAAAATATGGATTGAACTCTTGTCATCTTAAAACAAGTAGCAAGAAATGTTTTTTCTTTGAAGGACAAAAAAAAAACAGTAAAAACAATAAAGAAACGTGATATTTTCATTTTTTCTTTTGCGTAAATATCTTTCTCGCTGGTATTTAGTTGAGTCATCTATTACAGTCCATTATCTTAACACAGGGTAAAACAAACAAAATGTTACACTTTATGAAAACACCTTTTCCATAGTGTCTGAAATAGAGTATACATGCTATTGTTAATATTACTTAAGTCCCTTTATTATTTTATTTTACTTTAATTCTTTCTAACATTATTTTCAAACCTAGAGAGTAGTGTGTATGTGGTGGAGGTGTGTGTATTGAAAGTATCTGAGATAGTGTGCGTGTGTGTGTGTGTGTGTGTGTGTGTGTGTGTGTGTGTGTGTGTGTGTGTGTGTGTGTGTGTGTGTGTATATATATATATATATATATATATATATATATATATATTACGGTCCATTTCTGAATCTTGAAATACTGAAATATCGAATTTCAGTATTTTGAGACTAGAATTTCGAAAGTGCACAAAAATGAAAATACACAAAATGCCGAAACATCGAAACATTGTAAAATATAAAATGCAAGTAAAAATCCAACTCTTCCCCAACATAAAAACAAAACCACTAACAAACTCAAAACTCAAAACAACACAACCATACATTTTTGCAGGGGGGGGGGGCAAGCCCTTGCACCCCTCATGTTGGGGGCTGTGACCCCACACCCCCGCTATTTATATATACCAACTCTGAGGTCACATTAACTCAAAAAACAATTTTACAGTGCCCTACACTCCCATTGCACACTGTCATACTTAATACACACATACTACACATGTACAAAAATTGCCACTTTCAACACTAACACACACACTCTCTCCCACTTACCTACCCCATCCTATTCATAAAACTCCCCCAAAAATAAAAAGTAACACATTTCTATCCAAAACCCTTATAAAGTAAACACCTACCTGAATCTCCGTACATAACCACACATCGGCTGCCATGTCGAAATCCCACACCATACTGCACCTTAAAGAGACAGCACACAACAAACTACACACCGCACCACACCTACTGCATGTTCAGGAAACTTAGATTCGTTAAAGTGCAGTTTCCAATAATTGCACTTTTGACATTCTGGTCTTGATATACTGAAATTCAACATTTCAGTATTTTGAGATTCAGAAATGGACCCATATATTACTATTACTTGTAAGTCTCTTTATTATTTTATTTAAATCCTCTCCAACATTATTTCCCAACATAGAGAGATGTGTGTATGTGGGGGGATGTATATTAACATGGTTAACTAATCCAGTTAATTTATATATATATATATATACTTTCTATACATAATTTCAAGAAATCTGTGTTTGTTTTTATTTGTGGTTACTCTAGCTGGTGAATGTGGTTGTTTGTGATAAGCTTAATTTATGTGCAGTGGGTGTTGTGTTGCATGGTTTTGTCTATATGAAAATCATTTACATACATTACTTCACTTTCTTTTGATAGGTTTAATGCATTCATTACTTGGGCTTTTACTCAAAGAACTGGAGATGCTATTGACTGTTTTTACAGTAACTACTTTTCAGTTCCTTTTCTCTCCTAGTGTTAGTTAAATTGATTTAGAATGTTTCTTTTTCCATACTTTGAGCGGTTTCTCAACTTATAACAGTCTAGATTCCATGTTCAAGCTGCCTGTGCTGCAGGAAATGCATTTTGAACTTTAACCCTCATTTACAGGAAGTAAACTTTTAGAATGTTAAAATGAGCTGAAGAAACACCAAAATACAACATTTAAAATTAATCTAGTTAATTTTAAAATATATCTGTGTAGTTTTTATGCTCATTATCTTTTAAAAAGTGGAATAATGAAAAGAAGAAAAGGAAAGAAGAATGCAGTGGGAAGAAGAAAAATAAGGTTCTGTTGGGGATGGCACAATCCGTGCACTCATGTAAGTGCTTATACAGTGCATTTGTGTAAGATTTAACAGTTGTACCTCTATTTTCCGTCTGCATGGGTGTCGGAAAGTTTTCCACTTCTGTCTTAAAAAGCATGAAGTTGGCTTTGGAGTAGTTTTTGATGGTGGTTTCCTTAATGGGAGGTGGGGATGGGATATGGATATCTAAGTTGATTAGCTTGTGGTCGGATCTGACCAGAGAGGATTTGACCTCTGGTTAGGAACAGCGGTTACCCATATTGGTAATGACCAGGTCCAGGAAATTGCTGCCCCTGGTGGGGGTGTGGACACGCTGATCCAAGGCATTGGAATTTATGAATTCCAGAAAATGTTGAGCAAATGAGTTGGTACATGACTATTTTTTTCAGTTGATGGTGGGGTAGTTGAAATCGCCCATAATTAAGGTATTGGGTTGTACCTTAATATTTTCCAGTATCTTAAGAAATGAAGAGTGGGAATCCTGGGGCATGGTGGGGGATCTGTAACAAGCTACAACCTGGACTGCAGTCTTGCTGACTGTCAGTTGCACTTTGATAATTTCAGATGCATTGTGTTGAGCAACTTGCTTGGAGGTGTGGAAATCCTTAATGAATATAGATACGCCTCCGCCTTCAGTGTTTCAGTCCAGGTTAGGTGGCCAAAAGGTGTGGTATGAATTATAGCCTGGTAATGCAGGGGTGCTCTCTGGAGCCTTGAACCAGGTCTATGTCACTGCACAGATGTCGATGTTCTCCATTTTAAGGAGTGCCTCGAGTGAGTGCATTTTGAGGTTTAGCCTTCTAGCATTGAGTAGCATTACCCTCAGAGTTTGCTTGTTTGTACCTGTTATGGTGGTGAATTTAGCATTTGAACTTTGCCTAAAAAAGGCACTATAGGGGTGGCAAAAGCCTTAGCCAGTATCCAGAATCCCAGGGGTGACAGGTGCAGGCCATCTCTGGCAAAGCATCGTGGTCTGTTGACCATGTCGTCCCAGGCAGACAGATTCTGGATCCCCTTAGAATGACACCAGAAGCTTATCCAATTGTTGAAGTCAATCATTTTGTCCTTGTACTGTGGTATCATTCTGGGTGATGGCAGGATGCAACTCAGGGCTAGGGTCATACTTGCCTGGACTACAAGATCAGAGAGCTCCTCCATGTATCTTTTCATGTAGTCCAGGGAGGTGCACCTCAGGTCACTCACACCAACATGGACAATGACAGAGTCATATTTGTACTTGTGGATTGAAGTGAGTGCATGCATTATGTGGTGGATCCTGACACCTGACAGGCAGCTGACAGTAACTTTCTCCTTGTTTAGCCTGGCGAGTGGGACAGCAGTGTACCTGACTATAGAGTCACCTATGACTAGTGTGTTGGGTACGTTGTTTTGCCATATGGGCTGAGGTTGAGTGGCACACTGATTTTGTGGGCTATGTGTCATTTGGGTAGTGCTGGGGCGGGGTGGTTGCGTTTCAGCTTGGAAGGCCTCTGATACTTGGGCAGATTTTTATTGAGAGCCTCCATGAATGTGGGTGTGTGCTTTTTGTTTCTATGTGTGGGTTTTGGTAGTGTGGATTTTGAAGGACTATATGTTGAGTGTGGTGTGGTGCAGGTGTTAACCTTCTCCTCTTGACTGTCTAGTCTAGTCTTGGCTGAAGAAACCTTGGCTTCCAGTTTAGCTATATAAGTGCATCTCTCACAGTTTGTAGTGTTGAGCGGTAGGAAGAGAGGGATGTCAGTGTACATGAGGCAATTGCTACATTTCCCCAAGATGCCCAGATTCATCAGGTGGACAGGAGAAAACATTTATGCAAGTACAAACCATTAACTTTTTTGCTAGGTATGTCTTATATTTCTGACATTTTTTAATTTCATATTGCTCAAGGGCTATCTGGTATTTTCTACCAGGGGTCCCTTGGAATACAGATTATTCACAAGTATAGATAGCTTCATTAAATATGATCTGATGACTTAAATAACTGATATGGTCCTTGCAACAGACATTGGCACACCTAAAGGTTTAATTTCATAAAAGTATAACAACCATATAGACCATAAGCGGCCCACAGATAATTGAAGACCTGAGATATAAATTAAAAAGGTAGTTAAGCATCAAGACTGTTGGTGGAATACAGAATACTTACAAATGTATGGAATGAATGAAGCTGATAGCATAGTAAACAGAAAATGACACATGCCACACATAATATCTGGCAGTGTATTAAAATATTATTATAGAGAGCTATTAATCATCTGAAAGTTGGTAAGATACAGATTAAGCATCTTTGCATGCAATTATATATACATAAGGACATCCACATGCAAAAACACACTCAAATTGAAATATATATTTACACAGACCTCATTTGTCTATTTATAAATAAGGGGTATACAGATGTAATTACACAAAGTATAACCAACTGCCCACAAAAATGAAATACCCCATAACCTTTTTGTATTACTTTAGTATACAGTTGTCCCAATGCTTTCCTTGAAATGCAGTTGTGAAATCTAACACCTGATTTGATGCCCAAAAGAGCTGTGCAATGCAACACAACTGTAAGGGTAAACACAGGGAACATTTCATTAGTAAAATGTAAATGAAAACAAGCATGTAGGAAGCTAGCATGTCTTATATGGGACAACATATGGTACACACCTCTGCGCCCTGGTTGATATAAAATTGTTTTTTTAGACAAAATTATTTTTAAAGACATTTGACTGTAAACTAACAGTGATTATTAACTTACTGTAAGAGAAATATATTTATTTGACTTCTATATAGATATTAATTTGCATATAACAACATTTATATACATTACTGTACTTATTCTTTAATATAAGCTGTTGCCTTCTGTATTACATGGAACAGTTTAGAGGAGAAGATGCTTGAAACACCTCAATCTGCTCAACATCTGTTGCCTTAATTATTCAGGGACACTTCGCTAATTATTGGAAAATAATATTAATGATCAGATTTAACTCTTTGAAATGTTCTGGATTTGTTAGTGAAATATGTACTTTTATTTTATACTAAACTGACTTTTCAATAATTTCAACCATTTTTCATCTTCCATTGGTATGATGAATACAAAAACTTGATATGCACATTTCAGAATATGGCGATGAAAAGTACTATAAGCAAATTTGAAGTACATGGTACTTAAAATATAACCATAAAAAATGCTTCCTATGGAGAAGTTAGATGCTAAATGTATATTCCGAGTACTAAAGGTATTGATAGTAATATACATACATTCATAATACAAGCAAACAAACATTAACTTAAAAACACTCATTCATTTGTAGATTAACTCTCATGCATATATACATAGACCATATTCATTGTCTTAACTGTTAATATGCATATCAAGCATCTAGTCATAATTTGCAAACATGTTCACACAGTTATATGTATGCACATCCATATAAATGCATTAGGCCTATATAAGCACACACAATGCACACAAATGTTTAATTTTAAATTCTAGCACCTTTTAATTATACTTCCATATTCTATCACTTTCACCTTTTCACCATGTTATTAAACGGGTTTTAAACGTTTTATGATATATCATCTTGATATGTATTGGTGTTATGATGTCTATAGGTTAATGTGTTATATGTGTTATCAGTTTTATTTAGTTCATCCATACAAATGCTTGAATTCTAGGTGATTTATAATATTTTTATTGTAGGATTACTTAGAAGAAATGACTATATAAAATGTCTTGATCAAATAGAGACATTTGAAATGCATCATTTCTGGGATATTTTTATATATTCAGAAATACATAATATCATTCTTTATTATTAACACTTCCAACTTTATATTTCTATGGCCTTAAATATTAATGTTTCTCAAATTAATACTTCATACTGTTTTTCCTTTTAACATCTATTCAGTGTGCTCTAAATAGATATAATTAGTTATATTGCATTCAATTAAGAACCGGTTGTAATTGTTTAGCTTAGTGACATTGGGATGGGTTGGTTAGTGTCTGATTTGTATGATTATATCATCAAATCAGGGAATTTTTGTTCCATGATGGGAGGTTTGAATGTATATAAGTCTGGAATTTTGCTTTTGTTTTTTTTTTTGTATCTGTCCATAACAACAATTATTAGTACTTGGTTATTCTATTTTAAGCTAAATTATCTTAAATCACTGCATTTACATGTTCTTATGAATGCTGACATATCATTGTCTCATAGGTTCATAGGTGTATACTAGGCTGATGGCCCTGGGGCCTTTACAAGCCTAGCCATAGGATTACTCTGGCATCATGCCACCTGAACATAGTTCCCAGTGCCTCTGTTGAGTAGAGCCACTGGAGTGATCCCCGGGGTGAATTTTCTATTTCTCATCCACTCATCAAGATTTCTTTTGAAGAGGGTCAGCAAGGTGCTCTGGTTGACATATATGGGAAGTCTATTCCATAGCATGGGCAGTCTCTGGGTTATTAACCTGTCCCTCCAGTACATTCTGTTGATTGTGGTAATGAGGTTGAGGTCTCTGGAGTGTGTGGTGTGGAGGAATTGGGATTTCTTTAGATGTAGCATTTCTAACAGAGCCGAGTTAGACATGGCTTTATAAGTCAAGCAGAAATTGCCCCTAAGTAGGCGATATGAGACAGAGAATAGTTGGAGTTTTTTGAGTCTGTCCATATAGGACAAGTATTTAGCTACTGAGGATAGCATAGGAACCTTGATTGGTATTATACTTCACTGTATAATATCAACAAATCTGGAAAAATTAAAATTATAAACTTAGTCAATGAACCCAAAAAGCTTACATGGGCTGGCTGTTAGATCTAAAAAAAATAAATACTAATCATATTAAATAAATAATTTCTAAACAAGGTGATAAAAATAAAAAAGTGACTGATATTAAAAGACATACTAAAATGCTTTAAGACCCAGGATCCTTTTTGTGAGCTACTTTTGCAGCCTTAATGGATTATTAAATACATTAAACATCAATGGACTTAATAATCCATTGAAGCGGAGTAGCCTAAACAAATATTTAAAACTGCATAAAGCTCAGATAGTTTTCTTACAAGAAATACATTTGTTATCTGAAGATGTAGATATATCAATGTTAAAAGATTATTCAAATCTTGTTAGCTCTCATATTAATTCAAAAAGGAGAGGCACTCTTATTACTTGGAAAAATTCATTACCAATGCCTAAAATATTAAATACCTATCCAGCTAAAAATGACATGTTGGGTTTAGCAGTAGTAGAAATTGACAAAAAAGTATACTTTTGTGAATTTTACTGGATACCTGGAATTGGAAGCAAAGTTGCTAAGAACTATTTGGATATTATGACCTTATGTACAAAAGGCGAATTGGTTATTGCAGGAGAGTTTAACTGTATTCTTTTTAGTAAAGACACAACTACTGAGCTATCCTCAATAGCTAAACATTTAGATATTTTTTATTAATTCTCAACATTTGAGCTATACGTATAACATTAAATCAACTAACTCTCTTAAATTTGCACATTATTCTCATAGATTTGACACCCAAACATTGATAAAAGTTGTTACTTTTAGCAGTGTATTTACTAAAACTGAAGATGCATTGATAACTTGATGTCCTTTATCTGACCACAATCCTATTACATTTACTTTAACATTAAAGCCACTAATTTGAATTACTATCACATAATCCCTGCTTATACAGTAAAATTAAAACACTTTAAAGAATGTTGTCTAAAATAAATAGATAAATAAACTGAAGTTAATAATAATGGAGAAGTTTTAGAAGTAATTTTCTGGGATTCTTTAAAACCTTATCTATATGGAAGAATTAAAAATTGGTACATATGTAAAAAAGAGTGGGATAAGGAGTTGATATCGTTGCAGTCAATTATATATAAATCGAAATCCAATTTAAAACCTTATGACAATTAAGCAAACACTGAGTTGAAAATATTACATCAGAAATATCTTGATGTACTTCAATGTATAATATCAACAAATCTGGAAAAATTAAAATTACAAACTTAGTCAATAAACCCAATAAGCTTACATGGGTTGGCTGTTAGATCTAAAAAAATAAATACTAATCATATTAAATAAATAATTTCTAAACAATGTGATAAAAATAAAAAAGTGACTGATATTAAAAGACATACTAAAATGCTTTAGAAAATATTATAAAGAAATTAATAACAAAGAGACAGACTTAGAAATTAACAACATAACCAATGACTTTCTGAAAGACAACATAAGGTTTAAATTAACCAAAGAACAAAGATCAAAAATTGATACGTCATTCTCTTTTAAGGAGTTAAAAGATCAAATTAATAATCTTAATCCAAATCAAGCCCCTGGTCTTGATGGTATAATCCCAGAAGTATACAAATTATTCCCAGATAATATATTAAATGTCCTATTAAAATTGTTGAACAAGTTAAATTTATGTTAACCATCTCCCCTCCTGGAAATATTCCCTGATCTTGCCTATCTTGAAACCAAATAAAGATTCTAACTTATGTAATTCTTACCATTGTATTTACTTATTAAAATATGTCTATTCTTGCAAAAAGATTGAACCTTGTTATGCCAGAATTAATATATAATGATCAGACTGGTTTTATACTACATAGATAGGTTAGGGTTATCATAATTTCAGGCTAGTTCTTCATGGATTAAAACAGGAATTAGCATCACCATTGAGCATGCTTTTCAATCAATCACAAAGTATTGGCTTAGTCCCAGTGGAATGAAAAACAGCTACCATCATCCCTTTGCACAAACAAGGTGCATCCACAGACCCCAGGAACTATAGACCCATTAGCTTGACCATCGTTATCAAAAAGGCCATGGAATCAATCATCATGGACCTTATTAACAAAGATATAGGAAATCTCCAAATGCTTGACCCCACCAAGTTTGGCTTTCCCAAGTTGAGCTCATGCCTGTTAAACTTGGTGGACTTTTTCATGACAGACACCAATGCCCTAAACGAGGGCACATCTGTGCATACAGCCTACCTAAACTTAGCCAAGGTCTTTGCCATAATCTCCCACTCATCATTGATAAACTCACTGAGCAGGTATCAATCCATATATTGTCAGGTGGGTTGTAAACTGGCTCACTGACAGAACTCATACAGTCAAAATAGGGGACTCCACCTCCTTCAGCAGACCCGTATCCAGTGGTGTTCCACAGGGATCGGTTCTGGGACCCCTACTGTTTGGAATCTACTTCTCCGAAGTGTAGGCTAAAACTAAGAACTGTGGCTGGCAACATTTGCTGATGACTGCAAACTGGTAGTGATCATTGAAACCCCTAGCAATGTCAACATCCTTCAAGAAGGTCTTACGCAGATGAATTACTGGTACCAAAGTCATGGTCTTAAACTTAATGCAAAAAATGCATTGTCATACCATATGTCAAGGGTGATGTTCCTGCAAACTGCCACATCAATAGCAATACTCTAAGCAAACAGTCTGTGGTGAAAGATCTGGGCACACAGGTTGACAGAAACCTTAACTTCGACCATCATGTCTCCACAGTGGTAAGAAGGGCATTTTATATTGCTCATCTCAAAAGTAAGGGCTTTGCCACCAGAAAAAAAGAGCTTATAACCCCCCTGTACTCTTCCCTCATTAGGCCAATAATAGAGTATAATGCTCCCTTTAGTATGTTCCTTTCCAAACATCTGCAGCAATTGGAGAGACCACAAAGGTTCCTTACAAAGAAAATTCAGTTTTTTCAAGATCTGTCTTATGTGGACATATTGAAATCATTGTCACTTTACAGTTTATTTTATTTATTTTATTTATTTTACATTTGTTAACCGGGATAGTCCGACTGGATACATGTCCATTTTCAGTGGAGGCCCGGGGAGAAAAGCTCCAAGGGTAAGCAGATACAGCATTACATAATACCAGCATTACATATTACAAACAGACTATTTAAAGAGATTACATAAGTAAGCAAGTTAAACAAGTTCCACAGGTTACAGTTAGTCCTGAGCACAAGTCAGGATTAAATTAAATTACACAGTAAACTGGTTAACAGATTTTTACACATTCGAGTTTGCCTGGCTTGATACATTGACATAGCCAGTTAAGTGACAAATGTTGTTTGAGTCTAGTTTTAAATTGACCTAAGGTGGAAAGTAAGGTAATATCAGCTGGAAGAGAGTTCCAGGATCTACTTACAGAGTTTGCAAAGAGAGAATCACCGGCTGTGTTATTAATTTTGCTAGTCTGAATTAGTAGTTTGTTAGAGGATCGAAGCGGTCTAGGATTGTTATAGGGGGTGATAATATTTTTAAGTGCAGGAGTATTATCCGGATTATAGAGGATTTTATAGGCCATAATCAGTTGGTTATACTGGATTAGGCTAGGTAGTTCAAGCCAACCAAGCTGATTTAGATTGATGCAATGATGTGTCCTAAAAGGCAGCCCTGTGGCAAACCTGGCAATGTGGTTGTAGCAAATTGAGAGTTTGTTAAGGACAGTCTTGTTCAAATTCGAGAGTAGAGGGGATGCATACAGAAGGGTTGAAAGAAGGTGAGAGCGAACTATGGCAATTTTAGCTGGAGGGGTTAGGAAGGCTTTTATTCTGTAAAGTGACCCTAGTTTTTTATTGATGGTTTTGATAGTTTGGTTAACATGTAGGTCAAATTTGAGATTATTGTCTATGATGACACCTAATAGTTTTGTAGATGGGTCAGGGGAGATTATTGTGCCATCATTTGATTTTATGGTAAAGGTGAAAGCGGTAGACCTATGTGTTGGTGAAAATAACAGCATTTTAGTTTTTTTGGGATTTAAGATCAGACAATGTTCAGAAAGCCAGTTTTCTATTGTATTAAAGGTGGTCTGGGTAGCTGACCATAACTCTACTGAAGATGTGGCTGAGCAAATCAGAGTAGAGTCATCAGCATATTGGATACAGCTGACTTTTGGGATGACAGTATAAAGGTCGTTAATGAAGATGGAGAACAGCAAGGGCCCTAGTATAGAGCCTTGTGGTACTCTGAGGGTGTTAGGTAGAAGGTTAGAGAGTTTGTTCTGCCAGAGGACAGCCTGCTGTCGACCATTCAGGTAGGATTGAAACCATTGGAGGGCTCCAGTATCTAGACAGAATGTTTGCAGGGTGTAGATTAAAAGTTGATGATCAACCATATCGAATGCCTTGGAAAGATCCAAAAAGAGGGCTGAGGATATATAATTATTGTTGCGATTATGGTTTATGGTGTTAGTAAAGGCTAGGAGGGCTGAAGTAGTGCTCTGATGAGGATGGAAGCCATGCTGAGTGTCTGCCATAAGGCGATTTTGGATTAGGTGGTGCATGAGTTGTCTATGAATACATTTTTCCATAATCTTTGCAAGTGGAGAGAGTATAGCTATTGGCCTATAATTGGAGAATTCAGTAGAGCTGCCTCCTTTGTGAAGTGGGATTACATAGGATATTTTCCAGATGGTGGGAATTTTAGCTTCTACTATGGTTCGATTGATTAGTATTGAGATGGGGTAAGCAATAGCATCAGCTGATTTTTGTAGGTACTCAGCAGGGAGTTGATCAGCAGAAAGTGTAGTGGGTTTTAATTTTATAATCAAGGTACGGATAAGTGAAGTGGCGACTGGTTGGAAGCTGAACGCAAGTAGGTTTCTAGGAGTGCTACTTTCAGGACCAGGGGAGCTAGGAGGTAGTTGGCTAGCTAGGGCTTGAATTGTCTCAGTAAAGAATTGGTTAAAACTATCAGAAACATCTTCAGGGGTTTTATCAATAGTAGCAGCAGGGATTGGGGTTGAAGTTTGTCCAGGATGTAGTAGATTATTTAAACCTGCCCAAAACTTCTGAGGGTTATTTTGATTTACTGTCTGTAAATTACAGTAGTATTGTTTTTCGTCTTGTAAAATTGATTTTTTGGTTTCGTTCCTGGATTGCCTGTATTTAATGTGATCTTGAGGGTCTTTAGAAGAAAGCCATAAAGCCCATGCTTTGTTTCTAAGGGTAATTTTGAGTTTAGACTCTATAGAAAGCCATGGTGCAGTTTTTGCCTTGGTTCTCTTTGAACGAACAGGTGCATGCAAATCAAGGATCTCAAGGAATTTGTTGTTAAAGTATGCTACTGCTTCCTCTAAGGGGAGGTGTTTTAGAATAGACCAATTACACGAGTTTAGTTCTTGTTGGAATTTGGCAGGGTCAAAGTTTTTATTGTTTCTAACCTTTCTGAGTAAGGGTTGTTGGGAATTAATGGTTTTGTGCTTAATTACATATGTGAGAAGGTGATCGCTTAGGCCATTAAGGAGGGTACCAGAGGTGTACAGTTGGGGGTGACTGTTTATGAGTACCCAGTCAAGTATACTTTCTTTTTGGTTGGGTTTACCTATCCTGGTAGGGGTGGATATGATTTGTGTAAATGCATGCAGGTTAATATGGGTGGTTGGGGATTCTAAGGAACAGGTGCCCCAGTCTATGTTAAAGTCTCCAAGTAGTAGAGTTTCTTGGGAGTAGTGACATGATAACCAGTGCAGGATATCTTCAAATGTAGATATATTGTTACCTGGGGGAATGTACATACAGATGATATTAATGCATTTATTTTCATTAAATTGCAATTTGGTGGCAAGAATCTCAGAGTTATTAATCTGAGGAGGTTGTATTACATCTATGGTGACATTAAACTCAGATTTATAGAGTACAGCTACCCCACCCCCCTTCCTCGAAGCACGATCCAGCCTGTGTATGTTGTACCCAGGTGGTAACACTTCATTGTCTTTAGTGTTAGGCTTTAACCAGGTTTCAGATAAACAGAGAATCTCAGGGGAGTGGATATCCAGAAGTGCATGCAATTCATGTACCTTGTTATTAATGCTTCTAATATTGAGATGACAGACTAGGAGAGAGTTAGTTGGCCTATTAATTGTAGGTTTGTAGCTTAGATTACAAGTAGAGGGGTATGTGTATCTGAAGTGAGTGGGCCAGGGTTGGGGTGAATATCACCACCAAGTATTAGGTTGAGTCTATACTTGGTGATGAACTTCAGGAATTTGTTTATTAGTTTGTGGTAGTGTTTGGATCTAGAGCTAATGTGCCTTGGGTTGAGATGTTGATAGACTGAACAAGATGTTGGATAGGATCTGGTACTGTAAGTATGGTTGAAGGTGGAAGGATTTACAGCTGGGGTGATAGTATGGCCTTTTGGGACCTGAAATCCCGTAAGAAACTGGTTTTCATACAAGGTAAGGAGGTATGGTGTGAACAAGAGGGGTAGTAAAGAGGAGTATATCATTATATGTGATTCAGCTAGTGAGTGAAGGAACTGTTTTACCTGGTGATGCAACACCAGAAGATAGAGTGGTGAGGTAAAGGTACTGGAAGGGGGATGGGAGAATGCCAGATGAAAGCTAATAGGTGCTATTAAATGTAGGTAGTAGAATAGGGGTGGGTGGAATTATCCCAGATGACAGCAGATAGGATCTAGAAAGTGGGGGAGTGGCTATAGTACTATAAATTTAGGGGCACTGGGGGCGGGAGGGAATTGGGGGCAGGGAGGGGAGCGAAGAGAGCCCGAGCATAGCGAGTGGGCTATTGCAGTTTACAAGGTTTCCTAAGGTGTCCTAAAGCTATAAGGTAAGTATTACAGCTCTAATGTAAGAGTCAATTTACTGCAGTTACAGGGGAATGAGGCAACCACTCAAGTAGAAACAAAGAGCCCTATGGCTGACCAATATGGTGACCTGCTTAATTACAAAGCACTGTAAGTGAAAGCTTAACAAATGTGTTTTGTGTGTAACCTACTCTGTTTAAATGTTGAGAGAAACTGATTGCAGTCCAGTAGACACCGTTTTGTAGGGAACTGTAGATTTCAATCTGTTTAAATGTTGAGAGAAACTGATTGCAGTCCAGCAGACACCATTTTGTAGGGAACTGTAGAGTTCAATCTGTTTAAATGTTGAGAGAAACTGATTGCAGTCCAGTAGACACCATTTTGTAGGGAACTGTAGAGTTCAATCTGTTTAAATGTTGAGAGAAACTGATTGCAGTCCAGTAGACACCGTTTTGTAGGGAACTGTAGAGTTCAATCTGTTTAAATGTTGAGAGAAACTGATTGCAGCCCAGTAGACACCGTTTTGTAGGGAACTGTAGAGTTCAATCTGTTTAAATGTTGAGAGAAACTGATTGCAGTCCAGTAGACACCGTTTTGTAGGGAACTGTAGAGTTCAATCTGTTTAAATGTTGAGAGAAACTGATTGCAGTCCAGTAGACACCGTTTTGTAGGGAACTGTAGAGTTCAAACAAAGTCACACCAGGTCAGCCAAGGGGGGAAGAGAGAGGGAGATCCTAATCACCTAGAATTGAAAAAAAATATATACACAATGTGTCATACAGACTTCTCAGAGGTGACCTGTGCCTTGCATATAGAGCAATCTCTAGCCCAGCTTTTATGGAAATGCTGCACATTCACAAGTCAAATGGCACATGGGTCTCTCGACCAAAGGACCTTAACCTGGTATGTGATATCAGCATAACTTACTGGAGAGACAGATTTATCTCACGGAGGTTGCCCCACCTGCCCCTCTTGGACAGGGGCAATAGATGCTGATTTTAGTGTCTGCTTGAACTGGACACCCTTAGGAACACAGGTTGAACTTGGCTAGGTTGTAAGGGCCCTAGGGCAATTAGCCTAATAACCTCCTATGATCCTATGATACTTAGTCTTAGTACTTTAATAGATATGGCTAATAAAAACAAAAAAAGAACTAACTATAATAAGTCTAGATATAAATAAGGCTTTTGATTCTATTAGTTGGAATTACTTGTTCAAAGCACTTAAAAATATGAATTTCCCCTAGATTTTATAAATCTTATAACTAATCTATATAGTAACTCATTCTCTTTTATTAAAAGTGGCCCTTTTCTTTCTAGCTCTTTCAAAATATTGAAAGGTACAAACAGGGTTGCCCCTTATCACCTCCATTACTTGCTGTAGCAATTGAATCTTTAGCAAACTTTATTATATCTAATAGCAAAATTCAAGGATTCTTGAAAGATGAAAGTTATTCCTTTAAAATTCAGTTATTAGCAGTTGACATTTTAATATCAAGTAGTGATGTTGAATCTTCAACAGAAAATTTAACTAAATCTGTTACTTATTTTAAAAAAGTGTCAGGTTTAATGTTTAACCCTGATAAAACAGAAACTTTACTTATTAATAAAAAGGTTAACAATTATTTAAGAAACTACATTTTATTTGGAACAATTTATAAATTAATTCTCTTGGAATTATAATTAAATCTACTGTAGAAGACTCAATAGCAGTACATTATAGTAATTTAATAGACACTGTTACTAAAATAATTATTAATTGGAACAATTTTTTTTTACAATGGAAGATAGACTTATGTTAAGGAAATTTCAAAATTAATTAAATTAATAAATAGTCTTGATAGAGTTTCAAAATTTATTATAACACACATGTGGAGACCCAGCAATTATAGGTGTTTCTCCCCGAACTAATAAACTCAGATCAAGTTATAGAATTAAAAAACAGAATTAATAACATTTATCAAACAGACCATTGTCATCAACCAATCAGAGATAATACAAGTCAATACTTCAATTCATTAAAACATTATGTTTCACTATACTAATTACATATAGTTCACATCACCTACAGGAACCCAACATTATGCTTCACTATACTAATTACATATAGTTCACATCACCTACAGGAACCCAGTCATCACTTTACTTAAAAATAGAATTGTGATTGCTACAAATTTACTTTGCTCATGAGAGGAAAGGAAAACTACTGATTAAGCATAAGTTTCAATACTTCTTCAGATGCATAAATGGAATTTGCTTTTTAAGTTATAGAGAACAATGAAGCAGATGCATTTATTTTTGCTATGGTTCACACATTCCTGGACATGCTCATTTGTGTTGTTTACTGCTTAAAAGAATCTGCTGACATGGTTAAAAGTTCAGTCATGCACACTGGCCACATGCAACTTCCTCTTCTTTTCAACATGCACAGATCCTTTTACAATACATTTTTCAACTTGCTTTTTTTTATTTTCTTTCACACTTACTTTAATAAAAATGATAGTCCTAACAAAAATACTTTTCTATCTGTGATCACTAATTATTTCCCTCCTAAAAAATCTTTAAGAAATTAAATTTTACTCTTCTTAATTTTCTCTGGTTCCCCAATAAATCAAGAATATCCTTTGACTGGCATGTTAAAAGTTGGCAAGAAGATGGATTAAGTTTTCCAAATGTTGAAATGTATGCCAAATCCATAATTTTCAATGTAATATCTCTGTGGTTAAATTCTTCTTACAATCCATGTTGAAATCCATTCATGAAAGGTTAATAAACAATAACAGCTATGTTGTAGAATCTCTCTCTAAATTTGGAATTAATAAATGTTATTGGATCTTGAAAGAGTTATGTTTAAATGAAAAGTAAAACATACCATTCTTCTTCCTTCACTGATTACATTCTTATAAAGTTTAAAAGATTAATAAATTCTAATTAAATAGTTAAAGATTTATTTTTTTATTGTTTACTATATCAAATACTGTGGGATGTTTGAGAATTTTTAATATAAACAAAATGCTAGACCTTAGAGATACAAATTTAATCTTTTGGCATCAATTCTTAATTGAAAATAAATCATATAATACAGATTATCTTCTTGCAATAAATTGTTTAGAGAATAATAATTGGTTGACTATACAATCTTGTAAAAAATATGTTTGTGATAAAATCAAAATCTCCATGGATTTTCAAACAAAACCTATTCTAAAGATACTTAATGTTTTTCCCCAGAATCAACAGTAACTTAAATAAGAATAAATCACATATATCAATAATTTATAAAATAAGAGAAGAGTTTGGTTCCACGGATTCATTATTTTGGAATTACTCAGATTAATGAGAAGGCTTTTTCCGATGAAGATAAATGCTTAATTCTTAAATCTGCAGGAAAATCTACTTCTTCTCTTTACTGGAAAATATATACGTGGAGATTTCTTCAAAGAACTTTTTTTAACTCCACATAAAGTGGCTGTAACATATAACTGTGGGAAAATTAATTGCTGGAGGGAGGTGTGATGAAGTCTCTAATGCAGATTGGTTTCATATGATATAGGATTGGAAAATAGTAACTCCTTTTTGGTTTGAATTTAGAAATTTTGCCAAGCTTTGTAGACAGATAATTTTATCATTTCTAACTCCATGATCTTATTTAATGCCCCAGTGTCAGATGCCATTCCTAGGGTGCAGGTGCCTCTCCTTTGGTCCATTTTAGCTATAGCATGAAAAATAGTTACAAAGAATTGAAAATGTAAAACTACTCTTTTTTCACTGAATTCATTAATTTAACAAAACAAAATGTCTGTTAAAAAGAATTGTCAACTGCCAAAATGAGAACTTCAGATATTACTCACCAGTTTAGATTTTGGTCAAAATTAAGTGATTTACTTGATAAATTTTAATGATTTAGTTTTTTATGTTATGATTTTGTTGTGGACATATGTAAATAGTTATTTTTTGTTTTATCTATCTTTAAATAATGTTGTACAATCTTTGTTTTTAAATTAATAAAAAGTTGTTTAAAAAAAGCACCCCAGCTCATTCATTCCCCCTGTGTAATGTCCTATGACCCACTTATTCTGATAGGGTAGAATGGCAAGCACACCAAAAGTGGGGACATAATAAGCATGAGAGAATAGCCCTGTGTTTTTCCTGCACATGCTTGTAGACATCACACAATCAGGAATGTAATAGGCCAATGTGATGATGTCACCTTTTTCTACAACTGATGTAACATACAAAGCTCCCTTCCCTCCTAACACCAAGCTCCTGCAAGTATTTTTTAATTCTCTGCTGGTGAATTGAACTTGGTTCATGCACACCAGGCATGTGTGTCTAAACCTCCCCAAGAAAATGAACAAATATGGAGAGATCAGTTCCTTCAGTGCCTTAGGTGCCAATTGATAGCCAAGGCTTCACCCATCTGTACTAGAGAACTGGTTGTATACACGTATGTGCAGACACAATTATTATATTAAATATGGGACTTTAAGAAAATTACTTTACTTTTCTTGTAGGACCTGTTCTCCTGGTTGGAAAAGTTATATCTGCAGCATGGTGCACCTGCTACATCCCCATGTTACTCGAGTAACCAATGCCAAGCTGAAGATTGTGCAGTTACATTTTATTAGTAAGGCACTAACTTGTACCTGGGCCAAGATGAGAATCTGGATGATCAATGAAATATGAATAAGAATCAGCATACTGAAAAAGGGAAGTAAAATAAAGTAGCATTAATTGTTGTGAAGACAGTGTGATAATCATGTTTGCAGCCAAATGATATGGAAGCATTTTTGTAGTCATTAAAGAAGCAAAGTTTCAGTGTCAATTTTTCAGCCAGCTACAAATTAGTTTCATAAAATGTTAGCTACTATTAGTAAGAAGTTGGTTTCAAAACCTTATGCAGTATATCTTGGAATGTAGCTTTTTTCTTTGTTTCCAATGTTTATTTGCTTTTCTTCACACTGTTTTTCTACTCTGCTCCTGTAGCTGGGCCTCCTTTCAGAAATGTTATCATGCTGAGACTATACATCTGATTGGCTAATTAACATGATCCATGATTTAGTTATTAATGTCCACAGGAAGGCCATTTGCCATCCTTCCTTCTTCTGTCCACGTACAAATGCTTATGAACATCCTCACAATCCTTCTCCCTTTTTCAGATCTCTACAAGAACACTGATAAAGCACTTCATTAATACTTTCCTGCACATTTACCTTATCGCTTCTTTTCCTGTCTTACTATATATGTAGTCCTTCTGGTTTGTTTATCGTACATCTGTGCCAGCATACATAATGCACTTACTGAGCCATATAAGCCTTACAGCAGAAAATCAGCATGGAGGCTCTAAAGAATGTTTTAGACAGTTATCAGATTAGTTATTTAAACACTGCTTGGTGGGAAAAGCAGAACAAACAGAACAGATAGCTTAAAAACAGTGAAAAATACCAGTAAATACTTAGCACACCTGCTAGTGGATAGGTTTGTTGAAAATTTCACTTCCTTGTCCCCTCTTAACTTATCACAAACCTTCCCCCAAACTCTCCCCCCACCCTACATATCTCAAGAGCAGATCCTCAAAGCCTTGTCCAAGGCAAAAAACATGACCTCTATGGAACCAGACAACATCCCAGGCTGTCTTCTAAACAGGTTAAAACATGAACTAGCCTCACCACTAAGTACCCGTTTCAATCATAGCCTAACCACAGGCTTTGCTCTTGCAGAATGGAGAACAGCTGTAGTTATTCTCCTCCATAAAGGTGGCCTAGCAACAGCCCCAGGGAATTACAAACCCATAAGCCTGACCAGCCTCATCTGTAAGGCCATGGAATATATCATTATGGACCTCATAAATAAAGACATGCGCGACCCCCAAACCCTGGCTCCTACTCACTTTACCTTCATGAAGGACAGATCCTGCCTGTTAAATTTGGTGGATTTCTTTGAAAATGTGACCAAGGCCATTGATGAGGGTAAATCTCTGCAGACAGCATACCTCAACCTGGCAAAGGCTTATGACACAAACCCACATTCATGTATTACTGATAAACTTAGCAAACTGAATGTAAACCCCTTTGTTGTAAGATGGATTACCAACTGGCTCACAAACATGACACACAATATCAAAGTGGATGACTCCACATCAACCAGCAGATGTGTTACCAATGGGATGCCACAGTGGTCAGTGCTGGCCCCCTACTGTTTGGTATATACTTCTCAGAAATTCAGGTCAAAACTAAGGAATTGTGGCTGACAAAGTTTACAGATGACTCCAAACTAGGTGCAATCATTGAATCTCCAAATGATGTCACTATACTCCAGGAGGGTCTCACACAGACCAATGACTGGTGTATTAGTAACAATCTCAAACTGAATGCAAAGAAATGCATCATCATTCCCTTCAGCGCAATCCCCCCTCACACTATCAAATCAACAACAATACCCTAAGTACTCATGAAGTGGTAAAGTACATGGGATCACAAGATGACTGCGACCTTACCTTCAACCACCTTGTGTCTACTGTAGTAGGGAAAGTTTTCTAAGTAGCACACTTGATTAGTAAAGGCATCCCCTCAAGATCAAAAGAGGTTATGCCCCTCTATATTCAGCACTTATCCAGCCCATAATTGAGTATAACACCCTGTTTGGCATGTACCGTACAAAGCACCTGCAGCAATTGGAGAGACCTCAGAGGTTTCTAACAAAGAAGATCAAGGGACTCTAGCATGTGCCATACACAGACTGACTAAAGCCCCTTTCACTTTACTCTATATGATATAGACTTGTTAGGGGAGACTTATACCTGGCTTACAGAGCAATCCCAGACCCAAGCCTAGTGAACTTGTTGCATATCCGTAAATCAAACAGAACTAGGACCACCCATTCCAGGTACTTAAATAAGGCCTGTGAGTTAAATAGGACAGACTGGAGGGACATATTTATCTCCCAGTGCCTGTTATGCCTTTGGAACAGGCTACCAATTCATGTGAAACAGAGCACCTCTATAACACTGTTCAAGGGGAACCTGGACGAGTGGATGTGGCATTATAAATTCTTACCAGGGATAGAGCCCTCAACCCTCCTGGACATGGGCAGTCATCACTAAATGCAATCTTAGGTATTGACTAGCATTTCTGTGGTATTACATTGGGATGAAATGTCTAGGCTTAAAATGACCTCCAGGTTGATAGCCTAGTAACCTCCTATGGTAATCACAGCAGGCTGTTCCATGTCACTAACCACTCCTACATTACTCAGCCCATATACAACTAAATCATACATGTAAATGCTAATTCCACAAAATCCCCTTGTTATTTAAGCATGTATGTATGTAGTATAGCACTCCAACTAAATCTTGTATAAGTTCTGAACTTACATTATGTAATACAAACTGAACTGAATTCATGTACTCTCACACACTCACAGACACACACACACACACACACACACACACACACACACACACACACACACACACATACACACACACACACACACACACACACACACACACACACACACACACACTCACACACACTCACACACACACTCACACACACACTCACACACACACTCTCTCACTGTAAATTTACTATGGAATTCCATGTCACTAAAGCACACAAGTTCAGTACTTGTACCATGTAATGTGTGCCCTGCATAGAAGAACATTAGTGTCTCCCTAAAAAGACCAGGTTGGGTGTTTTTTAAATTGTCATCATCATAAAGTCTCCTTTTCCCATTTTTACATGGGGTTAGGATGTATTGTCATCTATTGCCATCTCTCTCTATTCTATGGCATTCTTCCTCCTTCTTCGACACTCATGCTTGACTCCCACAGGTCTTCTCTCACACAGTCCATCCACCCCTTTTCTGAATACCCTTGTTCCCTCTTGCTTTCCTACTGTCTGTCCCAAATCTTCACCAGATTGTCTTCTGCTTTTTTGCACATGTTCTCAAGCCACCATGATCTGTTCTTTTTGACCTTTTCTGCAATTGGAGCTACTTTGGTTTCTGCTCTTAAGTCTTCGTTTCTTTGTTTGTTCCACAGTATGTATCCTACCACCCAAAAGCAGCCCCTCTGATTCTAGATCTGATCTCCTCCTCATTCAGACCTCACTTCTCCTCAACCCCCCCCCCCACAAATACTTGTAGTTGTTAACCTGTTGCACTACTTTCCCTTCTATCTCAGTTTTCAGCTTCTTCTGATTTTCCCCATTTGCTTCCATTGCAACTGTCTTATCTGTACTCAGTTTCATCCCTTGTGCCTTCAGTTTTACATTCCATTCCCCTATTCTTTACTGAGGTTGTTGCTCAGAGTCTGCCTGTAATGCCACATCATCTGCATACAGCAATGTTGTTGATCTGTCACTTGTGACCTGTTTGATAATGTAGTCCATCACCAGTATGAACAGCAGTGAGCTCAGAACTGAACCTTGGTGCACACCCACTCCCACTGGGAACCCCTCTGTGAGACCAAACACTGTTTGTACTTGAGTCATTGGGTCCTTGTACATAGCTTTCCCTAATTCGAAGAATGTTTCTGGGACTTCAAACCACTGCAGGACTACCAAAATTACCTTTCTTGGGACCTTGACATATGCTTTCTCCAAGTCTAGGAACGTCCATTTGGATGTTTTCCTCATTTCTAGATTCTTCTTAAGTGTGTCTCTTACTGCAAACATTGGGTCAATTGTGTTGCATCCTGACCTGAATCTGAACTGCCCATCTCTAGAACAGTAGTCAAAATTAAGGGTACTCTTCAGACTCCAGGATAGTGCCTTCACTGTGGGCCATTCAGCTCTGTACTGGGATACTAGGCAGATACTGGGAGTTGATTCTGACTTGTTGTCATTTCTGAACTGGAGTGTGATGATACGTTTCCTCACAGGCATCACTGGTATGAGTGCATAATCATTCCAGGGTTCCATGTCTGTCACCACTGGATATTTAACCAGAACAACTGCCTGTCCAGGATAGTACTCAGCCATGATGCTGATATATGATTCATCAGAAATAAATATTAAAGTACAAACATCCATGCCTGCAAAAAGTTCAGTCAGTTCCCCAACAGAGTTTTGCCCATAAAACCCTAGTCCTGAGGACTAGCCTTCCAAGTTTATTACAAAGTGGACCACACAGAACCACAAGTTTGGCTGTGAAGCAGGCAGCAAATGTCTTTGGGCAAGTAACTGCCCCTTCATGTTGCCCATGGCTTATAAGTTGATCTGTTTTTTTGAGAATGAAGAGGCTCAAGTGTATCTGGTACTTGGTGGAGAGCAAGTCATGCCTTTTACACAGTTTATATAGCAGGTTCTGAGGTGGTCCAGGCTGATTAGGACATTTGAAGTCAGGCTGCCCCATAAAGGATAGGGCAGGCACACCCTTTAATGGCACTATCTTCGGTGAGGAAAAGGTCTTATTCACCATTGTAAAGATACAGAGCGAACGAAAAATAAGTGATTCTTGTGCATCTTCCCCTGGAGTATATATCTGTAGCTGATGTGAGATCCCGTGTGGACATTTCTGCTGGTAGTAGTGGGTGAAGCAGTGGAGCAATTTGAGTAGTGATTGTTGTCATTATCCAAACTTCATTACTGCTTAACACCAAAGCTGAAGAGGTCAGTGTGCTCTCAAGCTGGTGGAGAGATGGAAGTAATATAGGGAAAGTGAAAGTTTGTGTACCGTCAGCTCTTGAGGAATAGCTGGAGTGTGATCTGACCACTGAGACATGTCTTCTGTCCCAGGACTCATACCTTTCAACTGTCCAGATTTTTGCAAAATGTCCAGATTTTTGCCTCATATTTTTTTGTCTGTTCCTCATAAAATTTGTGTTATGCTAGCAAATCACTGGGATGATCTGAGGATCGAGGTCACCAAATAATGACATACATTTGAGTTTCAGACTTCAAATTCTGCATAAAACGTATGTTAACACAAACCCTGTTAATTTAGCAACTTTCTAAGTTCATTTATAAGAACAATATTTAAACTCTGTCCCTATTTTTGGACCTTTGTCCTTCTCACTTTGTCAGGCTTTGTCCATATTTCTTGCATTAAGAGGTTGAGAGGTATGCCCAGGATCCTTTAAGGGGGCAGTTGTAGGTACGTCTCTTTACACCATAGCAGTGTAAGCAGCTGGTCTACTGTTCCTGTCCTGGTCTCCATATGTTGACTCATTACCTTAGTATCCATGTTGCACTGATTCTATGAAATCATAGATGTTGGAAGAAGCAATGCAGTCTTTGGCTAAGCAGTATCCTATATACAAGACATATTCAGACCACCCAGATTTTCAGTAAACAAATAAGTTGCAGTTAAAGTACTAATCCCTGGCACTACAGTTACTCTGAAGATATGATCAGTGGCGTAGCTAGCAGGGGGCAAGAGGGTCAGTCCGGCCCGGGTGACACTTTTGGGAGTGTCAACTTTAACACTTTTAAAAAAAAAAAAAACTGTTTAAGGGCGTTCTTCTTTAAGAACAGTCCTGTAGCATCACATCTGTGAATGCCTTGTTCTTTTTCCTGTTCGCACGCAATTTGAAATATTTGCCTGTAGGAGAGTCTTCTAAGCTGCTGCTGCCAGATTTAATTCTTCTTCTGCTGCTGCTGGTACAGAGTGTTGTTTCCTGCCTGATTTAATTCTGCTGGTTCTGTTCGTAATTCTGTGCATCCGATTTAATTCTGGTGTGTGTGTGTGTGTGTGTGTGTGTGTGTGTGTGTGTGTGTGTGTGTGTGTGTGTGTGTGTGTGTGTGTAATGCCCCAATGGTTAGTGTTACTCAGGTTCAAAGCCTGTTCCTTAGGTACAAGAGCCTGAATTGTCTACCCATACCACCACTTGTGATTCAAGCTCTTAACTGTCCAGATTTTCACAGAATGTCTGGAATGTTTGGCTCATACTTTTGGTCTGTTCCTCTTAAAATTTGTGGTTTTCTGGCAAATGAGTCAGAACTGAATTCACTGAATAATGATAGCCATTTCAGTTTCAGTCTTCCTATCTTTCAGGAAATGCATGGTAACACAAAACACTTGATTCTAGCAACCTTCTAAGATTATACAAGAAATGTTTAAAATGTGTCACTGGTTTTGGGCCTTTGTCCCCCCCCCCCCAATAAATTTTGGCTTTTTCCAGATTTCTTGTATTGCAAAGTTAAGAGATTTAGTTGTGTCAAGTGGATTTTACAAAGAGCTGAGAGTGTTAGAGGAAGAGAAATGTAGTGCTGTGTATGGAAGTCTTTTTGCATTGTTAGTAGCACAACAGGTAGTATACTTGCTTTTGATGCTGAAGGCTGTCGGTTCTACTCCCACGGTATGTATATGGATTGCTGATAACTGCACTGTGGTCTACTTTATAGGGAGTGGATGCTGCAGTCCTCTGAATGTCCTCCATTGGAGGAGATACCTAGTAACTAGGAACCTGTTATCAGTTTGCCATCTATTCTGTATTGCAATATTACTAGCTTATCATTTTTTTATGTAACATAGGCACTTTATTTGTAGATGAAACAATGAAATATAAAGTTGTTTGCTAGCAGCAACCTCTTTATTAGTTACAGATCTCTTTAATGTGGAATTATTTAGATGACTTTTTCTTCTGCAGAGAAAGGACATATTTACTGATATTGGTGGATTGTAATGACGGAAGTTTGAGTAGATTTTTATGATGGAAATGTTCTGAACTCGGGAGTTTTGTCATTATTGGTTCATAGATTTTGTTTCATTGCTTAATGGAAAAATGTTCAAAACAATTAAGTTAAAACACGTTCTTACAAGTGTGCTGTATTATACAAGGAATATAATTAAATACAATCAGGAAGGTGAATTAAAGAACACATGTATGTGTAAAAGGGGCCTATGATTTGAAAACAGCCCGAAGGTAAACTTTAACCTCCAGTAGCCAGATGCATTTTCTTTGAATGTGGGTTTCAGTGCTGTTTCAATGTATGTGAGTTTCAAGGGCAGAGAAGTTTTAATGCTAAGTCTTCTAAAAAATAATAAAAAAACCTAAACACAATCAGAATACTCCACTTTACTGTCACGATGAACACATACAAAACGTCCCAACAACTGATGAACACATACAAAATGTCCCAACAACTAAGCACTTTCACCAACAATTATTGTTGGTGAAAGCTCTTAGTTGTTGGGACATTTTGTATGTGTTCATTGTGACATTAAAGTGGAGTATTCTGCTTGTGTTTAGGTTTTTATTATTTTTTTAGAAGTGTTATTGGTTTTACCCTTTTTGGGCTTTCTTTTTGTGTTAATGAAAAGTCTGTTTTCATTGTGAGACTGTATTGCTTTGTTTAGAAGATGTCTATCAGTGTTTGTGCTGTAAAACTTGAAATAAAAGATTTAAATTAAAACCAAATAATCATTGTAGAAGTAAAGCATAAAGCAGTATGCACATTACAGTGTTTATGGTAAATGTGGAGAAATAGCCAAGTAATGGGACACTGTAATGCCTGCGGGGGGGGGGGGGTTGTGTATGGGGGTCCCCATCTGACCAGGATTTTGTGAAGTGGGAGGGGCTGCCTCACAAAAGACAGCCCTGGGCAGCACAAACTCTAGCTACGCCACTGGATAAGATAGAAACAGCTTCTGACTTCTTCAGCTTGTACAGGTGGGCTCTAGTAAGTAGTCTTATCTAGCAGTAAGGGCAAAAGGAACTCTAGTTCTGATCCGGTCTTTGCAAAACCATTTTCAAGTAGCAGCTCTTTTGAAGAGTTCAAAGGCAGCTAATTACTGGTGCAGTTAAATGCAGAGTGCAGAGGACTGATGTTTAATTTTATTCAACCTTCAACTGCCTACTGAGCAAGGTGCAGAATGTCCCACCCTATTCAAAAAACAAAAAAATAAACAAAAACAAACTTCCGCCTCTTCACATAGCCAGGGATGATGATATTAATTAGTTTTTGATGGTTTTTGGTTGATATAATGGATAAGGTGTTTACCTCATAGACAAGAGGTACAGGGTCTAATTCTCATGGGGGGGGGGTTGGTGAGGTTCAAAATTGTCCACAAAGACAGCCGACCCAAGAACCTATATACATACTAAATCTAGAGCACTTGATAATAGTTTTCAATCTTACTCACAAACACTGGCTAATCTACAATGTATGTACTGTACCTGTGTACTATGTATGTATTTTACCTATGTTCCAAATTTCAGCTGTACACCACAAATCTATTAATTACCTTTATTTTTAAAATTAATATTTTTTTGTTTGTTCTCTCCACTGTAACTGTTTATGTGCCGCATACCACTGTAAAAACATGTCTCTTGTAATTTGTATGTATACTGATCATGTCTAAATAAATAAATGTGTCTGTAATTTTTCTTTGTGGAGCTTTTCTCCTCGGGCCTCTGCTGAAAAAGGGCCTTTTTGGCTCAGTCAGACACCCCCGGTTAACAAATGTAAAATAAAATAAATAAAATAAGTATTTCTCTCATTTTAAATGTCCATCAGATTTTTAAGTGTTAGAAAAAGTAAAGCATATGGTGCACATGTGCATACCCCCCCCCAAGCAAGAGATAAATAAAGCAGGTAGAACAGGAAGTATGCAGATGTGCCTCTCTTATGTGGGACATGCCCACCAAACCTGCAGACATTGACAGGAGGTAAGTAGATGTGCCTTTCTTATGAGGGACATGCCTACCAAACCTACAGACATTGACAGGAGGTATGTAGATGTGCCTGTATTATGTGGAACATGCCTACCAAACCTGCAGACATTGACAGGAAGCATGCAGATGTGCCTGTATTATGTGGGACATGCCTACCAAACCTGCAGACATTGACAGGAGGTATGCAGATTTGCCTGTATTATGTGGGACATGCCTACCAAACCTGCAGACATTGACAGGAGGTATGCAGATTTTCCTGTCTTATGTGGAACATGCCTGCAAAACCTGCAGACATTGACAGCAGGTATGCAGATGGGACTGTATTATGTGGGACATGCCTACCACACTTGCAGACATTGACAGGAAGTATGCAGTGGTGCCTGTCTTATGTGAGACATGCCTACCAGAAGTGCAGACATTCAGCGGAAGTAAGCAGATGTGCCTGTATTATGTGGGACATGCCCACCAAACCTGCAGACATTGACAAGAGGTATGCAGATGTGCCTGTCTTATGTGGGACATGCCCACCAAACCTACAGACATTGACAAGAGGTATGCAGATGGGACTGTATTATGTGGGACATGCCTACCACACTTGCAGACATTGACAGGAAGTATGCAGTGGTGCCTGTCTTATGTGAGACATGCCTACCAGAAATGCAGACATTCAGCGGAAGTATGCAGATGTTCCTGTATTATGTGGGACATGCCCACCAAACCTGCAGACATTGACAAGAGGTATACAGATGTGCCTGTCTTATGTGGGACATGACAACCAAACCTGCAGACATTGACAGGAGGTATGCAGATGTGCCTGTCTTATGTGGGGCATGCCTACTAAACCTGCAGACATTGACAGGAGGTATGCAGATGTGCCTGTAATATGTGGAACATGCCTACCACACTTGCAGACATTGATAGGAAGTATGCAGAGGTGCCTGTCTTATATGAGACATGCCTACCAGAAGTGCAGACATTCAGCGGAAGTATGCAGATGTGCCTGTCTTATGTGGGACGTGCGTACCAAACCTGCAGACATTGACAGGAAGGATGCAGATGTTCCTGTATTAAGTGGGACATGCCTATCAAACCTACAGACATGACAGGAAGTATGCAGATGTGTCTGTATTATGTGGGACATGTCTACCAAACCTGCAGACACTGACAGGAAGTATGCAGATATGCCTGTATTAGGTGGGACATGCCTACCAAACCTGCAGGCATTGAGAGGAAGTATGTGGATATGCCTGTCTCATGTGGGACATGCGTAGCAAACCTGCAGATATTGACAGGAAGGATGCAGATGTTCCTGTATTAAGTGGGACATGCCTATCAAACATACAGACATTGAGAAGAGGTATGCACATGGGCCTGTATTATGTGGAATGTGCCTACCAAACCTACAGACATGACAGGAAGTACACAGATGTGCCTGTATTATGTGGGACATGCCTACCAAACTTGCAGGCACTGACAGGAAGTATGCAGATGTGCCTGTATTAGGTGGGACATGGCTACCAAACCTGCAGACATTGGCAGGAAGAATGCAGATATGCCTGTATTGTGTGGGACATGCCTACTAGACCTGCAGACACTGACTATGTGGGACATGCCTACCAAACCTGCAGACACTGACAAGAAGTATGCAGATGTGCCTGTATTATGTGGGACATGCCTACCAAACCTGCAGACATTGACAGGAAGTATGCAGATGTGCTTGTATTATGTGGGACATACTGGTAAACAGAAAGGCACCAGGGTAACAAAACAAGTAAAATCACAGAACCTTTATTGTCCAAAAGTAGAATAAAAATTCGTAAATACAACAACTTTTACTGACTAAGCGCTTTCACTCTCATGAGCATCTTCAGAGTCAGTTAGCTTCATTGAGAGCAAATTTTAAATACAACTATAAATTAGTGCATAATTAAACAGAGATAGTGAAACCAATTAATCAATCAATTGTCCCCTATAATGCTTGTTCACCAAGCCTTGAACTCCTACAAAATAGTGTTTTGTTTACTGAAATCCCTGTAAATAGTTACTAACAAAAATAAAAAATAAATGAAATAAAGTAAAGTAAATGAAATGAAATGATGTAAATTAAAAACAACGTGTGCAATAATAATATTCCTTGTAAGCAGAAAACTCATGTCTGTTACTATGTTTAAAAATAACATAGTTGTATGTTATATACAGGCTGCCTTATATCTTAAAATACATGCTAGAGACAATATGTCGTTGATACCAGGAGCATTACTGGCATCCAGTCTCAGTTGCCAAAGACATTCCCTTATCTCCAACACAGTTTTGTAGTCTCCCCAAACTCCTTTGTATAAAGCCTGTCAATAACAAAAAAAATAAACTTTTTAAAATGTGGACAGTGGTTCGTATGTAAATATAGTGAATTAGTGGTTTTCTTCTTCTTTATGTCCCTATAGTGTTCTAATATTCTTTGTCTTAACTTTGTAGTAGTCATTCCTATGTAGAATGCTGGGCAAGATAAACAGGTGGCAGCATAAATAACCATGCTCGTATTACAATTACAGTGGCCAGGGCTCTTCAAAGTTCTCTTAAAGCTACCTAGACAGACATAGGGACCATCATTAATAAATTTACAAGCCCTACAGTTGCCACATTTGGCCATTTTGGCAGGTCTTTGTCCAAAGGATCTAGGGGTCCTCTCTAGTAAATCTTTCAAATTCAAACCTCTACTGTTGATAAAAGTGGGACTTTTACCTAGTGTGTTGTGTAAATCGGCAGGGATAAGATTTTCCCAAGCACCGTGAATGACATCCCTGACTTCAAATGCTAACACATTGTGTTGTAGTACCATTCCTGTTGGCATGTCTTTCCTGTCAAGTACTTCTTTATATTTGATAACTTTGTCACACAACCTATGTGTGTCATGTAAGATGGGAACAAAGTCAGTAGACCTTCTTCTAAGTATTTCATGTTGAAGCGTCAAAAGTATGTCAGTCGGGTAACTTCTTTGGACAAATAAATCCCTCAATATGTCTAGTTCAACTGTAAAAATGTCATCCTCACTTATAATACGAGACAACCTGATCATCTGGCCCTTGACTACATTCCTCTTGACATAGGCAGGGTGACAACTCTTGTAGTGTAGAAATGAGTTGCTATAAGTTTTTTTTCTATACAATCTGGATTCTAACTTGCCATTTTTGATATATAATTGTAAATCCAGATAGTCAATACTCTTCTTGTCAACCTTGTGTGTAAATTTTAAAAATATAGTCGTATTGTTCAAATATGGAATAAATTCTTCCAGTTCATCAAGTGTACCTTTCCAAAAAAACAAAATGTCGTCCAAGAATCTTAAGTAGATAGGCATCTTAGCCTTGTAATCAGATGTCAATACAAACTGATCTTCCCATTCTGCTAAAACGAGGTTGGTATAAATGGGCGCACATTTCGCGCCCATAGCAACCCCAGTGGACTGTCTATAATATTAATCTTCAAAACCCACGTAGTTGTTATCCAACACCATTTGCATCAGATCCAGCAACAAACCCTTCTTGATCCAGTGCAAATTGGTGTGTTTATCCAGACTCTTACTGAACCAGTCAAGCCCAAGGTCGTGGGGAATCACTGAGAATAAACTGATGACATCAACAGTTATCAACAAAAATTCTCCCAAATCTTCGTTGGTTAAAGTTCTAAGGCAGTCCAAGCAATGCCATGAGTCTTTCAAAATGTAAGGCAACCTGTTCAAAATATTCTTGGTCACCATGTCTATGTGTGAAGCTAGTGGTTCAGTTTTAGATCGTCTAGCTGCAACTATTGGTCTAAAAGGTGGGTTAACTATATTTTTATGAATTTTGGGTATACCAAAAAGAGTGGGTATGACCGGGTGTTCTACCAATAAATATTTGTATTCCTCAGGATCGATGATTCCTTCACATAGCAACTCATAAAGCATCCAGTCTATTTTGGTGTAAGCCTTCTGGACATCAAATTTAGAGGCTGACTCATATGAGTTGGAATCATTTAAAATGTTCTGCATCTGCACTGAGTAGTTAGTGTTGGTCATAATAACCACTCCTCCACCTTTGTCCGGTTGCATAACCCTATATTCCTTGTTGTCAGAAAGTTCCTTTAAGCAAAATACTTCTGCAGATGTTAAGTTGTTTTCAAATACTATCTGTCTATTGTCAAGAAGCTGCCTAATTTGCATTGTACATAGACATTCAAAGGCTAGCACGGCAGGGTGGTATGGGGGTATAAATGTGCTGCTTCTTCTAATTGTAAATGTTTGTGACTCACTATCAGTCCTTTGTTTAGTGCTAAAAAATATTTTTAAATTCAATTTTCTTGTGTAAAGCATTGACAGGAAGTATGTAGTTGTACCTGTCTTATGTGAGACATGCGTAGCAAACATGCAGACGGTGACAAGAAGTATGCAGATATGCCAGTATTATGAATGACATGCCCACCAAACCTGCAGACATTGAGAGGAAGTGTGTGGATATGGCTGTCTTATGTGGGACATGCGTAGCAAACCTGCAGACATTGACAGGAAGGATGCAGATGTTCCTGTATTAAGTGGACATGCCTATCAAACCTGCAGACATTGACAGGAAGTATGCAGATGTGCCTGTATTATGTGGGACATGTCTACCAAACCTGCAGACATTGACAGGAGGTATGCAGATATGCCTGTAATATGTGGGACATTCCTATTAGACCTGCACACATTGAAAACAGGAACTGTATATGAGTATATGTGTATATACCTTTAAGAAGCTGTCCAAGGGCTTGTACAAGTGTATAAATACGGAGCACATGGGAGCCTGACTGCCATTTTGTAGTAAGCCGTGGAGATGTAAGCATGTATGTATATAAGGTCTGTCTGTTAACCAGTTTGTTTGTATTTTATGATGCTGCTATCCATCCTGATGTGTTTCTATACATTCGACCATTTAAACGAAATTCCATGCCTGCTTGTTATCTCTGTCAGAAAGAGCAACGAGCAACAGGAACAAAACGTCTTTGAAAAGTAGCAACATTGGCCAAACATTTGGACTTTTAAATGGCAAACCATTTGAATATCAAGTAGTACAAGTCTTCTACTTCCAGTAGGAATGTGGGTTACTACTACGCCACAAGGTCATCCTTTCTGAGAAAAGATGCAACATGTCCTGTCTTTCATATACAGGTGCCACTAGTACATTGGTCATGTTGTCTAGTTTTGTGTACTAGACAGATTCAGAAATCCAACCTGATGAGTAGTAAATCAAAGCTAAAAGCAGGGACAAGTGCAGGGTGTACATAAGGCCTGAAAATAAAACTTTTCTCCAAAATAGGGACAACTATCGGACCCTAAAACGATCATGAAAGAATCAGAGGTGGAGGTGTATCCATCTTCATTAAATCAAACTACACCTCAAGACTGCTGAAACAGTATGACTTTCTCAAGCTTCTCCAGATCTAATTAACTATAGGTAAAATACCCCTCCACGTCATCACTAGCTACGGGTCCCCCCCATGAACCAGGAGAAGGACACCGCCTACATGGACTAGCTAGAGTTCATCAGTGTACAGCCAAACACCTTGGTCATGGGAGATTTCAACTATCCTTCCATCAATTGCCTTAGATGAGCTCAAACACGATCGCTATGAGGTTCCTGGACTTTAATTCAAATGCACTCTAACAGTTCGTCCACACCCCCAAAGGAGCTCATATGTCCTGGAACTAGTGCTCACCAACATGCAGGTTCACTGCACTACCCCCCTTTGTATTGTCCTCCTTGGTAAGATCAGATCATAAATCTGTCTCATTTGAAGTAAAGATCAAACCTGACACCCCAACAGGAGTAAAGAAAAAACAAAAAATTCTCCAAAGCAAACTATTGCCTACTAAGTGATAGTATAAAATGTTTCAAAGCCCCTGCCTGCATAGCCAACAATGACTCCTATGAAGAGGAATACACAAATGCCCTAAACAGCCACTTAAACAAATGCATTGATTCGGCTGCACCCAACAGGAACAAAACCAGGTCTTCCTGAAAAAAACAAACCACCCTGGTGGACTGCAAGTATAATAAGCTACACAACAAAAGAAAGAAACTGATATCTAACAACAGGAGGGAACTTACTCAACAGAGGAAGAGTACCCTCCACAGCTTGAACAAGCAAATCAGATACTGTGTTAAGTCCTCCTAGACTATCTATGAGTCTAAATTAGCTTCCCCTAGCTAAAGACAGTAATAAAGCATTGCTTAGCTACATCTGAAACTTTAAAGTGAATGCCCAGCTGTCTACTGAAGTTATAGTGGATGATACCACTCACACTGAACTTATGGAAATTGCCAACCTGCTAACAAACAGATTTCACAAATAGCTTCAACCCTCCCCCCCGTCCTCACCATACATACCCCAAAGCATTCCCGACACCAGTCCTCTCCCAAGTATCTCCAAAGAATAGGTCATACAAGCACTGTCCATGGTCAAAAACAAAGCATCTATGGGACCAGATAACATCCTGGGCTGCTTACTAAACAATCTAAAGAAAGACCTAGTGGAACTAGACTTTACAAAGACATTGGGAACCTCCAAACATTTGACCCAACCCAGTTCGGCTTTGTTAAGGGCAGATCGTGCCTACTAAACCTGGTTGACTTCTTCGAGACAGTCACTAAGGCCATAGATGAGGGAAAGGTGGATCACGCAGTCTACCTTGACCTCACCAAGGCATTTGACACCATTCCCCACTCGGGTATTACAGAAAACCTCACCAGCCTGAACATAAACCCCTACATCACGAGATGGGTTGCCAACTGGCTTACAGACAGAACTCACACGGTAAGAATAGCGGGCTCCAGGTCCGACTCTAAACCAGTCACAAGTGATGTCCCACAAGGCTCAGTCCTGGGCACCCTACTGTTTGGCATATACTTTTCAGAAGTACAGGCAAACACAGGAGGACAATGACTAACCAAGTTCACCGATGACTGCAAACTGGGAGCCATAATTGACTCTCCAGCTGACATGGACATCCTCCAAAAGGGCCTTACTGAGATGGACACCTGGTGTCAAAGTCATGGCCTCAAGCTAAATGCCAAAAAATGCCTAGTCATCCTGTTTGGGAAAAAACACAACACCCACAAATTACTACATAGGTGGCAGCTCCCTTAATACAGAAGAGGTAATAAGAGATCTGGGGACCCAGGTAGATAGTAATCTCTCCTTTGACAGTCATATTGCCAAAGTAGTTAAGAAATCCGTCTATGTGGCCCATCTAATTACTAAAGGGTTTGCATCTAGAAATAAAGAGGTTATAGTGCCCTCTACTCGTCACTCATTAGACCCATCATAGAGTACAATGCCCTATTTGGGATGTAACTCACAAGACACTTCCAACAGCTGGAAAGACCACAAAAGTACCTCACCTAGAGGATTACTGGCCTCAAACATATGTCCTATGCAGCCTGACTGAAAAAACTCTGGCTGTACTCAGTGGCATATTGCTTACTCAGAGGTAATCTCTGCCTGACTTACAAAGCCATGTCCAACTCAGAATTAATGGACATGCTCCACCTAAAGAAATCCAAGTGATTGCAAGCCATGTGCTCTAGTGAGCTAAACCTCGCCACAACAATAAATAGAACATGCTGGAGGGATAGATTCCTGTCACAGAGACTCCTCGTGCTTTGGAACAGAATTCCAAATTACATCAGGCAGAGCCCTTCACTAATACTCTTCAAGAGAAACCTTGACAAGTTGATGGGTAGAAAATATACCCCTGGGGATCACTTCATTGGCTCTGCTTGATAGAGGATCAGTTAATTAATCAATTTGGTGGCAAAAGCTAGGCTTATAAATGCCCTCGGGCAGATGGCCTAGTACCTACCTATGAACCTATGAACTACTTGCAGTCTCTTTACCCATAGCCTGAGAAGTGGCTTTGTCCCAACAGAGTGGAGAACAGCAACAGTAATCCCCTTACACAAAGGGGGTCCATCAACTGAACCTGCGGGCCATCAACCCATAAGCCTAATCAACCTTATCTGCAAGGCCATGGAAAGAATCCTCATGGACCTTGTCCACAAGGACATAGGCAACTTTCAAACCCAGTTTGGTTTTGTCAGGGGCGAATCTTGCTTATTACACCTAGTGGATTTCTTTTAGAATGTCACCAAAGCCCTGGATGAGATCAAAATAGTACATACCACCTATCTTGATTTAACCAAAGCCTTTGACACAATTCCCCATTTATGTATCATAGGGAAACTCTCCCAGCTGGGGATTAACCCATACATTACTAGATGGGTAGCAAACTGGCTCACTGACATAATGCACACTGTCAAAGTTGGGGAGTCCACCTCCACCAGTAGACTAGATACCAGATGGGTACCACAAGGAAATGTGCTGGCCCTTCAACTGTTTGGAATCTATTTCTCTGAAGTCCAGGTGAAGGTAGTTGGCCTGTGGCTTACCAAGTATGCAGATGACTTTTAACTGGGCACAATCACAGAGTCCCCCAAATGATGTTAGCATATTACAGAAAGGGCTGACAAAGACAAATGATTGGTGCCAAACTCACAGACTAAAACTTAAAGCAAAAAATACCCCTTACTAATTATGATATAGATAGCACCCCTCTAAGCTCAAAATTAGTGGTGTGAGACTTGGGAACACAGGTTGATAGCAATCTAAACTTCGATCACCATGTGTCCATAGTGGTAAGAAAAGCATTCTACATTGCACATCTCATAAATAAGGGCATTGTATCAAAGACTAGGGAGGTTATAACTTCACTGTACTTGACCCATATCAGACCACTAATTGAGTACAATGATCCCTTGTGTATGTATCTCACTAGACACCTGCAGCAACTGGAGAGACCACAGTGGTTTCTAACTAAGAGAATCCATGGTCTCCAAAACATGACATACATGGAAAGACTGAAAGCCCTGTCACTGTACTCTGTATCATATAAGTTGCTGAGAGACCTTTTCCTACCCTCCAGAGCAGTCTCAGACCCTGCCTTAATGGAAATGCTGCACACCCGCAAATCAAATGGAACAAGAAATTTCTCACTGCTGGGATCTCAACCTAGCCTGTGACATTAACAGAACATACTGGAGAGACAGCTATATCTCCCAGTGATTGCTCCTCCTTTGGAATAAGCTCCCACTCCATGTGAAGCAGAGCTCCTCAATAACCCTATTCAAGTGCAACCTTGACAACTGGATAGGTGACCGTAAATTCACCCTAGGAGTAGCACCTATGTCGCTCATGGACAGGGGCAGTTGGTGTTGATCACAGAATGGCTCCACTAATAATGACAATCTAACTATAGTCAATAAGGGTACTTGGGGTTAGAACATGGCTAGGCTTGTAAAGGCCCTATGGCCATCAGCCTAGTAACCTCCTATGAATCTATGAACTGAAAAGTCTGTGTCTGTTGGGGGTACTTGTATTTCCAAGCTTAAGAGCAAATTGTGTAGTGAGATTCTTGCTGGAGTGATGTTTCTCAAGCATATAAACTGAGGGTGTAATGGCAGACTAACCATGTGACCATCTCAACAGTATAGCAAGCAGTAAGGGGAGATTTTTGAAAGAGCCAGATATCAAGCTGAAAAAGATCCAGGCTAAACAGGACGGCTTTCTTTGACATTCTGAGGCTCTTGGGAGGTATTTTAGGAGAGTGTCCTAACATCTTGCATAACTGTGAACAGTGCAATACTGGAAGCAGAGCAAAAGGACAAAAAACTGGAAGCAGGGCAGGGGCAAAGAACTGGAAGCAGGGCAGGGGCAAAGAACTGGAAGCAGGGCAGGGGCAAAGAACTGGAAGCAGGGCAGGGGCAAAGAACTGGAAGCAGGGCAGGGGCGAAGAACTGGCCAAGCAGTATACGTGGTTCTTTAAAGAAACATTAAGTAGTTTCCATTTATACAGTTCTAACTGTAAGAACCAGAAAAGCCATGTGAGAGAACCAGATGAGCATGATTTGACTAAATGTGCTAAAAGAGATGATGACTGGATAGGGCCTAGTAGGACAGGAAATGGTAGAAGCATAGCTAAAAGTGATCTCAGTAGAGATTGAGTCATAAAAATCAGTTGGCAAGAAGTCATGTTTCTGCACTGGTAGGTCTGTGCCATGCCTATAACAAAATTTGCTATATTGTCTACAGATTACAGCCAAAAACACTAGAGTATATGATGACTGCTGGGACTGAATTTCTCAGCTTATCCTGGCTTCCCATTTGAGATGCTTTTGACTCTGTGATAGCAGCAATGGTCAGCTGAATGAGTGGTTTTTGTAGCTGTTAAGACTATCTTGTCTTGTAACTTCTCTGTATATTATAGTTGGGCTCCTATGCCATATGACATTACCCATCATGAGTTACAATGCCTGAGTTGAGGTTTCTAAACTTAAATATGGTGACAAGGTTCGGTATTCACTAGTCCTTCTAATAATCTAAATATTGATCATAAAGTTGTCATTTAAGGATCATCATTTCTTTGAGTATTTATATCCATATGTTAGCAGGTAGTAATAGCCTAACATCAAAAGAAGCTCTCACTTTAACAACACCAGACTACTAATGTATGCTCTTCTACCGCTTCAGTGAACCTTTACTATTTATTTTCCTGTCTAATGTCCTTCAATAACATTTTCATCTTTCTAATAATAAACTCTCTGTCTCTATCACCTTAATTTTCTCTCCTATTCATTACTTGTCCTCATCTTATTCTATTCCCCTGTCTGTTTTGGCAGCAGAATATTCTTCTATTCTCCCTTTCCTCTTACCTTCAGAATGCTGCAGGAGTACCCCAAGGCTCAATGTTAGGCCCTCTTCTGTTTAACATTTTTGTCAACAGTCTCCACCAGGCTCCCTAGTCCAGTATGCAGATGACTCCACTATAGTCTGCTCTGCTCCTAACACAAATATTTTACAGCAAATCACCCAAATAGCATTTTCCACTGTGAAGACTTGGCTTCACAAAAAAAAATCACTTTTCTTTAAATCATAAAAAACCTAAAATTATGATCTTTACTCCCAAGGAAATACACCTATAAACAAAGCTGACCTCAATATATTCTCTCTTAACTCTACCAAAATTGAGCTTGTAACCCAAACTAAGCTGATAGGTATAGTAACCGATGAAAACCTCAAATTCGATCTGCATGGTCAAAATAGCATAAGTAAGACCAATAAAAAATGTGGTTTACTTTATAGACATAACTTCCTCTCCTTCCCTACAAAACAAGTATTAGCGCTATCTTACCTATTACCTTCACTTACCTGTGATGCTCCTTTACTAACCAACCTCCAGTCTTCCTTAAAATCAAAATTAGAAACATGCTATAACAAGACTTTTAAATTTGCTACAAATCGTCGTAATTCTACTCATCACTGTAGTGCCCCAAAAAAATTACAATGGCTGGAATCCCTGCATTACCTACTACTCCTTCAGCTCCCAACTGCACATATATAACTGCCTTGCCCTTAGCTCCTTATTCACCCTTTATAAACCTGTTAGGCCTCTGTGGTCTGAACACCAACATCTTCTTCACATTCGTAAACCCAAACTACCTGCAGGCCAGTTATACTCCTGGAACATTGGCAATTATGGAATAACTTACCTACATTTATCCGGCTATAGCAAAGCCCTTCCATCTTCAAATCTGCGCTGCGCAATCATCTTCTCTTCAATTGGACATGTAACTGCTTAATTCCTCCCTCTGCCATTACCTAATCTACCAATTGATCCTAAAACTGTTTATACTCAGCTTCTTCTCTAATATTTTTTATAAATATTTACTTAATTTCCTCCTCTCACGTTCTCCTTAACCCCTAGCCCCTTTCCCCTCTTCTCTCTTGCCTCCCATTTTTCCTTCTGCCTTCTTTCTTACTTCCATTCTTTTATTACTGTCCGTCCTATTTATTATTTCCTCCCCGACCGCTCTCTGCCCATCTTTTCCTCTCTTCCTTCCTTCTTTCCCACGCATTACAATGTAATCTCTCTCATGACTCTCTCTCTTCGTTAAACACTTACATTCTAAGTGATGCCTTAAATTACATGCATTCCATTTTGCTCATACCTGTATAACAATGAACTACTTTTTTGCCTTGTATTATGTCACATTTTGCCTTGTATTATGTTACATTTTGCCTTGTATTACATCACATTTTGCCTTGTATTATGTAATCCTTACTTTGCCTGTACTATCACCATACTTAACTTTGGTGTTACTATATTGTTTATGTCACCTTTATCCACTCTCTATAATTTGAAGTAAATTTCTTCTTTGTTAAGTTTTTTACAATTTGTTTGAAATTTTGTGTAATTCTTATTGTTACCTTGGAGCTTTTCACCCCGGGCCTCCACTGAAAATGGGCTCATTTTGGCCCAGTGGACTTTCCCAGTAAACAGATGCCAATTAATAAACAAATAAATAAATAAATAAATAAGGAGAGAAATAAATAAATAATTTTCCACCTCCATACATTATTATAAATATAGTCAAACATTTTGAATAGCTATGTGTTTACTTGGCATAGGCTAGCCACTTCTGCACTGTCTTGCTACTTGCAGTACATATTGTATTCTTGACTGCAATTTTCCTAGTAATATTTTTGTAAATGTATTTCAATCTATTTTTATTTTATCTGCTGTGAAGATTTTCTTCCCCTTGTATATAATTAATTTACTATTTTTTTAATGTTTTTGAATCTGTTGTGGAGTTTTTCTCCTGGGCCTCTGCTGAAATGGGCCATTGGCCCAGTTGTCCTTTACTGGTTATCAGAGGAGAAATATATACATAAATAAGTTTGTAGCAGGAATTAACCCTAGGATAATTGTAACTGTTGTCAATAGCACTCATTTGGTAAAAACTACAAGAAAGACTCAGCCAAGCTACACCCTGCACACTAAAACCTTCCTCCTCGTGTAGTGGAGGCCCATGGGATGTATACAAGTGGGCCATTAAGGTGATACCATTGTTTCAGCTACATGGCTTCTGTATGTCTATGACTTTCTTTATGAGTAAATTCAGGCCAATAAAGCCAAATACCACATCAGACCTGCCATGCTTAGGTATGACTCCCATCAGTACAGCAAAGTTGGATTGCTTAGCTTTAATTTGGAAACCCATGTACCCATGAAGACATAAAAAGTCTGTAGCTGAAACAAATGACATTAACAGTAAATTTGTATGTAACTCATGGACCTCCACTGCATGAGGTTTGAAGGTATTAAAGTGAAAGCACTAGCTTGGCTGAATCTGTTTTTACTGACTGTTTCTGTGCATTATTTTTATCCTTTGCTTGGCCATGGCACTAATTTCATCCATGAGGTGTAGCAGAGGTCCTTACTTGAGTTTGCATGAGAGATGGATTGGAGATGGCCCAAGATAATGTGTGGGGAGCAAATCCTCTGAGGAGAAAAGTGGCTGTCTGAGGTGTAGGTTTTGCCTTTGAGACATCAGTGTCTTGGGATCACATTAGTGAGACTTTCTTACAGATTTGGTGACCCAATTTTAATTGGCCTAAACTACCTTGTGTCCTTGGTTAAAATTTAAAACCAGCATGCAGGGAAGTCTAGGATGTCAGTAAATGATAAAGGTGGGAGAAATGGAAGATTCTGAAGACAGTATTATGACTGAATGTTGTCCACTAGTCTGCTAGTGTTGTTTATGGTATCAACAGTACTTGCTGCCACCCCCCCACCCCCCACCCCCCCACTCTGCAGGTCTTCACGGCTTCATGCAACCTTTTATCAGCAGTGAAGATTTGACTGTATTCAAAAATCCAAGTCTACCATCAATGGTGATGGTGTTCTGGTATTAACTGCTAATCCTGTAGTAAGCTGTGGGAAGCCTGTGCACAACTGCTTGTGTAATATTGTGCAAAAGCCCATGCCAGTTCACAAGTCGCCTCTGGATGAAAGTTGTCAACCTACTATTTTCATTGAAATGAGGTCACTGATATAACCTCTTGCTATACTCCTGCTCATTTTATCACCTTCTGTTCCATTATTTAGACTGCAGATTTTCTTTGGCTGCTCATAAATATTATGTTCATAAAATAATTTTGTTTAATTTTGTGAATACTCAAATAGATTCACTTCAAGAAATAGTGCTTCCAGTATCTATATCCTGAGAGTGCTGAAGAGGCTGGCATTATGGATTAGACTACCTGTACTTGATTCATGGCCTGCACCAAGAGTGTTTGTCTCCTAAGTTGGAAATGGGACAAATACTGGCTACTGCAGTGCAGGTGTGGTCAATTAAATGACCTGGGATTGACTTGAAGAGGGCAGAGGGCCAATTGGGGAGTTGGCCATAGATTCACTGATTGTTACTAGGCTAATGATCGGGGGGGGGGCTTTCTAAGCCTAGACAAGTTTTCTTGATAGAATAATGATGTCCTGTATACATATAGGTCATTGACACCCAGGCATTTATAGGCTACCTCTGTCCATAAGAGACACACGTGCCACGCCCTGTGTAAATTTCCTATTCCCCATCCACTAGTTTAAGTTGCACTGGGTAATAGACAAACTCACTCAGCTTCACATGGATGGGATGCCTCTTCCATAAGAGAGCAGTCTCTGGGATATATATTTGCATCTCCAGCATGTTCTGTTTCAGTCACAGACAAAGTTCAATTTCCTAGACCTTGTGTTTCTGGTACTCTTTGACTTACAAATATTTATTTACTTATTTATTTATTTATTTATTTATTCCAGTTTGATAGCCGGGGAAGTCCACTGGGCTGTGGGGCCCATTTTCAGTGGAGGCCCAGGGAGAAAAGCTCTGCAAAACAAAGTTTTTAACATAAACAATTTACAAAGATAGCTTAGATTACTGACATTGAATTTTGTCATCAAGAAAGAAATAAACATTCAGTACAACTGCATTAGGTTCATAAGGCAAATGAGAGAATAACAGAATAGCTAGATTTTACATTTAGTTAAGATTACGAATTTGCAATTGAGAGTGAGGTTAGTAAGGTAAGATGGTTAGCCAGGAGAGAAAGAGGAGGAGAGTTTGAGAGGAATGGGTGGAAGGGTACAGTTGCATTTCCAATTTAGATAGAGGTAGGAATGAAGTTGAGATTTGAAGTTATTAAGGTTGCTACAGGTTCTTAGGTGGGAGGGTAGAGCATTTCATTTTTTTGCTAGGGTAAAGGTTAATAAGAGCTGCCCAGCCGGGCGTTTGGGTTTTTGAATTGAGATCAGGTTTTGGTGAGAAGATCTAAGGGGTCTGTGGGGGGAATATGGTTGTAAAATATTGGATAGTGCAGGGCAGTTAGATGGTTGGAACAATAATTTGTGGACTATGGTTAATTGGCGAAAGTTTAGTAGGTTAGGGAGTTCAAGCCAGTTTATAGTGTGAAGGGAAGTGCTACTGTGAGAGGAGGATTTTGCACTGGTGGGAAATTTGGAGATTTTGTTGTAGCATACCTCCAGTTTGGAAGTAAGTGTGGAAGATAAGCTAGTGAGCAGAGGAGTACCATACATTAGAATGGGAAGGAGATAGGTGGAGGCAAGAGTTAGTCTGGAGGAAGGAGAGAGGAAGTGGTTGTTTCTATAAAGTAGGCCCAGTTTTATGTGAGTTTTTCTGATGTTTTGTTGGATATGAGAGTTAAATTTTAGTTGATTGTCAATTGTGACACCAAGAAGTTTGGCTGATGAAACGATCTCAATAGGGGAATTATTAAAGCTGGTGATTTGGAGAGAGTTTTCATCAAGAGTGAAGGATTTAGAGGGGGAGAATAGAAGGATCTTAGTTTTATTGGCATTAAGGGAGAGGTGATTTTGGAGCATCCAGTTTTCAGTGGTTGAGAAGGCCTTTTGAGTCAGAGATTGGAGTTCTGCTAGGTTAGTGGCACTGCAAATCAAAGTGGAATCGTCAGCATATTGTACAATTTTGGTGTTAGGAATGGCTTTATGGAAGTCATTGATAAAGATATTGAATAGCAAAGGGCCAAGTATAGAGCCTTGGGGTACTCCGGTAGGAGTAGGAAGGAAAGTAGAGGTGGCTTGGCCCCATTTCACAGCTTGGGACCTATTTGAAAGATAGCTAGAGAACCATGAGAGGGTTTTTTGGGAAAGGTTAAGATTAGAGAGATGGTTTAGAAGATGGGTATGAGAGATGGTATCAAAAGCTTTGGATCAGTCCATTAGGACAGAGGAAACCAAATTACCAGAGTCACGGGATGAGTTGACAGAATGTAAGAAGGAGAGAAGGGCGGAGTTAGTACAATGTCCTGGTCGGAAGCCATGTTGGGTGGGGGAGAGGAGCTGGTATTTGGTCAGGAATGGTAAGAGCTGTAGATGGATGCATTTTTCAAGAATTTTGGAGATAGGGGAGAGGATGACTATAGGGCGGAAATTGGAGATGTTACAGTTCTTGCCACCCTTGTGCAAAGGAAGAATATATGCAGAGCGCCATAATATGGGTACGTATGATTCAAGCAGTGATCTATTGATCAAGATGCTGATAGGTAGAGCAATAGCATCTGAGGCTATTTTTAAGAAGGAGGATGGAATACAGATGGGGGCATTTTATGTAGGAGATTCATAAGAGTGGGGTTTGTGGAAGCCTTGTAAGCCAGGCATAGATCACTCCTCAGCAATCTACAGGAGACTGAGTAGAGGGAAAGGGCTTTAAGGTGCTCCACATAAGGAAGGCTTGTTATGCTTTGTATTATTTTTGTAAGGAATACCTGAGGTCACTGTAGTTGCTGCATATGCCTGGTCAGATACCTATCAAAGGGAGCTTTGTACTCCATGACTGGTCTGATAAGGGCAGATTACAGTAGGATAATGACCTCTTTGGACATATCCCAACGATAAATTACCACATCAATGGTAGTCCACTGAACACAGAAGGCATTATAAGAGATCTGGGAACACAGGTTGACAGCAACGTCTCTTTTGACCACCACATTGCCACTGTGGTCAGAAAGTCCTTCTGTGTGGCACATCTCATTACTAAGGGTTTTCCATCCAGGAAGAAAGAAGTCATTGTCTCCCTCTACTCTTCCCTCATTAGGCCAGTCATTGAGTACAATGCCCCATTTGGCATGTACCTCACTAGACAACTGCAACAACTGGAGAGGCCGCAAAAGTACCTCACAAAGAGGATCCTAGGCCTTAAACACTTGTCCTATATGGACAGACTCAAAAAACTCCAACTATTCTCTGTCTTATATCGCCTACTTAGAGACGATCTCTGCTTGACTTACAAAGCCATGTCTGACCCGGCTCTGTTAGAAATGCTACATCTAAAGAAATCCCAATCCCTCCACACCACATGCTCCAGAGACCTCAACCTCATTACCACAATCAACAGAACATGCTGGAGGGACAGGTTCATAACCCAGAGACTGCCCATGCTATGGAATAGACTTCTCATACATGTCAATCAGAGCACCTCACTGGCCCTCTTCAAGAGAAATCTTGATGAGTGGATGGGAAATAGAAAATTCACCCCGGGGATCACTCCAGTAGCTCTACTCAATAGAGGCACTAAGAACTAAGGTCAGGTGACACGATGCCAGGGTAATCCTATGGGCTAGGCTTGTATAGGCTCCAGGGCCATTAGACTAGTACACACCTATAAACCTATGAACCTATATGTCATGCCCTTATTTATAAGTTTAACAACAAAAAAGGATTTCTTCACCACTGTGGCCACATGGGGGTTGAAGGTATGGTTGTTGTCTATGTATGTACCCAGACCCCTGACCACTGACTCAACTCTTAGGGGCGTATTATCAACATGGTAATTAGCCGGGATGGTTGACTTCCCAAAGAGTACATTTATGCATTTCTTAGCATTGAGTTTAAGACCATGGCTTTGGCACCATTTGTTAGTCAGAGATAAACATTCTTGAAGAATGCTAGTGTTTGCAGGGGAGTTGATGATACCCCCTTGCTTGCAACCATCTGCAAACTTAGTCAGACATAAACCTTCAGGATTTGCTTCCATTTTACAGAAATAGATGCCAAAAAGGAGCGGGTTTAGTACAGAGCCTTAGGGGACACCACTAGTGACTGGTCCCGTGGTGGAGGTGGCCTCAGATTTGCTCTTTTTTTTCTTTATTTTGGGAATGGGTAAAAGCTGGCTGGTCAGACACTGCAATGTTGATACCTGGTAGGTTAGATGCCCTTTACTGTACCAACTGAGACTATTGGTACCCACTTTGAATGCATTTAAAGTTCCTTTTGTGCAAATGAAATGAACCCCACATTTGGGCACCCCTTCGCCCACTGGTTGGGAAAGCAAGGATCACTGAAGAGCTGCTGAAAAAGTGACCCCCTGTGTAATGTCATCCAAGTGACCCCTCTGTGTAATGTCAGCCAAGTGACCCCCCTGTGTAATGTCAGCTAAGTGACCCCCCTGTGTAATGTCAGCCAAGTGACCCCCCCTGTGTAATGTCAGCCTCCATTTGAGGTAGGATAAGACACTAGATTGCAGAACCTCAATGAAGATGCTACATAATAATGAACTGCTTGGCCAGGAGAGGTGGAGTTTCTGGGTGGACCTAAAGGCAACTTGTGCCTGACTGTAATATGCCTTTTCTAGCTTTTTCAGAAAAAGACCTTTGCTTAGCTGCAAAAACTAACAGCTGGACTAACAGCTGGACTCTTAAAACTGAAGTGAATTATTTCCAGACAAATTACTGGCTTGGTGCTGGCACACCCATAACTTAAATCTCCCTTTGGTAAAAGGGAGACTAAATCTTTGAGGCACTTATGGAGGGGTAATACTATTTCCATCTTCTAATGGATGCCTTACCTGTCTACTTGACTGCAAACAGTACACTGGAAGACTTGCTCCCAACAGGTATGTGGGATGTTTATAAGTGAACATATTATCTGACCATTTTTGGGGGGAGGCTAGTTACAGTAGACATCTGTGGAAGTATATAGCTCATAGTTCCAATTGCACCATTGGACTTCAGGGGCTAAAACCTAGCTATGAAAGAGTTAAGACTATAATATTGCTAAAGATTCTCCCTGTGTGGTTTAGTGTTAAATGTTTGCCCATAGACCTTTAATGAGTGTATTGATGGGATTCTGAATAAAAGGTGTTACCTGGTTTATAGGAATTTTTTGATCAAGGAATGTGACAAAACTGGGATTATACTAATGGTTTACTGAGTGCTATCGAGTTTTATTTCCATTTGGAATGTGATAGGCATGGCTTAACTCTCTCACCCCAACTGTGGATAGGAACTCTGGACTAAACATTGGCTTTTTAAGACTGCTTCACACCGGGTCCAGTAGCCTGAACCAGAACATAAAGACTGCTTCACACTGGGTCCATCAGCCTGAACCAGAACATACAGTTTCTTATCTTGCAAGGCCAGTTACTGGAGCCAGTACTGATGTAGACAGCAAGGCTGAGGCCAGTAAAGACCAATTTTAATATATAGACTCGTAGAAATTTGAAGACATGGGTTGCTGTGCTGACTTGGTTTTGAACTATATGTCCTTGTAGCAAATGGTAAGCAGAGCCCCTATCCTATCCTATCCTATCCTATCCTGGTAACCTTTATTTTGTTGCCTACCATATAGCCAAACAATAGGCAGTCCCACTGCATGTTGGAGTCTCTGGATTAGAATTTGGGGTTTACTGCCCAGTCTCATATGTTGTAATATGGAAGGAGCTCACTCATTTTAAGGGGGGTAGTAAAATCTTTGAATTCTTCAGTAGATTCTTGCTAAAATGATTATTGGACTCCTGAAGTTTTCATGAGCTTCTGCTGTATTCTATATTTATTTTTTCTCCTTTCATTCATCACTGAGCTCTTAAGGCATAGTAAGTTTTTTTCCCCTATAGGGTTTCCCTATTGAAGATTCTATAATAAAATGATATTATTGAGGTGGACTTTAACAGGAACAAGGTACCCTACTAGTCTGCTTTAGTGCATACTGTGGACTTGATTTTTGAAATACTGTGGGGTATTAGAGCCTTGCTCAAAGAAGGCTCCTTCTGTCCCTAGACAGTGCTCTAACAGCATACTACATAACTGGATATACTGTGAGGGTGACCATGCTCTAACGGCATACAACATAACTGGATATACTGTGAGGGTGACCATGCTCTAACGGCATACAACATAACTGGATATACTGTGAGGGTGACCACGACAGTCTGGCTGACACAGGACTGAACCACTGCTTACAGGAAAGTGCTCAGCAGGAAACTGCTGCCTTGAATGGTCAAGAATATGGTACGTGATTTGGAATCAAAGACTTCTGCATAAAAGCAGATGACATTTTCTTTACACTTTTCTATTACATGTTTAAGCATCCTTAAATTCATTTGTTACAAAATCCCTTTTTGCAAAATGGAAGCATTTCAGAACTGTCAGGGTGTAAGTTTGACTCAAGTAAGTAGGGTGTTTGACCTTGAAAGTTCTAAAAGGTTGGGCTTAATTTTTCTAATTTATTAAAGCGATGGGTATATATTGCATTCAATGTTTTTGATCTAATGGTCATTTTTCTGATTTATTAAAAAGATGGGTATATTTTGCATCCGATGTTTTTGATCTAATGGTAATTTTTCTGATTTATTACAAAGATGGGTATATTTTGCAACCAATGTTTTTGATCTATCGGACATTTTTCTGATTTATTACAAAGATGGGTATATTTTGCATCTGATGTTGATCTAATGGTCCTGTGTCTTGGAACTCTTACTATGACCTGCCAGCCTTTCTGCTGTCTGAAGCAGATACAGAAAGATGACTATAGTTGTCATAAACAATTCTGTCTGCTTATGAAACTGTAAGCAGTGAATGCCATAGAAGCTTTATTTATGCAATGAGGAGATATGAAAACCATTTCCACTACCTACTTTAAGTCTATTATAGGAAGACAAATTGGACACCACAGCTCAAGCGTGGGGATTCGCTGCTATATTAACAACCAATCACAACACTTGCCAAATTCTCCCATGTAAAATGTGCATGTGTTAATGCCACTATTCCTGTTCTTGGTTTGCACTGTAGATAGCAGCCCAGTGTGTTTTTTCCTGTGTGGAAGTACAGGGATAAAATGATATTGAATCCCCCTCAAGTGTCACTACCTTGATCCACACCCCCACATGTATTGCTACTGCATACAGACTCTGTTACTGTAGCCATAGCTTGCTTAAGATAGTGTGGCACTACATATGCATCGCTGAGCTTGCATAGGTCTGCAGCTTCCATCAGGGACATGAGTAATGTACAATCCCTTTATAAGTGGCTGTAGCCTAGTCTCATAACACTTAGTGCAATGCTTGGTGATTAGGCAGTGTTGCTCCTGGCTGGCACGGAGATCACCTGACAAAGTAACACCTATCCTTGTGTTATCAGGAAACCAACCAATCTGTGTACTTGTTATACGTAGATTTTGTTCTGTAGTATTATGTTAAAGTGGATTTTTTCTGCATGAGGATGACCGTAATTTGTTTTAAAATGAAAACTATAATAGTCCTTGTTATTTTTTAAATCATTTATGGAACTCTATTGGACTTCACAATTGCAAACTATGGTGAAGATGTCCAAACCGACTAAAATGTGACTACCTGTCCATGAGCAAACAGTCTGCTTATTGAAACTCCAGTAGAAGGGAATTGGCACAGTTTGATTTTACTGAACTATTTATCTTGAGTGCTTGATTTGTAGTGTACCACTTATGGAAATGCTTAGCTTTTAAATTTATTCCAGAGAAATGAATCCTACACTTAATTTGTTAAAGGGTTTAGAATGCAGCACAAATTGGTATAGGAGTGCAGCTAAATGTCAGTCTTGCAAGGAACATGAGTGCCATGAATCCACTTAATTCCTGTCAAATTGGATGGCTGGAAAGCTGACCCCAGCGTATGAAAATGAATAGGATAAATGATGTATGCCCCACTGCTTAATACTTGTATATGTTGCAGTTACTGGTGGTAGCTGGCCCAACCATTGGGTGGAAAGGCAAACCCATAAGGCTTAGTCTGGGCAGTCCAGACCAGTACAGCTCTGTTGCTGCAGTAGGGACACTATTACTTGCCCACACTTCAATGAGGTGTATCTGTGGCAGACAGGCAAGCCATCACAATAAACCAGAAGTGAATTGACATGAATACTGGATAACCAACCAGAATGCAGTGAAAGACTTTACATAACATGGAAAGCATCCTTCTGCAAGACCAATTGATAGAAGATGTCCACCTCTTCCTACTGCAAGACCAATTGATAGAAGATGTGCAGCTCTGCGGGGTAGAGGGATAGACCACCATATATGTAAGATAGAAAGTGACTCCAGTGTTTGGAGAGCTGGGCAGCAGGTGCTGGGAGTGGTTAAAAAGGCCAAATTCTCACATGGGAGATGATATTGATCCTGCAAACTGCTTCTGATGTTGACTTGGTAAGACTTGAACCAGTGTTACAGATTTTTATAGGGCCTCTATTAGATTAGGCTATGCCTGGACGTGGCAAGTGATTTCCTTGTAATGATGTGGGCAATTGTACCTGCAACCATTGTCAATATTATAGCTATAAAAATGCCTTCACTGCTATGGGTGACTATATAACTACACACTGGCATCACTGGGAAAACTGGGCTGGCCTTATGGGAGGTTGAGGAGAATGAGACATGACATTAGCTGCAAGGTAAGGCAAGCAGAAAACTTGGATTCTTGGTATGAACAGAGGGTGTTTTTGGGCCTGGTCAAGGAGTTGGCCAGTGAATGAGGTCCTTCGCTGTAATTGTAGGGTGAGATGGGCTAAGACAGAAGTGGTCAGCTATAGTAAATTCATTGCTGGTAGATGAATGACAGCAGACTGGGTGTTGTATCATGCCGTCCATGCATAAGGATACCAGTGGTTGGTGATTATCACATTCTTTGCTAATGTGATCAATTTCCATGCCAGGCTGCAGAAGAAGACATGGATTGCCAGGGTAGCAACATGCAAAGAAACACTGGTATAGGATTAACAGAGTAGCCCTAATGGAACATGGGGGACATGTGGGGAGAGGAATTGACCAGAGTATCCCCTTCAGTTACTTTTCTATTAACTTGGCTAACTGCACTTTTGATGAATACTCCATGGGGTGTGGCAGGATTTCCTGTAAAGAAAAATACATTTCCGGGTTTTTTTTCAGACTTCTGTAGCATGACATGTCATCTCTCACACACACTGAGCTTAAGTGTGGGGGGACTATTGGTTCACCCTGTAGAGGTCATGGCTCCTTCCTATATAAGAGGATTGTGCCCACCCACAGATTGAAATCTTCTGTTCTTGAGCATGTGTTATGCACTCTATTGCAGCTCTCTAAATCACTGCTTGCTGTGACTTGCCACTACACGCTGCTTTTCTTGTGCGAGGAAGTGATATGATCTTCGATATTTTCTTCTTCTTCAGTTCCAGCTAACCATTCCAGCTCTTGTGACAACTGCACTAAATAATTAATGCCTTTAATATCAATATGCAAACATGCAACCATGTACTTCTACAGTCTCAGAACTTTTAGGGAAGCTAAGACTTGACCAGCATGGCTGGGCTGGTTCAGGGCAAAACTGCCTGACTGGGATAAGGGGCAGATAGGTGAGGAGGGAGTCATCTTACCAGTGCCAACTAGACTTTTACAATTGCTGCCAACATTCCTGCAGGCAGGCCTGACCAAGTCCATTCCCATGCTATTGTCAACATGGGGTAGACAAATTATAGCAGTTCAAGAGCCACTAGGAAGTGTCATGTGTGGTGTTTGGAACATGATTCCATTGCCACTAGGAAGTGTCATATGTGGTGTGTGGAACAAGATTCCATAGCCCCTTGGAAGTGCCACGTGTGCTGTGTGGAACAAGATGCCATAGCCAGTAGGAAGTGTCACGTGAAGTGTGTGAAACAAGATTCCAAATATAAGTCTCTGCATTTCACAGGTGCATCCCACTAATATGCTTCATGTAATAAATGCATGGTTTACACAGGGTAAATGCTAAGGCTTCAAAAGACAAATGACAATTAACTGGAAGTTCTTGAAAAATCTTCTGCAGGTGAATGCCATTGATGGTTCCAGTTAAATGCCATTAATGATTCTAGTTAAATGCCATTACTGTGGTAGTACAGACACTTTCTACCACTTCCAGCAGCTCTTCCTGGTGTTGGTTACCTGTGAGGGCCAGGTATAACTTGCATCTATACGGAAACAGACAGTAGAGTTATAGGATCATAGGATCACAGGAAGTTACTAGGCTATTGTCCCTGAGGCCCTTATAAGCCTAGCCAAGAATTTAGCCCATATTCTGATAACTCAGTACCCGATGCCCCTGTCCAGCAAGGACACAGGTGGAATCCTAATTGTGGTGTGAATTGGCCTGATTTTTTTAGATCAGATGCCAAGTCAATTTTTGGATTATATAGTAATAGCAGCGGTTTTGGAACAGTAACAATTTTCTTCAGCTCTCATGTGATTGGGAAGGAGACAGAGGTTGGATACTGTCCTTAAAAGTTGTTTGTGGACAACTGCTTCCAACTTGTTTTGTACTTTACAGTGTGGTAATAAAAGATGATTTTTGAGGAGTGAGGTAACTAGAGCCTCCTTTAAAGTAGCTGAAAATATTTGTTTTTTGGGCATCTGAGATTAATTGGTCAAGTATATTCAAGTAAACAGCAATTGGTCTAAATTAGGCACCATCTAATTGAGTTTTTACACCACCTTGAACCAGTAATAACCTGCCAGAGAAGTCCAACTGGGAATAAAGACCCTTATTAACACAGGCCTCAAAGAGAATGTCCATGGATCCATTAAATGGTACAGGTGTACACAGAAGATACTAATGGTGTTATACTTGGACATACAATGCACATGCTATATCACCACCTTGAACCAGTAATAACCTGCCAGAGAAGTCCAACTGGGAATAAAGACCCTTATTAACACAGGCCTCAAAGAGAATGTCCATGGATCCATTAAATGGTACAGGTGTACACAGAAGATACTAATGGTGTTATACTTGGACATACAATGCACATGCTATATTATCGCCATAGACAAATATAATCAGGAAAAGCTGCATCTGTTGACTTAGGTAGAGATTTGACTTAAAAGTGTACATAGTTTTATAAAAATAATGTAACATTTCATGTAGGAAGTTTGATTGCTTAATGTAAGTGGAATCTCAGTTGCTGCTTAGTAATAATATATAAACGTGATAATGTATTAGTTATGGCAGGTCTTTCCAATGTGACCACTGGAAAATGGGATGAGAGGGCAGTGCACCAAAGCCCCTATTTTGCATCGAGGAGATACTATTTCTGTTTCATTGATGACATCTTTATGAGCTGGAAGGGGGAGGAAGCCACATTGAATGACTTTTACAACCATATCAATAATTCCACTAGTTTCCTAAGATTCATGACCTGCCACGATAAGTCTAGGTAAACTTTTTAGACAAAACCATATCTAAGGACACTGAAAACAAATGCCTGTCCAATAACCTGGTCAGAAAACCAACCAGGGTTAATATGCTGCTGCACAGTAAAAGCATGCATCCCTAGATCACTAAGAGAAATGTTATAAAATCTCAGGGGATGAGAATTGCACATGTTTCCAAAGAACTTAGACATTTCATCACAAATCTAATGCGCCCACACCAATATGTCTTGGTTAGTGGGTACAGCAATCGATTACTGAATTCTGTACTTAAACTCATTAGAACTTTAAAGGAGGCAGAGGACCATTTTGAGGTTTCCCTCTGGGAAACTCATAGGACTCAACAGAAACCACCACCAGGATCCACAGGAGGACAAAAAAAAGTATGGCCCTCGCTTTTACAGTAGATTACAAAACGATCTGAAAGCTCATGACTGACAACTGAGTAATGATTACAGACAATAAACAAGTGGAAATACTCATAGGACCATTTCCTTTTGTTTTCAGGAGAACCAGGAATATTAGGGAGTGGACAGAGTTCAAATTCAGAGCGGAGAGAGGACAACAGAGGAACTTATGGACCCCGTTTTTGCACTTAATGCAACTACATGAGAAACAAGGACTACTTCTTTTGCCCATTAATCAGCAGAAAAATCAACAGTACTTGTTCTGCTTTTGTAATATACCATGCACGGTGTAGTACCTTTAGTTGTATTTAACTAGAAAAATCATGCACAAGTTCAAAATCAGGGTGGTACACAAGCTATCGGATGTCAGACTTCAGATCCTTAAAAAAACAGCTAGCAAGGCACTGACGTGATTTCTCAGACATTGGAGGTTCCCCTTCCACATTCTGGATAAGCTCACTATGGGTCCACTCAAAGGAAACAAAAATGGCATTCTTGAAAAAAATGGAGTTAAGCTAGAAGATCAGGGTGGATGCCAGTGGCGGCTGGTGACTTCAAATCAAAGGGGGGGGCTGCAGGAGACAGCTGAATGGGTGCGGTCAATGGAAGGGGTGTGGCCAACTAGAAAGGGGAGAAGCTATGCTCAAAACCACAAAAACTAACTTTAATTAAATATGCTGCCCTGGGTGCCAAACAGTCATTATGAGAGTCCAATCAAGACAAAATGAAGTGTAGAAGAATAAAAATATTTCAATGCACTGGCTGCATGACAGTGATCCAGATGGAAACAAAAAGGTTGTGAGGCATGACAAAATAAATTACTTTTTAAATACATTATTGGAATGCCAGTCAAAATCAAGTATAAGAAAAACAAGCAGCACTCAACTCAAACCACTTCTTGCACTGCAGTTCTAATTATAATTTATATTCAGCTTTATTAAAGTACCAAGTAACACTGTGAAAGTAGAAATCTCTGTGATGCCCCCACTTGTAAAAATGTTTCTTATCCAAAAAAGACCTGCTGCCTGACAACTATCTACTTGTTTCATGGGGAAAACATGATCAAAGTAAAAAATGAAAAGCAAACAAGAAACAAGTTCAAGATACATTGCTTAAAGGATTACTGTACAGGTTATGGACCACACATGAATGGCATTCTGTTTAGTTTACGGGTAAAGCCCTCAGAGATCACTGGAAGTCTCCAACAAGTGTAACGAGCTTCTTAAAATAATGTAATCCTGTCCTTTATTACAAATACTGTCATATGCATTTCAATACCCAAGGCTTATACATTATCTAGTTTAGTATTATCTGCATGGCAACAACAGAAAGGCTTTCATTGTTGGCAGTTCTTTAACAGTATGCTTATTAAAGCTTACTTGCATCTTATGATCTCAGACAAGCTTACCTGGTGGTCATTAAAGCATTGCTACTTAAACACAGAGCAACAGGCACTTTGAGTAATAAGCATAAATCAACAGTATAAAAATATGACAAACCAGACCATTCTGCAAAATCAAGGACAGATGAAAAGCCACATTAGTACTTGTGTCTACCTTGGATGGGGGGATACTCGGCACAATTACAGTGCATCACTACTCCTTGCCTTGCTTGGACACATCCAGAGTCACTACATGGGGGAATGGGGTGCAACAAGTATGTCACAATTTGAAATATCTCTGGCTAACTGTGATGGCCCTGATACATTTGTCATACCTCTCAACCTCAGAGCAAGAAATCTGGACAAAGCCATACATAGAAGTGTGACAAAGGCCAAAAATAAGGACAATTTTAAATACTGCTCTTATAAACTTAGAAAGATAATAAAATAGGTCTTGCATTAGTATGAATTTTCTGAAGGGTATGAAATCTGAAACTCAAATGTCTGTCATTATTTTCTAACTTCGGTCTTTAATGATTTGTCACTAATTTGCCATAAAAAACACAATTTTATGAAAAATGGACCAACAATGTGATGCAAAAATATAAAATAGCCACACAATACAGCTGGGAACCTGTCAAAGAATGGACACTTTTTAGTACTGCTAACTTGAGCAGCTGACAAAATAAAAGAATCTGCATGCATTTCTGAAATAAAAGTAATCTATAACTCTGATTATTACAGTTGTTTCTTAATTGTAAACCGTCCATGTTTTCTTCCAAAATTGTTATTTTGCAGAGGGATTATTAGGGGGAAGAGCAACATTCTGAGCCGAAATCGGGGACAGTTGAGAGGTTTGGCTATGCCTAATTCTATAAAGCAATTTATTTGCATGTACCTCTCAACCTGTTAATGCGATAAATCTGGACAAGAACAAATATATTGGGGGAACATATAAACAGTACTCAAAATTGCTCTTGTATAAACTGAGACACTTGATAGAATAACAGGTCTTATTTTAGCATGCATTTTTCTGAAGGTTATGAAGTCTGAAACTCAGTGTGTCATTATTTAGTGACTTAATTCCTAAATGATTTGCCAGAAAACCACAAATTTTATGAGGAACAAACCAAAAATAAGAAGCAAAAATCTATTCATTCTTTGAAAATCTGGACAGTTGGGAGGTATAGTTCAGCTGGGGCTGTCTGAGTTTGCTGCCCTTCTCCCTCACAAAATCATGGTCGAATGGAGCCTCCCCCCTGCAGCTATTCCAATGATCCATTACTTGACTATTTCACTCCATTTACCATAAACACTAATGTGCATACTGCTTTACTTCTAAGATGATTTGAACTTCATTTGAAAGTTTTATTTTGCATTTTACAGCACAAACACTAAGACATCTACTAAACAAAGCAATGCAGTCTCACAATGAAAACAGACTTAGCATTAAAACTTCTCTGCCCTTGAAACTCACATTAATTGAAGCAGCATTGAAACCCACATTCAAAGAAAATACATTTTTCCAGTGGCAGACAAAGATTAATTCTGGGTCGTTTTCAAATTATAGGCCCCTTGCATATGAAACATACATGTGCTCTTTGATACACCTTCCTGATTGTGCTAAATGATATTCCTTGTACAATACAGTGCAGTTGCTAGAGGGCGTTTTAAATTTATTAAACAATGAAACAAAACACATGCACCAATAATGACAAAACTGCGCAGTTCAGAACATTCCATCATAAAAGTCTACTCAAACGTCTACAGTCCACCATTATCAGTAAATATGCACAAATCTACAGTCCACCATTATTAGTAAATATGCACAATCTCTGAAGAAGTAAAAGTCATCTAAATAATTCCACATTAAAGAAATCTGTAACTAATGAAGAGTTTGCTGCTAGCAAACAACTTTATATTTCATGGTTTCATCGAAAAATAAAATGTCTGTTGCCCCTGAGGAATAAATTGCCTATATTACATTAAAAAAATGATAAGCTAGTAATATTGCAATAGGTAATGGATGGCAAACTGATAACAGGCTCATAGTTAGTATCTTTGCCAAGGAAGACATTCACAGTACGGCAGTATCCACCCCTTGGGGGAGTAGAACCCACAGCCTTCTGTATAAAAAGCAAGTACACAACCTGTTGTGCTATTAACAATGCAAGCAACCTTCGCATAAGCAGCACTAAACTTCTCTTCCCCTGCAGCTCTCAGCTCCTTGTAAAACCTACTCAATACTCAACTGCATCTCAACTTCGCAGCACAAGAAATCTGGAAAAAGCCAAAATTTATTGAGGGGGGGGATCAAAAGCCCAAAAACCAGGGACACATTAAACATTGCTTGTATAATCTTGGAAAGCTGCTAGAATAAAATGCTGTGTTAACACCATACATTTTACTGGCAAGGTCCCTGTGCAAAACAGTCAGAGCAACATACCACTACGTCAAATCAGCTGCTTTGTGAAAGAAAAATGCTGTGTTCCCACCATACATTTTACTGCCAAGGTCCCTGTACAAAACAGTCAGAGCAACATACCACTATGCCAAATCAACTGCTTTGTGAAAGAAAAATGCTGTGTTACCACCATACATTTTACTGCCAAGGTCCCTGTACAAAACGGTCAGAGCAACATACCACTACGCCAAATCAGCTGCTTTGTGAAAAAGAGGAAGACTGAAACTTAAATGGCTATCATTTAGTGAATTCAGTTCTCACTATAGCTGTCAACCTTTTAGCACAAAACACCTGGACAAACCCAGTAATGAGGGAACACAGCCCTCAAACATATTCAGTGAATTCAGTTCTTGCCATAGCTGTCAAACTTAGCACAAAAAAACCTGGATGAAGCCAATAATGGGAGAATACAGTCCCAAAAATAGGGACAAATTTCAAATATTCATCTTATAAACTTATAAAATTGCTAGAATAAAATGTTGTGTTACTATGTATTTTCTGAAGAATTTGAAGTCTGAAATTCAAATGCCTGTCAATTTTACTTCTGACTGAACAAAAACAATTTTCAGCAGATGCGCAGGGAGAAATACTGTAGACACGTTTTTGTAAAATGGCAGGACACCAGAGCAAATCCACACAAACACAGGCAGGAGATGCAGACTCCACACAGAAGGCACCCCAGCCAAGAATCAAACCAGAAAACCTATAACTGTAAGACAACAATGCTACCACCGCACCATCAAATACGTAAGAGATTAAGCATTCAGAAACCTGAAATCTGAAATTCAAATGCCTGTCAATTTTATTTAACATTTGTTAACCAGGACAGTCTGACTTGGAACAAAAAAACAATTTTCAGCAAAGGCCCAGGAAGAAATAATACAGACATGGCTTTGTAACATGGGAGGACACAAAAGCAAACCCACACAAACACAGAGAGAAGATGCAGACCCCACACAGAAGGCACCCCAACCAAGAATCAAACCTGAAAACCTACAGCTGTGAGGCAACAATGCTACCACTGCACCATCAAATATCAACCATTGAAAAATTTAGAAACCATATTATGAGGAATAGAACAGATCAAATATGAGACAAAAATCTGCAAATGTTTTACAAATGGTGGTGGGTAAAGAATTCAGGCCCTTAACATCTACCATACAAGGTACAGGGTTCAAGCCTGCAGTATTCCCTACCACACCACCATGAGTTTGCTCTAGCCACCAGTATATAGCAACTGGGGCATTTCACATACACACACCTTTCTCTCTGCTGATGAAGCAGTCTGGAGCTCCTCTGTTCTGTGCAGTCATCACTGTACAGATTCCTGGGCATCTGCAGGGCAGAAATGCCTTCTCTGTATCCGGACTGCTGACTCAGGCAGTCTGAGTTTGCACAGATTCCTGGGCATCTGCGGGGCAGTCTGAGTGCATCCGTGGAGGTCCGGGACTTGTGAAATATAAAATTTGTTGTTTTCTTAATTTTTTGTTTCATGGTTTGTTTTCTTTTTGTTTCTAGGTGAGAGGACTGCTGCAGTCCTATAGCACGAGCCGCCCCTGGTGGATGCCCGCTACCACCTTGGTTTAAACTCAAGCTTTCCATCAAAAGTGTGCTTGCACTCAGAAAGCTAAACCAAAAATCATACAGTTGAAACACTTGCACTGTTTAATTCAGGTTTTGGACATAAACTGTTAATTAATTCTAATTGCTGCTGTAAAAATGAAAACACAATCAAAAAATTAGAGGTGTAGATCACTGCTTTTATCTTAGTATGGTTTATCTAGTGAATTGTCTGTCTCTGCTATATATCTATCTATCTATAGCTATGTCTAATCTATATATATCTATAGCTATCTATCTATATATATCTATATATATATATGTATATATAACTATATATATATATATATATATATATATATATAAAATATATATATATATATATATATATATATATATATATATATATATATAGATATATATGTGTGTGTGTGTGTGTGTGTGTGTATACACAGACATACAAGTGTGTGTGTATATATATATATATATATATATATATATATATATATATATATATATATATATTTTTTTTTTTTTTTTTTTGACATCAATATGTGTATAAATCTAAACAGCACTGCCAGGAGTTTGAAAATGCGTTTTACCTCGCAATGTATACAAACTTAAACAGTAACTTTCAGATATTTGAAAATGTTTTCTACTACTCATTTAGAACTTGTGCTTTACTTTGGTTGTTAGGAGCGAGAAAAGGGGGTCAAACACTAGCCTCCTAGTTTGACAACCAACACCCATACTAATTATATCATGCTCTAACACTGCTCTGGGCCCCAAGGCACCACCCCTTATCTCAGGAGATTGGTTAACTGTCCTTCCACCTGATCTGTGCCAGTTTCTAGCTCTTTAACTAGTCAGACACATAGCTATCTTGCCCTCTTTTGCACAAACTTCATCACCTAGAACCTAAAGACAGGAAGAATCTGAACAGGAGAGCCCTTACTAACTCTTAGACCCAGAAAGAGGCTTGATAGTGAAGACCCCACCCTGGAACATCATAGAACCCTGCTCTGAGACCAGGGGCATTCTCCCTCTCTTTGTGGCTACCCCACAGCAACCAGGTACAGGCATTCTGGCCACATGACTTGCATTTAACAAGCCTTCTGTAATCTGCAGTACAGTGAAAATTGTTATCCCAGATCTTCACTCCACACTGTTTTATTCTTTACACCACAGACACAATTTGCCTATGCTCAAAGAAGATGTGAAATACTTACTTTTAATAAAGGTTTTGTGTATTCTGCAGTTCACCACTGGCTAGATTTTTATTCCATGGGCACAAAACACCTAAACAAAAGGTTCTGAGGTCTCAGACATGTATCCCTTCATGTGTTCTGTAAAAATGAGCACCGTGGCTTGTTTCTGCTGTAAGCTATTTCTCTGGATACATTTATTGTTCAAAAATGGGAATCACCTAGTATGGCTCTAAGTAACTACTGAAGGTCTGTCTTCATCAAGAAGATGGGGGGCTGGTCACATTAATAATCCTTTCTGCCAAACAAGAAAAAAATAGTCTTTCATAATGCATTGCGGGAGATATTCGCCCCATAAAAGTGGGCACAGCATCAAATATTAAATGCTTATAAGCATTGATAAGGACAAGTCAAACTGGAAAAAACTTCTGTCATAAAGCTTTCAAAATGTGCATCAAAGAATATGAGCCCCACAAAGGCAGACAAAGCTCGTAACATTATATGTAATACAAAACAGGCTAATAAATTCTTGAGATAACCTGGTAAAGGATGGCATTTCCAGTGATCAAACTATAAACTGCTCTATAAGCCACTGTTAGATGGATCTGATGAGGCTCAGGTGAAACTGTTTTCTTAAATATAGTTCTATAGTGGTAGCTCATGGTATGTTGTCATGTTTTGTTTGTTAAAAATAAAAACATTTTAACTAAGACTGAGGTTCCACAGGATGATGTGCTGCTAAACCCTCACAGATCTGTCAGGAATACTCAAATAAGAGACTAACTTCTAAGCTTTGGGGCTGGCTCCTTGTTTTTCCATCTCCCTGATTTTATTCCAATAAGCTCCCATGGCCTCTTCCACCATTGTCTTTAATTGCCTTTAAATAACTGACCTGTTGAATGCAATGTATTAGAACAAGAACACTCATCCGTCTACCTGCTTAACTAAATAAACTACTGGAAACTTCATCAAGGTGTCTTAATTCCTGCAACAAGGAGGGTATCCAAGAGAGACAGTCTTCTAGATCTGCTAGCTAAAGTGATTTTATCTGGACTTGTACTCTGTTTCTTACCAATAACTTGAGATTAATATGGATTAGAATGTGCAGAAGGAAACTAAAGTAGTGAGGTGAGTAAGCTATCAGGTATTTTGTAGATACTATTTCCTAATACGTTAGGTGGGTTGGTATGACTAGCCTTTTCAGCTATGACCCAAAAGTACAGAATTGTAAAGGGTATAAAGTACTTAGGCAATAACAATAGTATGTGAGGGTAAGTGCAAAAATAAAGTAACCGGTTGTTAAAAAGAGATAGTTGCAAACTGGGGAGACTGTCCTTGTAGATTTTCAGGTACCTGGTATATAGACACTATAATAGATTGTTCAGAAATTGACAAATCAATGCATTAGACATTTATAATGCAAATGTTTGCCAAACTTAAATACAGTTAACATTGTGGGATTGTTTAGGGCATTTTTAACTCTTTGAGTGATTTCAACACAACTGCCACTTTGAATTAGAGTTGTTCCATAAGGCCAGGCCTATCTGGGACACTGCATGTTGTTTCAAAAAGGTAGTCTCCTTAAAGTAGTAGTCTCATGTATTTCTTTGGGAGTAATCCTTGTTTCTGATTGAAATTTCTTTTCAGAACTGTAAAACAGTTTCCTTTTAGTATTTTCTGTAGCTGAGTACACAAAAGGCGTTCTTTTGGTGGCCAAAAGCCTTTATGTATCTGTAGGAGCTACTGTGGTGAAATCTGCTCTCTGTCAGGAGGGTAAGTCTGCAGAATGTTTTCTGTGATCTCCCTGTACTGTTGGTTTTCTAAGCTAAGTGGTAGTTTATATTTTTGCACTAGGGCAATGTAGGTTGCAAGACAATAGATGAAGAGACTCTGTAAAAGAGTAAGTAGTGATTGCAGTAAAAAGGTTAGAGTGATCAAAGGTAAGATGTAGGTAATGGCATTCTGAAACATGGGTAATAACAGGGTCTCTACTGAAATATCAGTACTCAAAATGCAGAGTACTTCTTCTTCTTTCGGCTGTTTCCGTTAGGGGTCGCCACAGCGGATCATCTGTTTCCATTTCTTCCTGTCCTCTGTATCTTGCTCTGTCACACCAACCACCTGCATGTCCTCTCTCACCACATCCATAAACCTTATTTTAGGCCTTCCTCTTTTCCTCTTACTTGGCAGCTCCATCCTTAGCATCCTTTTTCCAATATACTCTGCATCCCTCCTCAGCACATGTCCAAACCAATGTAATCTCGCCTCTCTGGCTTTGTCTCCAAACTCTCCCTCTGATATAGATGACCCTCTGATATACTTATTCCTAATCCTGTCCATCTTCGTCACACCCAGTGCAAATCTTAACATCTTTAACTCTTCCATGTCCAGCTCTGACTGCTGACTTTTTGTCAATACCACCGTCTCCATCCCATATAACATAGCTGGTCTCACTACCCTCTTGTAGACCTTCCCTTTCACTCTTACTGGTACCCATCTGTCACAAATCACTCCTGACACTCTTCTCCACCCACTCCATCCTGCCTGTATTCTCTTCTTCACCTCTCTTCCACACTCACCATTACTCAGAACTGCTGATCCCAAGTATTTAAATTAATCCACCTTCACCACCTCTACTCCCTGCATCCTCACCATTCCTCTATCCTCCCTCTCATTCACACACATATATTCTGTCTTAATCCTGCTTACCTCCATTCCTCTCCTCTCTAGAGCATATCTCCACCTCTCCAGGGTCTCCTCAGCCTGTTCCTACTCTCAATACAGATCACAATGTCATCTGCAAGCACCATAGTCCATGGGGACTCCTGTCTGAGCTCATCTGTCAACCTGTCCATCATCATTGCAAATAAGAAAGAACTCAGAGCTGATCCTTGATGTAATCCCACCTCACCCTTAAATGCATCCCTCACTCCCACTGCAGACCTCACCACTGTCACACTACCCTCATACATATCCTGTATCACTCTTACATACTTCTCTGCCACTCTCAACTTCCTCATACAATACCACAACTCCTCTCTAGGCACCCTGTTATATACTTTCTCTAAGTCCACAAAGACACAATGCAACTCCTTCTGACCTTCTCTGTACTTCTCCATCAACACTCTCATAGCAAACATTGCATCTTTAGTGCTCTTTCTTGGCATGAAACCATACTGCTGATCACTAGTCATTACCTCCCCTCTTAACCTAGCTTCAACTACTCTTTCCCATAACTTCATGCTGTGACTGATTATTTTTATTCCTCTGTAGGTACTACAGCTCTACATATCACCCTTATTGTTAAAAATTGGTACCAAAACACTTTTTCTCCACTCCTCAGGCATCCTCTCACTTTCCAAGATTTCATTAAGCAATCTGGTTAAAAACTCTACTGCCATCTCTTCTAAATACCTCCATGCTTCCACAAGTATGTCATCTGGACAAACAGCCTTTCCATTCTTCATCCTCTTCATAGCTGTCCTTACTTCCTCCTTGCTAATCCATTGCACTTCCTGATTCACTATCCCCACATTATTCAACCATCTTTCTCGCTCTCTCTCATGCTCTTCATTCATCAAAGTACTCTTTCCATCTTCTCAACACACTCTCCTCACTTGTGAGTACGTTTCCCTCATTATCCTTTACACATATGTGGACAAGAGTAATGAAAATCCAAAAAAAAGGACCAAAAAACCTGGAGAAGAACTAATCTGAAAAAAAATCATAGCCCCCCCACACCCCTGAACTTATATATACCAACTCCAAGACCACCATACCTCGGAGAAAAGGGAATATTCCAAGAAACGGCATCTCAGACTTAGTATATGTAAGTCCATCCTTTTGGCTCTTCACTCTCCACATTTTGGGACTTGCTCAGATCCCGACATTTCAAATGTTTCCCAGGATAATGTTATGGTCATATATGATATGGGTTAACTCATATATTTTTCAGGTAAATAGTATATTCTTAGATTATACTCAGCCAATCTGCATATCTTAAAAAAGGATTGTGGATCTACTTGGTCATTTTTTGGATTGTAAAATCATGATGTCAACTGCATAGAGTGTTAAGTAATGGAAGATCTTCAGTGAGATCCTTTATGAACAAGAATAGGATCAGCCCGAAGACTGAACTCTAGGGTACACCTGTTTAATCTGCACTTGAGAGCTATTTTTACATTAAGAAATGCCATGATCATCCATCTTGTGGCAGAAAGTGTTTACCTGATCTCTCTGATTTGGGAATCAATCCACAAAGCTTAAAATGTGGCTGTTTATTGGCTAAATGTCATATGTGTCTGTTTTCAAGATTTTTTTCTCTGCCATAACATAGGCAAGTTTGTGGAGAGCACCCCACCTAGCAGCAGTGGTCAGCAGAGCCCTCTCTGGTAGCAGTCACCTAGACAGTAAAATTTCCCTATAAAGTTAGGATTAGTTCTGAAACCTGTTACGTGGTTTGGTGCTGTGTGGAATTAAGCTTTAAAGCAGCTAGCTGGCACATGGAATAGTACTACATGACATCTTGCCCTTAACCTAGAAACTACCCTAGGAACCCCCTGTTAAAACCCAATCCTTAATTCTTAACTGCCTACCATATTACAAGACCCAACAACATGGATATGCAATTTAAAAATGTCTCTGTGGTCAGCTTGGTAGATTTGGGCATCCTAATAGGTATCCTGTTTTTATACTTGGTGGCTTTGGCCCTAATGTAAATTTGATCTGGGACATTCCACCCAGTCTAGTGTCATTACCTCATTCTACCTAATCTAGGGAGAACATTTGAGAAGGCCAACCCAGTTAGTTTCTGCTCCTCCTTTCCCCTTTCCACTTTACAAAAAAAAAAAAATTTCTAAGCTTGTTTCGTGCCTTTCCTGTTAGTCATCTAGTCCAGATACATATTTGCTGTATCCAGGACTGTTTGTAAGCTTCTGAGTCCCCAAGCCTTTCTGTGTTGGAGGGAAGCCTTCTAGCTTAATTTGGCTTCTTAGAACTAGCCAGTTTTCTAGTTTCAGCACTCAAGTCTGTTTCTTCGAGCTCAGCACTTGTTCAGAACTCATTATAAGCACTAAATAAGCTACAAATTACTACAGCACTCTACCTTCCTCACTTGTCTAGAGGAAAACAGTTTTTAGTACTTAACAAATAAGCACCTATCCAGGCATGTCTAAGGGTCAGCTCCCGGTGTTTTCTCCTGTCTACCTGATGAATCTGGGCATCTTGGGGCAATGCAGCAATTGCCTCATGTACACAGACAACCCTCTCCTCCTACCAACCAACACTACAACCTGTGAGAGATTATATAGCCAAACTGGAAGCAAAGCTCTCTTCACCCAAGACTGGACTAGACAGTCAAGAGGAGAAGGTAAACACTTGCACCACACCACACACATCACATAGTCCCTCAAAACCTACACCACCAAAAAACACACATAGAAACACAAAACACACACTTACATTCGTGGAGGCTCTCAATAAAAATCTACCCAAGCAACAGGGAACTCCAAAGCAGAAACGCAAGCAACCTCCACCCCCCAACACAACCCAAATGGCACATAGCCCACAAACTCAGTGTGACACTCAATCACAGCCCATAAGGCATAGCAACATACCCAACACTCTAGTCAATGGTGACTCTATAGTCAGGCACACTGATGTTCCACTCACCAGGCTAAACAAGGAGAAAGTTACAGGTGCCAGGATCCGCCATATAACGCACGCACTCAGGTCACTCCACAAGTACAAATATGACTCAGTCATTGTCCATGTTGGTGTGAATGACCTGAGGCATACCTCCCTAGACTACATGAAAAGAGACATGGAGGAGCTGTCCGATCTTGTAGCCCAGGCAGGTATGACCCTAGCCCTGAGTAGCATGCTGCCATCAGCCGGAATGATACTACAGTACAAGGACAAAATTATTGACTTAAACAATTGGCTAAGCTTCTGGTGTCATTCTAAGGGGATCCAGTATCTGTCTGCCTGGGATGACATGATCGACAAACCACGATGCTTTGCCAGAGATGGCTTGCACCTGTCACCCTTGGGATTCCGGATACTGGCTAAGGCTCTTGCACCCCTATAGTGCCTTTTTAGGCAAGGTTCAAATGACAAATTCACCACCATAACAGATACAAGCAAGCAAAATCTGAGGGTAATGCTACTTAATGCTGGAAGTCTAAACTTCAAAATGCACTCACTAGAGGCACTCCTTAAAATGGAGAACATCGACATCTGTGCAGTGACAGAGACCTGGTCCAAGGCTCCAGAGAGAACCCCTGCATTACCAGGTTATAATTCATACCACACCTTTCGGCCACCTAACCTGGACCGAAACACTAAAGGTGGAGGTGTGTCCATATTCATTAAGGATATCCACACCTCCAGGCTAGTTGCTCAGCATAATGCATCCGCGATTATCAAAGTGCAACTAACTCTGGGCAAGACCACAATCCAAATTGTAGCTTGCTACAGATCCCCTACCATGCCCCAGGATTCCCACTCCTCATTTCTTGATACACTGGAAAATATTAGGGTACAACCTAACACCCATATAATGGACGATTTCAACTACCCCACCATTAACTGAGAAAACTATTAATGTACCAACTCTTGTGCTCAATGTTTTCTGGAATTCATAAATTCCAATACCTTGGATCAACTTACCCATACCCCCACCAGGGGCAGCAATATCCTAGACCTGGTCATTACCAACATGGGCAACTGGTGTTCCACACCAGAGGTCAATTCCTTGTTGGTCAGATTCGATCACAAGCTAATCACCCTAGACATCCACATCCCACCCCCCTCCCCCCATTATGGAAACCACTGTAAAAAATTTCTCCAAAGCCAACTTCATGCTTCTTAAGACAAAAGTGGCAAACTTCATGACACCCATGCTGGAGGACAATAGAGGTACGACTGCTGAATCCTATACAAATGCACTTTATTATAACTTACACGAGTGCATGGATCGTGCTATCCCTAACAGAACCAAGATGCTATCCTCCAAAAAAAGGAAGTTAATCTGGTGGTCCCCTTCCATAAACAAACTCTACAACAGAAGAAAGAAACTGTTGCAAAAAAGAGTAAAATCCCATGACTGGAGGAACTCCGTGGTCAGCCTCAGTAAGAACCTGAGATCCCTCATAAAATCCTCCAAAGCTAGTTATGAAAACAAAATTGCCACTGATTCAAAAGACAACCACAAAGCATTCTATAGCTAGGTCAAGAATCTCAATGACAACACTTAGATCTGCTCTAAGTTACAGCACAATGGCACTAAATGTACAGACCCAACTGATATTGCCAACATCCTGGCAGATAGGTTCAGTGCTAACTTTACCCCCCTCTTACCCCCTAAAGAGCCCATCTCTATATCGGAAGAATGCACAGTTTCTGTAATCACGGCTGCACAAGGTAAAAAACACACTTTCCAAAATGAAGAACACAGCATCCATGGGACTTGACAACATCCCAGGCTGCGTTCTACATGAATTACAGAACGAACTGGCACCCCACCTAAGTACCATGTTCAATCATAGCCTCACCTCAGGCTTTGTGCCCAGTGAATGGTGCACAGCAACGGTTATCCGATTCCACAAAGGGGGAGCCACCATGGACCCCGGGAACTACTGCCCCATTAGCCTGATGAGCCTGGTCTGCAAGGCTATGGAACGTATCATCATGGAACTTATAAACAATGACAGTGGTAATCTCCAAACTCTGGAACCTACCCAGTTCAGGTTTGTAAAAGACAGATCATGTCTCCTAAATCTGATAGACTTCTTTGAAGCGGTCACCAAAGCCGTAGATGAGGGTAAGGTGGTCTACACAGCCTATCTAGATCTCGCCAAGGCTTTTGACACCATCTCCCACTCTAGAATTATAGATAAACTCACTAAACTAGGTATAAATCCCTATGTCACAAGGTGGGTTGCCAACTGGCTAACTGACAGAACCCACACTGTGAAAGTAGCAGACTCTAAATCCAACTTCAGACCAGTGACATGTGGAGTACCACAGGGTTCAGTCCTATGTCCTCTCCTCTTTGGTATCTACTTCTCTGAAGTACAGGCTAACACAGAAGGCCTTTGGCTAACAAGGTTCGCAGATGACTGAAAACTAGGAGCCATAGTCAAAACTCCTAATGATATGGACAGCCTACAAAAGGGCCTCACTGAGACAGATGCCTGGTGTCAAAACCATGGTCTCCAGCTCAGTGCCAAAAAGTGCATTGTCATCCCTTTTGGTAAAAACTCTGTACCCATAAACTACCACATAGGCAGTAGTCTACTTAACTGAAAGTGTGATAAGAGACCTTGGGACACAGGTGGACAGTAGTCTCTCCTTTGATAATCACATCACCACAGTAGTCAGGAAATCCTTCTATGTGGCACACGTCATCACAAAAGGTTTCTCATCCAGGAAAAAAGAGGTCATTGTTCCCCTCTACTCATCACTTATTAAACCCATTATAGAGTATAATGCCTCTTTTGGTATGTACCTCACAAGATATCTACAACTGGAAAGGCCACAGAAATACCTCACAAAGAGGATTACCGGCCTCAAACAGATGCCCTATGCAGACCATCTCAAAAAACTCCAGCTTTCCTCTGTCACATATGACCTACTCAGAGATGATCTCTACCTAACATACAAAGTTATGTCAAACCCAGAGTTGTTGAACATGCTCCACTTAAAGAAATCCCAATCCCTCCGAGCTAAACGCTTTAGGGACCTAAACCTTGTCACCACAATAAACAGAACATGCTGGAGGGATAGATTCCTGTCTCACAGACTTCCCATACTCTGGAACAAACTGCCTATCTATATCCAACAAAGCTCCTCATTAGTACTCTTCAAGAAAAATCTTGATGATTGGATGGGTAATAGGAAATTCACCCCAGGGATCACTTCTGTGGCTCTGTTTGACAGGGGCACAGGAAAATAATTTTCTTGGGTGGCAAAAGCCAGGGTACCATTTGGCTAGGCTTATATAGGTCCTAGGGCCAATAGCCTAGTACCTACCTATGAACCTAAGGCAATGTAGAAACTTCTCATGTTCTCAGACAACCAGTTAATCATTAAAGATAATAACACAGTATGTGAGAGATGTAAATACACAGTTTCCTTGGAGGCAAAAATCTTGCATACAAATAAGGTTGTCTGGAATACCCAAACTGCATCCACACACACCACTCACCACACAGATTGTCTTATGATAAGGTGCTTAAAATAAACCTTCCCAAATCTCAAAGACATCCAAAGTCATTTAACAGCAACACTGCTCCTCAGCAATCACTAAAACACATACCAAACATGTCACATAAGCCTACATCCAATGGTCCCCCAACAGCAAAGCCCATGAGGCAAACATATGCATTACCTAATACTCTTGTCTTTGGGGACTCCATTGTGTAACACACAGATACCCCACTCATCAGGGTAGACAAGATAATGGTTTGTTGCCTGTATGGAGCCAGGATCTGCAATATCACACACTCACTCAAGTTACTGCACCCTGGGTACTATTATGATTCTATCATAGTCCATGTGGGTGTAAATGACCTGAGATGTACCTCACTGGACTATATGAAAAGAGACATAATGGATCTCTTGGAATATGTGTCATACAAAGGTATAAGCCCTGCATTTGACAACATTCTACCTTCACCGTGAATGATGCCACAGTAGGAACATAAAATGGTTGACTAATAATTGACTTAGTTTCTGGTGTCACTCCAGGGAGATCCAATATCGGTCAACGTTGAGCAACATGGTCAACAGGACACCTTGCTTTGCTAAGGATGGGCTGTCCCCACTGGACTTTTGGATATTGGCTAAAACTTTATTCACCCACTTACAACCTTTTTAAGCAATGCCCAAAAGGCACAGCCACCAACATAGTGATGACATCTCCAAGCAACCTTTTGTCACTGTTTAATGTTGGGAGCCTAAACAAAAGTCTCTGCACACTTCAAGCCCTCCTCACTTAGGAGAATGCAGACATCTGTGCAATGACCAAGACTTGCTCTAAAGATGTAGAAAGTTCTCCGGTAGTGCAACTCTAAATAGTCTTCCACACATTTAGACCAACAGCACAAACCGGGGCCAGAGCTGGAGGTGTCTCAGTCTACATTAACAACAGATATACCTCTCGGCGGTTTATTTATTTATTATTTATTGACATCTGATTACCAGGAAAGTCCAAATGAGTAGAAGCCCATTTTCAGTGGAGACCCAGGGAGAAAAGCTCCAAATTATTACAAAACATACTTTTACTATATTCAAAAATAAAACAAAAACATTTGCAATTTAAACAATTATAACAAATTAGACATAATACAAAATATTGGTTAAAACTGATACAAGGTATATGACAATCGCAATATTTAGAGTAATTTTAGACAGTTTTCACAGAAATTTAAGGTAAGTTAGTTTAATACAAATAGGAATTGCAATATGAAGTGATTTGAAAAACAGGCTTATGGTATATTTAGAGAGAATGTTGGGGAAGAGAATTAGATAGCAGTAAGGAAGTAAGTGAAGAAGGGAGAGTAAGGAGGTGTAAGGAATGAAAAGGTACTTGTTCACATTTAGGGATATAGTTTATTCTGAATTTGAGCAAAAACAAAGCCAGATTTAACTAGAAAGTCTTTCAGAGTGGTTTTGAAGGATGGGAGGGACAGTATAAACCTGATGGATAGAGGGAAGGAATTGCAGGCCTTAGCAACCTTGTACGTGTACAGACAATGCCCAGCAGATTTGATAGGCTTGTAGACAGACAGGAGTTTTTGGTCACTGGATCCCAATGGCTGACTGGGAACATGGTTGTGTAGAATGTTTTTTAGTGCTGGACAGGCAGATGGATGCTGGATAATTTTATAGGTGGTAAGAAGCTGTGTATATGTTTGTTGATGTTGCAGTTCTAACCAAGTTAGGATTTTCAGTGCTATACAGTTATGGGTTATGAAAGGGGTAAGTGCTGCAAATTTAGCAACTTTGTTATAGCATTGTTCAAGTTCTAATTTTTGTGAAGCCTGGAGGTTAGTAAGGATGGGAGCACCATAAAGAAGAGGGGGGAGGAGATAAGTAGTGGCAAGTGTAGTTTTAGTTGCATCAGTGAGAGTTTGTGACTCTGTAAAGCATTCCTAGTTTTGATGAGGTTTTTCTTATGAAATTTTGTATATGCAGGTCGAATATAAGATTATCATCCACTATCAGCCCTAATAGTTTGCTATGAGAAGTGACTTTAATGGATATATAATCAAAAGAGAGAACTTTAAATTTAGTTTTTTCATGCGAGAGGAATTTGGGAGAAAAAATAGTAGTTTGGTCTTTTTTGGGTTAGGCATGTATTGTGAGTTACAAAGCTATGTTTCAGTGGCTGTTACAGCTTTCTGAGTAAAGGTGTACCATGTTTGTTGCCATATGTGCAAATGACAATGTAATCACCTACATATTGTTTTAGGGGGGGCTGTTGTGTGGAAGTATAGAGGGTGTTGGTGAAAATGTTAAAGAGGAGGGAATAAAGGATAGAGCCTTATGGTACACCGGTGGTGACTACGGGGTAAGGAGAGAGCATGGAGTGCCATTTTACTGATACCTATTGGACAGGTAGCTTTTGTACCACAGAATGGTGGGCTGAGAGAGACCTAATGAGGACATTTGAAGTAGAAGTTTGCTGTGTGTGACAAACAGTGTCAAAGGCTTTAGACTATAAATAAGGAGGAGACTAGTTTGCCATTATCTCTAGCTTTATTTACAGCATCTATATAGGTTATAATGAAAGTGCCAGTACTATGGGAAGGATGGAAGCCATGTTGTGTAGGGGATAGGAGTTCTGCCTGCAGGAGATAGTCTAGCAATTGTTTTTGAATACATTTTCAAGTATTTTGGTGAGGGGAGAGAAGATTGCTATTGGTCTAAAGTTATTAATGTCTGTTGAATTTCCTCTTTTGTGCAGAGGGATAATGTATGACTTTTTCAAGAGTGAGGGGAATGTGGAATTCCTGGACTGACTTATTTGTAAGGACTGAGACAGGATAGGCAATGTTACTGGCTGATATATTTAGGTACTCTCTTGGAAGGTCATCAGCTGAAGAAGAGCAAAATTTATGTTTGTTTAAGATTAGTTTTATATAAGCAGTGGGTACGGGTCTGAAGGTGAAAGTGGATGTGGTGACACGTGGCTGTTGGGCAGGGTTGGGATTAGATGTTGAGAAATCTTTGGTTAGAGATGCTATACTATCCATAAAATAAAGAGTTGAACTCTATTGCAGTTTTAAGTAGTGAGTTATCAGGAGAGGGGTTTGGGTTGAATTTTTGGCCGGGATGTAAGATTTCTTTAATGGATGTCCAAAACTATTTAGGGTTGTGTTTAGTATTATTCTAAAAGTTATTATAGTATATTTTTGTCTTCATTTATTTGCTTTTTGGCACGACTGTGAAGCATTCTGAAGTTTTCAAGATATTGAGGTGCTATATAATATTGTCTTCTTTCCATGCTTTTTCTCTGTCCTGCATTAGCATTATCTACTTTTGTTGAATAGACAAATTGCATTTTTTCTTTTTATTCCCTTCCTTCGAGGAGGTTAAACAGGATGATACCATGGAGCTCATCCAAGTGTAAGTCACCATAGAGAAGGTTCCTCAACATATCATGGCTATAGCTACAGGTCACTATCTATGCTCATAGAGTCTCAAGACCTGCTAGAGGTGCTCACCATCCAGCCAAGCACCCTATTGATTGCTGATTTAATCTATCCCTGTATACACCAAAAAACGTCCACTGCCTCAGTCCTATAGGGACAACACTCCCTGGACATTAACACAAACACTCTGGAATAGATAGTGAGACTATAACCAAAGGATCTGGCAATGGGAGAGCATTGCACCCCTCTCCCATGTCAGGTAATCCTTAGTGAGGTTGGATCACAAAGCCATCTCCTTTGAAGTAAAAAAAATCACACTGAAAAAGCAGCTAAACTAGTAACAGAAACTACTTTAAGGCAACCTACATTATTTTAAGTGATAGTTTCTCAAAATTAAGGATCCTTCAACCCCAAAAACCACAGCTACCTATGAACAATTATTCAGTCACTATACAAATCTGAATGGTTGCATACAGGCTGCTGTACCTACCAAAAGTAAACCCAAAACAAACAGTAAAAACAACCCCTCCACCACTGGAATCCTCACCTAAACAGGGTATTTAATAAAATAAAACTCATGCCAAAAATCAGGAAGAGCAACTCCTTTAAGGACTAGTGCTCTCTTATACAACTAAAGAAACTAGGAGCTCTAAGTCCAACAAGTCCAGGTATGAGGAAAGAATAGCCTTGCAGGCTAAGGATAATCACAAGGCCTTCTTCAGCTATGTCCAGGACCTTAAAGGTAACACACATCAGTGTGCTGAGCTGGTGGTGAATGGTACCACCTTCATGAATCATGGTGTTATGAATGGTGCTACCTTTTCTGATCAGGGTGACAGCAAATCTACTGCCTGATTAAATTCAGCTCAAACTTCACACCATGCTCCTCCAGGTAAAAGCTCCTACAACATACTACCCCCCCCCCCCTGAGAAATTAGCAGTGGCCTGGTGCTAGCTGCACTTACTAAAGCCAAAAGCACCACCTCCATGGGTCCCAACAATATCCCCAGTTGTGTCCTGAAGAGTCTAAAACACTACCTATCAGGACCACTTGAGACACTCTACAGCTACAGCCTTGAAATAGGGTACATTCCAAGTGAATGGAGGACCACAACAGTCATCCTCCTCTGCAAGGGTGAACTATCAACTGACACAAGGAACTACAGACCCATCAGTCTAACAAGCCTAAAATGCAAAGCCATGGAACAAATTATGGAAATGATAAACAAGGACACTGGTAATCTACAGACACCGACTTATTCCAATTTGACTTTAAGGGAAGGTCATACCTACTTAACCTGGTAGATTTCTTTGAGAGGGTCACCAACACAATGGACTTGAGTAAAACAGTGTGTACTGCATATCATGACCTAGCCACGGCATTTAATATAATGACCCACTCAGGCATTGTTGACAAGCTCTCTGACCTGGGCATAAATCCCTACACAATTCACTGGATTGCTGGCTGGGCTCACAGACAGGATCCAAAAAGTCAGGATTGATGACACCAGCTTCACTGAGAGTCTAGTCACCAATGGAGTACCCCAGGGCTCCATGCTGGGACTGCTCCTGTTTTTCATCTACTTCTCAGGAGTCAAGACTAATGTTCAAGGCCTCTGGATTACCAAGTTTGCAGATGACTGTAAATTGGGAGCTATTATAGGTTCCCCCAAGATATTGACATCTTGCAAAAGGGTTTAATAGAGACAAATGACTGGTACCAAACCATGGCCTAAAACTCCATGCCAAAAAATGAATTAACTCTTGACCCAGGTTAATTACTCCATTGATTAAACACCCCTAAGAGTCAACCCATTAGTGAGGGATCTGGGAACACATGTAGATAGCAATCTGGCCTTTGACTAATTTGTAAATAAGATAGTAAGAAAATCATTCTATTTTGCCCAACTTATAGGTAGGAGTATAGCATCCAGATCTAAGAAAGTGAAAGTACCTCTCTACTCAACCATTATCAGGCCTATCATTGAAAACAATGCCCCCTTTGGCATTTACTTATCCAAACACTTGCAACAGTTGGAATGCCCATAAAGGTTTCTCATGTGGAGAATTCAAGACATGAATAGCCTGTCCTACACGGATCACCTGAAGGCTCTGTCTCTGTATTGAGTCTCCTACGGACCGTTGAGAGAGGATGTTTGCCTGGCTTACAGGACTTCCTCAGACCCAGCCTAGATGGATCTCTTGCATATACACAAAACAAACAGCACCAGAAACACTAGATCTAGGGATCTGAACTTCAGTTATGACATAAACAGAACATGCTGGAGAGATATGTGTCCCAAAGGCTTTCCTGTGCTACGTGATAGTTATAGTTATAGATAGAGTTCATACCTGACTCTATTCAAGCAAAACATTAACGACTGTATCGTAAATCATAAAGTTACCCCCCACTTGGTCTAGAACTCATGTCCTTTATGAAGAGAGGTCATCATCAAGCAAAGTTTTATCCTAGCTAACACCCCCCACACACATTTTTGGTTACTTCCCTACTAACATACCCTGCTGCCACCAGATACACCCATTATACTCCAAGCCCAAAAGGACTGGGATGCATGACTAGGCTTTTATGGACCCTAGCAGTCATTAGCTTAGTATCCTATGAACATAAGAAGGTGCTGAAGCATAACAGGTTGGTTAGTATGGACTTGGAATGCTCAATCTGGGTGACTTTGGAGTTGTTTTATTCTCGCTCATGTTCCGATGACTTAAGCCAGTCAGGCTGTTGTGCTAAAGACACTTCTGAAACCATGATGCTTATCATATGGTAGTTCAAAGCTACTTAACAAATTGTTCAAACAGGTTTTTTTTCATATATTTTTAACAAGAGGGCAGAGCATGGAGAGGCCTAAAATCTCATTGGGTGCTTCTGACCACCGCTGGGACTTGTAGAAGAGTTTTGTTTGAAATGTTTGGGGGATTTTGAATGGCTACAGGGAGGGAATTTCAGATTTTTGCTATGTAGCTGGTGTATAGTGAGTCTCCATGAGAATTGTGAGTTACTTTTGGTGGGAATTTGTCATAGGAACAATATTGAGTGAGGTTACATCAGGATTGTTGGGGTGATAAGCATTATTGTGAATAGTGTAGGATTTTTTTATGTAGTTTTTGTTTACATTTATGCAGATTAGGGAAGATAATCCATTTTTCATTGGCAGAGGTCTATGCAGCGATGTTTTATTAAGAAGATCTGTGACAAACTTTGCAATTTTATTGTATGATTACTCAAGTTTTATGAGCTCAGGTTGAAAATCAAGGAGGTGTATACCGGGAGGTAGAAGAGGCTGTAGCAGTAGCTGTGTGGGCTTGGTCAGAATCACTCGATCTACAGAGCAATATTAAATTGGTAGCTTTAAGAGCTGCTGGATGAATGTGTCAGCCAAATTTTAGCTGCTCTTCAATAAAAACTCCAAATTTATTGTGGTGAGGTACTTAAGTTGTTGTGCCATCAGATGAATGAAGGGATACTGGGCAGTGGGAGATCAACCTTTTTTCTGGTTTAGGATCAGACTCTTGCAGTGTGGGACCTGAGTAATGTGGCTTTTTGTAGTTCAGAGATAGAAGAGGCAGAACATAAAATGGTAGTCATTTGCCTATTGGACAAGTGGTGACATTGTTTTGTACATCAGGAAAGTCACTGGATATGTTAAAGAAGTGGAGCCAAGAATAGATTCGTTGTGGGAGACCAACAGAGATTTTGCCATTTTGTACTTTGTGTTCTGTGGTGAATTTAAGATCTGAACCAGAGGACAAAGTTTAAAAGTTGTAGTAGGAGCAAAGACAAGGAGACTGTCAAATGAAGACAAGGCAATTGTTTCTCTGCTCCTTCTTTAAAATCAGGAAGGACAAATGGTGTTTGTACTGAGAAGGCCAGATACCATGCTAGGATGTTAACAAGATGTTCTAGTTTTGGAGAAAAGCTAGGAATTAAGTGTCTGCGCTTCTCCAGCTTTTGATAGGTGGCACTTTTAATGAAATGGGTTGAAGCTGCAAGCTACACTGAGGTCAGATTCTGTAGTAAAGGAATAGGTTAGGATGGTTTGCCTGGGTTAAGGAGTTTAGAAATGGTAGACCAGAGTAATTTGGGGGATTTGGAATTCTGCAGTGAAGTAGACTTTTTCCCCAGAATATATTTGGTCTTTTGTTTTGTGGAGGTTTGTTTTGTTGGAGAGGAATTGGTAATGCTGGTAATCGACCTTTATTGCTAAGTGATCTTGCTTTCTTTGGTGCATTAATTGCTTGGTGGGCTGACAGGCTTTGACCCCTTTTTGTCCCTAAGTGGGGCACTGGAGTTAAAAATGCTTAAAAGTGTTATTGAAATGGAGATTAGCTTTGAGAGGGAAGAGCTTTAGAATGTTCCAGTTGTAAGCTTGAAGAGAATAGAGGAACAAGTTTCTAGTTTAGTTCGATTCTTGACACTTTTGTAGACTGCAGGTTTACTGCAGGTAGGGAGCAGAGGGCAAATGCTTAACTTCCCAAACTCTGGAACAAACTTCCCATTCACGTCAAGCAGAGCACTTCACTGGCCCTCTTTAAGAGAAATCTTGACGAGTAGATGGGCAATAGGAAGTTTGCCCTGAGGATCACTTCAGTGGCCTTGCTTGACAGGGGCACTGGGAACTAACTTTGGGCGGCATGATGCCAGGGAATCTTCATGGGCTAGACTTATATAGGCTTCAGGGCCATTAGCCTAGTATACACCTATGAACCTATGAACATCCACAAAGCCTTATTTAACTGTTGAAACCTTAGAAACAATACTGAGCACTGTACAGGGCTAATGATAAAAGATATCATACACTTGGACCCAGAGCAGATGCAGCCACATTTATCTGCTAGTTGACTGGCTAACTTCAACCCCACCCCTGTTACATTTGCAGATCTCATACTTGCATTAACACCCCCCACCCCCAAATCTCCTATGAACAAGTTATCAAGGTATTATCAAAGCCAAAGAACACTGCTTCTTTATCGTTGGATAACATATTGGGCTGCTTACTGCCCAGCCTAAAACAAGATCTGTCAGAATTCTAGAAACCATTCAATATCAGCCTCCAAACAGGCTTTGTGCAGGATAAATCGAGGACAACAGCTGTCATCCCCTCTCATAAAGGTGGTGTATCAATGGACTCATGAAATTATCGACCAATACATCTGACCAGCCATATCTGTAAGGTTATTGAAAGGATCATTACAGAATTAACAGATAGCATAGGTAACCTACAAACTCTCATACCAAGCCAGTTGGGATTTAACAAGGGCAGATCCTTCCTACTTAAAAAGTCTGACTTTTTCACAAGGTTACTGAAGCAGTAGATTATGGGAAATCTGTACACACCGCATATCTGGACCTCACAAAGGTATTCAGCCCACTCCCACACCTGGGTATCATAAATAAAATGCCGCAGTTAACTCATTACAGCCGGATGATGTGTCCAGGTGTTTCTGCAGTTACATCCTACTGACGCCTTGTTCATTATTTGCATTCATAATTCCAAAATCCATACTACATACAATGTATTAAAAAAATCATCTTAAAGCTTACACAATGGTAAACAAAACTATATTGATCTCTGACCTCTCTCTTGTGCAGGTAAAGCTAAGTTAATTGTTGTTCATAAAATATTTATTTATATTACCATAAATGTCATGATTTTCTAAATATCTTGGAAACCAGATAGTACAGATAGATAGAACTGTTTAGCCTTATATGAAAACTCCCAGCTGGGCAAACAAAATTCAGCTGACAGTATGTGTGTAATTTGAGTGGTTGTTGAGATATTGTAAGTTGTTTACAAAGTATTAACTTAATAGTTACTGTGTTTATTGTTACTTATAAAATCCAGCTTAAGACAAAGCACCTAAAGAATATTACCACTATAAAAATAGTCGATGATGAAGAGTTTGCCATTTACACATCTTTAGTAACCACTAAGCTTCCAAAGATATAAGCATTTATTTGAAATATGAGGACATTACTTTATTCTATCTAAAAGCATAAGCTCTGCCCATTGCAAGTTGCAGTGCAAATGTCCAGAGCTCCATTGTAGTGAAGGGGTTAAATGGGGGTATGTTTTTTCAGTCTCCTTGGACTTCATTGTTACTGGCCCAGCCCCCAGTAGTCAATGTCCATGCCAGGTCCACCAGCTACTGTCCAAGCCCTCAGGCTTCATATTTACTGGGGCTGATCATGGATCCTGAGGGTGTACTGGGGGCTCTGTTAGTCTGCACGTCTGTCCAGTGGGGATTTTTGTTTATGACCTACCTACTCCAAACCCCCCTACATGCTTGTTGATTACACCCAGGAAGACTTCCCACTTTGGAAAACACCTCCCCTTAGGGTGTGTATCAGTGAGCACACTCTCACTTCAGATGGACACAACCATTTCATCCCTGCGACTCTGTCAATTGCCCAAGCTGCTAATCAAACCTGGGTCAGCTGGGGCGTAGTCAGGGCTTTATCCCTCTATGCCACCAGAACAGCTAGTCCCAGTTAAATGTTGATCTCTATGCAACATAAATAGAAAATTGTCTCACAAATAGAGCACAAGAAATTGGGGTGGTCTTCTCTACCTCTGCCAAAACGACTTCTCACTATTGGCATACCTCAGCATTCAGTTGGTTGGATATTCCTCTTTGGCATTTACACCTCAGAGGTCAAAGCTACTGTTAAGGGTTTATGGTTGACCTAGTTTGCAGATCACTGTAAACTTGATACTATCGTATACTCCACAGAGGACATGAAAATCCTCCAAGCAGGCCTTCACTAAATGAATTAGTTGGTGTCAAAAGCATAGCCAGACTAAATTACAAGCAAGATGTCCCTTGTATCAATCACATTGACAACAGATCCCTAAAAAGGATCCAGTAGGTAAGGACCTGGCAACCTATGTGGACATTTAACTTTCTTATAGTAGTGGATATATGGTGATCAATGGAAAGCCTTTTCACTGCACAGGTATGGGAATGTAATCATTCTGCAGTTATCAGGTTTGTTAGAGTATAATGCCCTCTTCAGTACATACCTGTCTAAACATTTGATACAACTTAAATGCCCACAGTGCTTTGTTACTAAGAAAATCAAGGACCTAAAGAATATGTGGACCATCTGAAAGCCTTGTCCCTCTTCCCACTGTCGTACAGGCTACTGACTGGTGATTTCCTCCTCATGGACAGAGCCTCATCAGTCCCTTTCCCATCAGATCTATATTTACAAGTCCAATGGAGGCATAAACGCCACTCATGAAAGATGTCAATCTCTTTTGCAACATACATATCCCATGTTCTACTAATCACAGAGAGGAGACTTATGTTGTGCTAATCATGGAGAGGACCACTTCTTTGGAATAATCTTACTCTCCACATGAAGCAAACTACTTCTCTTACACAATATTCAAACAATATGGATCATTCAATAACAAATTTTAAAAATGTAAAAAATTCATCCATATATAATTTCTCCATCCCAATGTATAGCAGCTCTGGTTTGGGTCTAGTCTATACCATGTATCACGTATACTCATAGCCATAAGAGAAATCACTTACTTGCTCATAGTAATAAAGGGTTCACACTTCTGAGAAAGTCCCTTAGTGGATAAAATGCTAAACTGAGTTCTGCCTTCCAATACTCACAATGCATTATCAAGGTCCTTACACAAAATAGTCTGCACGATCCGTAACAATATGTTATCATTTCTTTTGAGGAGGTATACCTCTCAGCTGTCCAGATTTACATGGAATGTCCAGATTTTTGCATCTTATTTTTGGTCTGTTCCTCATAACATTTGTGTTTTTTATGGTAAATCACAGAGGATTAAAGTCACTAAACAATGACAGTCATTTCAGTTTCAGACTTCATATCCTTCAGAAAAATAGATGCTAACACAAATCTTGTTATTATAGCAAATTTATAAATTTATAAGCCAACATTTAAAATCTGTTTCCATTTTTATGCCTTTGTTCCTGCCATCATTTTAGGCTTTGCCCAGATTTTTTATGCTAAGTTCATAGGTTCATAGGTTGGTACTAGACTATCGGCCCTAGGGCCTATACAAGCCTAGCCATAACAATTTCCTGGCTATTTCCTCCCACAATATTTATTTCCCTGGACCCCTGTCTAGCAGGGTGACTGATGTGATCCCTGGGCTAAATTTCCTATCTCTCATCCAGTCGTCAAGGTTTCTTTTGAAGAGGGCAAGGAGGCGCTCAGCTTGACATGTATGGGAAGTCAATTCTAGAGTCTGGGAGGTTGAGAGGTATGGGTGGAAGGCATGAGTTTGTGGTTCTGCTGGTGACAATTCAGTCTTAATTAAGCTGGTTTATGTTAAATTTCCATCAACCAGATATATTGTTTTTTTTTACAGAAGAATAGACATTCTTTTGGAAAACCTGTCAGGAATAGTGTCCTGCCCACCTTGTTTTCATTCTCCCACCCACCCTGTTGTTGACATTTAATCTTGGTCTGTTGATCAAAGGTGAGAAACAAAAACTCATGCCAGGGTTCAAGTCATCACAACAGAAAAGTAAGAGAAAACCAAATGAACTGTATGGTCAATTTCACTTATCATATTTTATGTAAAAACATAGCACCTGAAGCTCCTACATACCCTACTATCGAAAAATGACTGCACAAGTATAAACATCAAGGGCTATGAATGCACAAGAGTACCCTACTGGTGCTTTATATTTGCCCATGTGCACAACGTAACATAGAGTAACCCTCTGCAGTTTGCAATCAGTTGGCCAACAGGCTGGTGCTATTATCTTTGCAGACTTTCCTCCTAGATCTGTGTAACTCGCAAACAGTAGCTGTTTGCTCGTCTGTCTCTCTGGATAGCCTGGAATCTTGGAAGCAGACTGCCTAGGATTCCCATGTTTGTAAAATGCTGCTACCTCTCCTCTAAAGAGATCCAAAGTGGTAGGAAATCACACACTGAGAGAAAAATAAATTCACAGCTCTGGCTGGCTTCATTGGTGTTACAAAACCCTGCCTATATAAAAAAAAAGCTATTAAATGGTCAGGGTCTGATGTGACATTTTGTCTTTTCACTAAGTTAAAGCTACCTTTTTCTACATTATCATTTTGGTAATAGATGGTTTAGGTATCAAACACTGTGGTTTGGAAATGCATTAAAACTGGCAATTGGTTGTATCTCCAGGTGTGATCCTGTGCAGATTCACAGTTGGCAGTTGGGTATTCCACTAGGACTGAGCCTGCACATCCCTTCAACAACCCTAGGGCTTGTAAAGTCAGGTCAAAAAAAGCATTTACCAGTTAAAAAGTATGGAGTCTTGAATTTCTACTCTATCAGTACTCCCAACACCTGTCCTATGTGGCTCAAATCACTATCACTCTACTTAGTATCATGCAGATTGCTCAGAGGTGATCTGTGTCTCGCTTACGAGGCAATCTCAGACCCTGCCCCACTAGAGATACTCCATATCCGTAAGTCTAATTCCTTGCACATTACCCTCTCAAAAGGCCTGAATCTAATCTGAGACATCAACAAAACCTGCTTGAGAGGCAGGTTTGTCTCCCAGAGGCTGCCCCATCTCTGGAATAGACTTCCCATACACGTCAAACAGAGTACCTCACTGACCTTCTTCAAGCACAACCTTGATGAGTGGATGGGAAACCACAAAGCTGTCCCACAGGTTCCACCTGTGTCCCTCATTGACAGGGGTGACAGGTGCTAACTGAGGTTTCTCTTTTTGGGGATAGACTCTTGGCAAGGCTTCTCAGGGCCTCAGGGCAGTTCAGTAAATGCAGTTCCTGCATGAGTGGTTTTCAAGATTATCCCTATAAGTTTGTGTAATGATTGTTTGCACTTTCAGTTTACATCTCCGTACTGCTTTCCCTTTACTCCCTGTGTCTATTTTACCCATCCAGCCAGACGTTTAGATTTCAGTCTTTTTTATTTTCTCCAAGTCTTTTGGGTTTCTAATACCATGACAGGAATGGACCCCATTCCTAAGTCAAAGTACGATTAAAGTTCATGAAATTAATATTGTTTCAGTCTCTGATGTTAGTCAGAAGTGCTCTTCACAGCACCCGCAATGTGACCAGTATTGACTCCTTCTGAATTTCATATGGAGTTACATGTATTAGTAACATATTTAATCATGACTGTAAATCCTTTTTTATAAGACGTTTTGCTCCTACCAATATTGGAACTGTATGGGTCTCCTTCTTCCACATTGCCCACAACGTGCACAGTAATGACTCCATCTACAATTCGTATGGTGTTACATATATCGGTAACAAATCTAAGATATAAGACCCGTTGTTCCTACTACTATTGGAACTGTCTGGGTATCCTTCTTCCACAATGCCCACAATGTGCCCAGTAATGACTCCGTCTACAATTCATATGGAGTTACATACATCGGTAACATATCTAAGTTATAAGACCTGTTGCTCCTACTACTATAGGAACTGTCTGGGTATCCTTCTTCCACATTGCCTGCAATGTGCCCAGTAATGACTCCGTCTACAATTCGTATGGAGTTACATATATCGGTAATATATCTAAGATATAAGACCCGTTGCTCCTACTACTATTGGAACTATCTGGGTTTCCTTCTTCCACATTGCCTGCAATGTGCCCAGTAATGACTGTCTAAAATTCGTATGGAGTTACATATATCGGTAACATATCTAAGTTATAAGACCCGTTGCTCCTACTACTATAGGAACTGTCTGGGTATCCTTCTTCCACATTGCCTGTAATGTGCCCAGTAATGACTCCGTCTACAATTCTTATGGAGTTACAGATATCGGTAACATATCTAAGTTATAAGACACTTTGCTCCTACTACTCTTGGAACTGTTTGGGTATCCTTCTTCCACATTGCCTGTAATGTGCCAAGTAATAACTCCTTCTGCAATTCATATGGCATGACATATACGGGTAACATATCTAAGTTATAAGACCTGTTGCTCCTACTACTATAGGAACTGTCTGGGTATCCTTCTTCCACATTGCCTGCAGTGTGCCCAGTAATGACTCCTTCTACAATTCGTATGGAGTTACATATATCGGTAACATATCTAAGTTATAAGACCTGTTCCTCCTACTACTATAGGAACTGTCTGGGTATCCTTCTTCCACATTGCCTGCAGTGTGCCCAGTAATGACTCCTTCTACAATCCGTATGGAGTTACATATATCGGTAACATATCTAAGTTATAAGACCTGTTGCTCCTACTACTATTGGAACTGTCAGGGTATCCTTCTTCCACATTGCCCACAATGGGCCCAGTAATGACTCCTTCTACAATTCGTATGGAGTTACATATATCGGTAACATATCTAAGTTATAAGACCCATTGCTCCTACTACTGTTGGAACTGTCTGGGTATCCTTCTTCCACATTGCCCACAATTTGCCCAGTAATGACTCCTTCTACAATTCGTATGGAGTTACATATATCGGTAACATATCTAAGTTATAAGACACTTTGCTCCTACTACTATTGGAACTGTCTGGGTATCCTTCTTCCACATTGCCTGTAATTTGCCCAGTAATGACTCCTTCTACAATTCGTATTCAGTTACATATATCGGTAACATATCTAAGTTATTAGACCCGTTGCTCCTACTACTTTTGGAACTGTCTGGGTATCCTTCTTCCACATTGCCTGCAGTGTTCCCAGTAAGGACTCCTTCTACAGTACGAATGGAGTTACATATATCTGTAACATTTCTAAGTTATAAGACCCTTTGCTTCTACTACTATTGGAACTGTCTGGGTATCCTTCTTCCACATTGCCCACAATGTGCCCAGTAATGACTCCGTCTACAATTCGTATGGAGTTACATATATCGGTAACATAACTAAGGTATAAGACCCATTGCTCCTACAACTATTGGAACTGTCTGGGTATCATTCTTCCACATTGCCCACAGTGTGCCTAGTAATGACTCTGTCTACAATTCGTATGGAGTTACATATATTGGTAACATATCTAAGTTATAAGACCCTTTGCTCCTACTACTATTGGAACTGTCTGGGTATCCTTCTTCTACATTGCCCACAACGTGTCCAGTAATGACTCCGTCTACAATTCGTATGGAGTTACATATATTGGTAACAAATCTAAGTTATAAGACCCGTTGCTCCTACTAATATTGGAACTGTCTGGGTATCCTTCTTCCACATTGAACACAATGTGCCCAGTAATGATTCCGTCTACAATTCGTATGGAGTTACATATATCGGTAACATATCTAAGGTATAAGACCCATTGCTCCTACAACTATTGGAACTGTCTGAGTATCCTTCTTCCACATTGCCCACAGTGTGCCTAGTAATGAATCCATCTACAATTCGTATGGAGTTACATATATCGGTAACATATCTAAGTTATAAGACCGGTTGCTCCTACTACTATTGGAGCTGTCTGGGTATCCTTCGGCAACATTGCCCACAATGTGCCCAGTAATGACTCCTTCTACAGTTTGTATGGAGTTACATATATCGGTAACATATCTAAGTTATAAGACAATTTGCTTCTACTACTATTGGAACTGTCTGAGTATCCTTCTTCCACATTGCCCTCAATGTGCCCAGTAATGACTCCTTCTACAATTCGTATGGAGTTACATATATCAGTAACATATCTAAGTTATAAGACCCATTCCTCCTACTGCTATTTGAACTGTCTGTGTATCCTTCTTCCACATTACCTGCAGTGTGCCAAGTTATGACTCCTTCTACAATTCGTATGGAGTTACATATATCGGTAACATATCTAAGTTATTAGACCCGTTGCTCCTACTACTATTGGAACTGTCTGGGTATCCTTCTTCCACATTCCCTGTAATGTGCCCAGTAATAACTCCTACAATTCATACGGAATTACATATATGGGTAACATATCTAAGTTATAAGACCTGTTGCTCCTACTACTAAAGGAACTGTCTGGGTATCCTTCTTCCACATTGCCTGCAGTGTGCCAAGTAAAGACTTCGTCTACAATTCGTATTGAGTTACATATATCGGTAACATATCTAAGTTATTAGACCCGTTGCTCCTACTACTATTGGAACTGTCTGGGTATCCTTCTTCCACATTGCCCACAATGTGCCCAGTAATGACTCCTTCTGCAGTTCGTATGGAGTTACATATATCGGTAACATATCTAAGTTATAAGACCTGTTGCTCCTACTACTATTGGAACTGCCTGGGTCTCCTTCTTCCACATTGCCCACAGTGTGCCCAGTAATGACTCCGTCTATAATTTGTATGGAGTTACGTATATCGGTAACATATCTAAGTTGTAAGACCCGTTGTTCCTACTACTATTGGAACTGTCTGGGTATCCTTCTTTCACATTGCCCACAGTGTGCCCAGTAATGACTCCGTCTACAATTCGTATGGAGTTACATATATCGGTAACATATCTAAGTTATAAGACCCATTGCTCCTACTACTATTGGAACTGTCAGGGTCTCCTTCTTCCACATTGCCTGTAATGTGCCTAGTAATGACTCCTTCTACAATTCATATGGAATTACATATATGGGTAACATATCTAAGTTATAAGACCTGTTGCTCCTACTACTATAGGAACTGTCTGGGTATCCTTCTTCCACATTGCCCACAGTGTGCCCAGTAATGACTCCATCTACAATTCGTATGGAGTTACATATATTGGTAACATATCTAAGTTATAAGACCTGTTGCCCCTACTACTATTGGAACTGTCTGGGTATCCTTCTTCCACATTGCCCACAGTGTGCCCAGTAAAGGCTCCATCTACAATTCGTATGGAGTTACATATATCGGTAACATATCTAAGTTATAAGACCTGTTGCTCCTACTACTATTGGAACTGTCTGGGTATCCTTCTTCCACATTGCCCACAATGTGCCCAGTAATGACTCTGTCTACAATTTGTATGGAGTTACGTATATCAGTAACATATCTAAGTTGTAAGACCCGTTGTTCCTACTACCATTGGAACTGTCTGGGTATCCTTCTTCCACATTGCCCACAATGTGCCCAGTAATGACTCTGTCTACAATTTGTATGGAGTTACGTATATCAGTAACATATCAAAGTTGTAAGACCCGTTGTTCCTACTACTATTGGAACTGTCTGGGTATCCTTCTTCCACAATGCCCACAATGTGCCCAGTGATGACTCCGTCTACAGTTCGTACGGAGTTACATATATCGGTAACATATCTAAGTTATAAGACCCATTGCTCCTACTACTATAGGAACTGTCTGGGTATTCTTCTTCCACATTGCCCACAGTGTGCCCAGTAATGACTCCGTCTACAATTCGTATGGAGTTACATATATCAGTAACATATCTAAGTTATAAGACCTGTTGCTCCTACTACTATTGGAACTGTCTGGGTATCCTTCTTCCACAATGCCCACAATGTGCCCAGTAATGACTCTGTCTACAATTTGTATGGAGTTACGTATATCAGTAACATATCTAAGTTGTAAGACCCGTTGCTTCTACTACTATTGGAACTGTCTGGGTATCCTTCTCCCACATTGTCTGCAGTGTGCCCAGTAATGACTCTGTCTACAATTCATATGGAGTTACGTATATCGGTAACATATCTAAGTTATTAGACCCGTTGCTCCTACTACTATTGGAATGTCTGGGTATCCTTCTTCCACATTGCCTGTAATGTGCCCAGTAATGACTTCATCTACAATTCGTATGGAGTTACATACATCAGTAACATATCTAAGGTATAAGACCCATTGCTCCTAATACTATTGGAACTGTCCGGGTATCCTTCTTCCACATTGCATACAATGAGCCCAGTAATGACTCCATCTACAATTCGTATGGAGTTACATATATCGGTAACATATGTAAGTTATAAGACCCGTTGCTTCTACTACTATAGGAACTGTCTGGGTATCCTTATTCCATATTGCACACAATGTGCCAAGTAATAACTCCGTCTGCAATTAGTATGGAGTTGCATATATCGGTAACATCTCTAAGTTATAAGACACATTGCTCCTACTACTATTCGAACTGTCTGGGAATCTTTCTTCCACATTGCCCACAATGAGCCCAGTAATTACTCCATCTACAATTCTTATGGAGTTACATATATTGGTAACATATCTAAGTTATAAGACCCGTTGCTCCTACTACTATAGGAACTGTCTGGGTATCCTTCTTCCACATTGCCCACAATGTGCCCAGTAATGACTCCGTCTACAATTCATATGGAGTTACATATATTGGTAACATATCTAAGTTATAAGACCCGTTGCTCCTACTACTATAGGAACTGTCTGGGTATCCTTCTTCCACATTACCCACAATGTGCCCAGTAAAGACTCCGTCTACAACTCGTATAGAGTTACATATATCGGTAACATATCTAAGTTATAAGACCCATTGCTCCTACTACTATTCGAACTGTCTGGAAATCCTTCTTCCACATTGCCCACAATGAGCCCAGTAATGACTCCGTCTACAATTCTTATGGAGTTACATATATTGGTAACATATCTAAGTTATAAGACCCGTTGCTCCTACTACTATTGGAACTGTCTGGGTCTCCTTCTTCCACATTGCCTGCAATGTGCTCAGTAATGACTCCTTCTACAATTCGTATGGAGTTACATATATCGGTAACATATCTAAGTTATAAGACCCGTTGCTCCTACTACTATAGGAACTGTCTGGGTATCCTTCTTCCACATTGCCCGCAATGTGCCCAGTAATGACTCCGTCTACAATTCGTATGGAGTTGCATATATATCGGTAACATATCTAAGTTATAAGACCCATTGCTCCAACAATTATTTGAACAGTCTGGGTATCCTTCTTCCACATTGCCCACAATGTGCCCAGTAATGACTCCGTCTACAATTTGTATGGAGTTACATATATTGGTAACATATCTAAGTTATAAGACCCATTGTTCCTACTACTATTGGAACTGTCTGGGTCTCCTTCTTCCACATTGCCTGTAATGTGCCCAGTAATGATTCCATCTACAATTCGTACGAAGTTACATATATCGGTAACATATCTAAGTTATAAGACCCATTGCTCCTACTGCTATTCGAACTGTCTGGGTATCCTTCTTCCACATTGCCAACAATGTGCCCAGTAATGACTCTGTCTACAATTCGTATGGCGTTACATATATCGGTAACATATGTGAGTTATAAGACTCGTTGCTCCTACAACTATTGGAACTGTCTGGGACTCCTTCTTCCACATTGCCACAATGTGCCCAGTAATGACTCCGTCTACAATTCGTATGGAGTTGCATATATCGGTAACATATCTAAGTTATAAGACCCATTGCTCCTACTACTATTGGAACTGTCTGGGTATCCTTCTTCCACATTCCCTGCAATGTGTCCAGTAATGACTCTGTCTAAAATTCATATGGCGTTACATATATCGGTACCATATCTAAGTTATAAGACCCGTTAATCCTACTACTATTGGGACTGTCTGGGTATCCTTCTTCCTCATTGCCTGCAGTATGCCCAGTAATGACTCCGGCTACAATTCGTATGGAGTTACATATATCGGTAACATATCTAAGTTATAAGACCCGTTGCTCCTACTACTATTGGAACTGTCTGGGTATCCTTCTTTCACATTCCCTGCAATGTGTCCAGTAATGACTCCGTCTAAAATTCGTATGGAGTTACATATATCGGTAACATATCTAAGTTATAAGACCCATTGCTCCTACTACTATTGGAACTGTCTGGGTATCCTTCTTCCACACTGCCTGCAATGTGCCCAGTAATGACTCCTTCTACAATTCGTATGGAGTTACATATATCGGTAACATATCTAAGTTATAAGACCCGTTGCTCCTACTACTATTGGAACTGCCTGGGTATCCTTCTTCCACATTGCCCACAATGTGCCCAGTAATGACTCCATCTACAACTCGTAAAGAGTTACATATATCGGTAACATATCTATGGTATAAGACCCATTTCTCCTACTACTATTGGAACTGTCTGGGTATCCTTCTTCCACATTGCCCACAATGTGCCCAGTAATGACTCATACAATTCCCATGGAGTTGCATATATCGGTAACATATCTAAGATATAAGACCCGCTGCTCCTACTACTATTGGAACTGTCAGGGTATCCTTCTTCCACATTGCCTGCAATGTGCCCAGTAATGACTCCTTCTACAATTCGTATGGAGTTACATATATCGGTAACATATCTAAGTTATAAGACCCGTTGCTCCTACTACTATTGGATCTGTCTTGGTATCCTTCTTCCACATTGTCTGCAGTGTGCCCAGTAATGACTCCGCCTACAAATCGTATGGAGTTACTTATATCGGTAACATATTTAAGTTATATGACCCGTTGCTCCTACTACTATTGGAACTGTCTGTGTCTCCTTCTTCCACATTGCCCTCAATGTGCCCAGTAATGACTCCTTCTACAATTCGTATGGAGTTGCATATATTGGTAACATATCTAAGTTATAAGACCCGTTGCCCCTACTACTATTGGAACTGTCTGGGTAACCTTCTTCCACATTGTCCGCAATGTGCCCAGTAATGACTCCTTCTACAATTCGTATGGAATTACATATATTGGTAACATATCTAAGATATAAGACCCGTTGCTCCTACTACTATTGGAACTGTCCGGGTATCCTTCTTCCACATTGCCTGCAGTGTGCCCAGTAATGACTCCTTCTACAATTCGTATGGAGTTACATATATCGGTAACATATCTAAGTTATAAGACCCATTGCTCCTACTACTATTGGAACTGTCTGGGTATCCTTCTTCCACATTGCCCACAATGTGCCCAGTAATGACTCCGTCTACAATTCGTATGCTGTTACATATATCGGTAACATATCTAAGGTATAAGACCTGTTGCTCCTACTACTATAGGAACTGTCTGGGTATCCTTCTTCCACAATGCCCACAATGTGCCCAGTAATGACTCCTTCTACAATTCGTATGGAGTTACATATATCGGTAACATATCTAAGTTATAAGACCCATTGCTCCTACTACTATTGGAACTGTCTGGGTATCCTTCTTCCACATTGCCCACAATGTGTCCAGTAATGACTCCGTCTACAATTCGTATGCTGTTACATATATCGGTAACATATCTAAGTTATAAGACCCATTGTTCCTACTACTATTGGAACTGTCTGGGTCTCCTTCTTCCACATTGCCTGTAATGTGCCCAGTAATGATTCCATCTACAATTCGTACGAAGTTACATATATCGGTAACATATCTAAGTTATAAGACCCATTGCTCCTACTGCTATTCGAACTGTCTGGGTATCCTTCTTCCACATTGCCAACAATGTGCCCAGTAATGACTCTGTCTACAATTCGTATGGCGTTACATATATTGGTAACATATCTAAGTTATAAGACCCTTTGCTCCTACAACTATTGGAACTGTCTGGGACTCCTTCTTCCACATTGCCACAATGTGCCCAGTAATGACTCCGTCTACAATTCGTATGGAGTTGCATATATCGGTAACATATCTAAGTTATAAGACCCATTGCTCCTACTACTATTGGAACTGTCTGGGTATCCTTCTTCCACATTCCCTGCAATGTGTCCAGTAATGACTCTGTCTAAAATTCATACGGCGTTACATATATCGGTAACATATCTAAGTTATAAGACCCATTGCTCCTACTACTATTGGAACTGTCTGGGTATCCTTCTTCCACACTGCCTGCAATGTGCCCAGTAATGACTCCTTCTACAATTCGTATGGAGTTACATATATCGGTAACATATCTAAGTTATAAGACCCGTTGCTCCTACTACTATTGGAACTGCCTGGGTATCCTTCTTCCACATTGCCCACAATGTGCCCAGTAATGACTCCATCTACAACTCGTAAAGAGTTACATATATCGGTAACATATCTATGGTATAAGACCCATTTCTCCTACTACTATTGGAACTGTCTGGGTATCCTTCTTCCACATTGCCCACAATGTGCCCAGTAATGACTCATACAATTTGCATGGAGTTGCATATATCGGTAACATATCTAAGATATAAGACCCGCTGCTCCTACTACTATTGGAACTGTCAGGGTATCCTTCTTCCACATTGCCTGCAATGTGCCCAGTAATGACTCCTTCTACAATTCGTATGGAGTTACATATATCGGTAACATATCTAAGTTATAAGACCCGTTGCTCCTACTACTATTGGAACTGTCCGGGTATCCTTCTTCCACATTGCCCACAATGTGCCCAGTAATGACTCCGTCTACAATTCGTATGCTGTTACATATATCGGTAACATATCTAAGGTATAAGACCTGTTGCTCCTACTACTATAGGAACTGTCTGGGTATCCTTCTTCCACAATGCCCACAATGTGCCCAGTAATGACTCCTTCTACAATTCGTATGGAGTTACATATATCGGTAACATATCTAAGTTATAAGACCCTTTGCTCCTACTACTATTGGAACTGTCTGGGTATCCTTCTTCCACATTGCCCACAATGTGCCCAGTAATGACCCAGTAATGACTCCTACAATTCGTACGGAATTACATATATGGGTAACATATCTAAGTTATAAGACCTGTTGCTCCTACTACTAAAGGAACTGTTTGGGTATCCTTCTTCCACATTGCCAACAATGTGCCCAGTAATGACTCCTTCTACAATTCGTATGGAGTTACATATATCAGTAACATATCTAAGTTTTAAGACCCGTTGCTCCTACTACTATAGGAACTGTCTTTGTATCCTTCTTCCGCATTGCCTGCAATGTGCCCAGTAATGACTCTGTCTACAATTCGTATGAAGTTACATATATCGGTAACATATCTAAGTTATAAGACCCGTTGCTCCTACTACTATTGGAACTGTCTGGGTATCCTTCTTCCACATTCCCTGCAATGTGTCCAGTAATGACTCCGTCTACAACTCGTATGGAGTTACATATATCGGTAACATATCTAAGTTATAAGACCCGTTGCTCCAACTACTATTGGAACTGTCTGGGTATCCTTCTTCCACACTGCCTGCAATGTGCCCAGTAAGGACTCCGTCTACAGTTCGTACGGAGTTACATATATTGGTAACATATCTAAGTTATAAGACCCGTTGCTCCTACTACTATTGGAAATGTCTGGGTTTCCTTCTTTCACATTGCCCACAATGTGCCCAGTAATGACTCATACAATTCGCATGGAGTTACATATATCGGTAACATATCTAAGATATAAGACCCGCTGCTCCTACTACTATTGGAACTGTCAGGGTATCCTTTTTACACATTGCCCTCAGTGTGCCCAGTAATGACTCCTTCTACAATTCGTATGGAGTTACATATATCGGTAACATATCTAAGTTATAAGACCCGTTGCTCCTACTACTATTGGAAATGTCTGGGTTTCGTTCTTTCACATTGGCCACAATGTGCCTCGTAATGACTCCATTTACAACTCGTAAAGAGTTACATATATCAGTAACATATCTATGGTATAAGACCCATTTCTCCTACTACTATTGGAACTGTCTGGGTATCCTTCTTCCACATTGCCCACAATGTGCCCAGTAATGACTCATACAATTTGCATGGAGTTGCATATATCGGTAACATATCTAAGATATAAGACCCGCTGCTCCTACTACTATTGGAACTGTCAGGGTATCCTTCTTCCACATTGCCTGCAATGTGCCCAGTAATGACTCCTTCTACAATTCGTATGGAGTTACATATATCGGTAACATATCTAAGTTATAAGACCTGTTGCTCCTACTACTATTGGAACTGTCTGGGTATCCTTCTTCCACATTGCCCACAGTGTGCCCAGTAATGACTCCGTCTACAATTCGTATGGAGTTACATATATCGGTAACATATCTAAGTTATAAGACCCATTGCTCCTACTACTATTGGAACTGTCTGGGTCTCCTTCTTCCACATTGCCTGTAATGTGCCTAGTAATGACTCCTTCTAAAATTCATATGTAATTACATATATGGGTAACATATCTAAGTTATAAGACCTGTTGCTCCTACTACTATAGGAACTGTCTGGGTATCCTTCTTCCACATTGCCCACAGTGTGCCCAGTAATGACTCCATCTACAATTCGTATGGAGTTACATATATTGGTAACATATCTAAGTTATAAGACCTGTTGCCCCTACTACTATTGGAACTGTCTGGGTATCCTTCTTCCACATTGCCCACAGTGTGCCCAGTAAAGGCTCCATCTACAATTCGTATGGAGTTACATATATCGGTAACATATCTAAGTTATAAGACCTGTTGCTCCTACTACTATTGGAACTGTCTGGGTATCCTTCTTCCACATTGCCCACAATGTGCCCAGTAATGACTCTGTCTACAATTTGTATGGAGTTACGTATATCAGTAACATATCTAAGTTGTAAGACCCGTTGTTCCTACTACCATTGGAACTGTCTGGGTATCCTTCTTCCACATTGCCCACAATGTGCCCAGTAATGACTCTGTCTACAATTTGTATGGAGTTACGTATATCAGTAACATATCAAAGTTGTAAGACCCGTTGTTCCTACTACTATTGGAACTGTCTGGGTATCCTTCTTCCACAATGCCCACAATGTGCCCAGTGATGACTCCGTCTACAGTTCGTACAGAGTTACATATATCGGTAACATATCTAAGTTATAAGAACCATTGCTCCTACTACTATAGGAACTGTCTGGGTATTCTTCTTCCACATTGCCCACAGTGTGCCCAGTAATGACTCCGTCTACAATTCGTATGGAGTTACATATATCGGTAACATATCTAAGTTATAAGACCTGTTGCTCCTACTACTATTGGAACTGTCTGGGTATCCTTCTTCCACAATGCCCACAATGTGCCCAGTAATGACTCTGTCTACAATTTGTATGGAGTTACGTATATCAGTAACATATTTAAGTTGTAAGACCCGTTGCTTCTACTACTATTGGAACTGTCTGGGTATCCTTCTCCCACATTGTCTGCAGTGTGCCCAGTAATGACTCTGTCTACAATTCATATGGAGTTACGTATATCGGTAACATATCTAAGTTATTAGACCCGTTGCTCCTACTACTATTGGAATGTCTGGGTATCCTTCTTCCACATTGCCTGTAATGTGCCCAGTAATGACTCCATCTACAATTCGTATGGAGTTACATACATCAGTAACATATCTAAGGTATAAGACCCATTGCTCCTAATACTATTGGAACTGTCCGGGTATCCTTCTTCCACATTGCCTACAATGAGCCCAGTAATGACTCCATCTACAATTCGTATGGAGTTACATATATCGGTAACATATGTAAGTTATAAGACCCATTGCTTCTACTACTATAGGAACTGTCTGGGTATCCTTATTCCATATTGCACACAATGTGCCAAGTAATGACTCCGTCTGCAATTAGTATGGAGTTGCATATATCGGTAACATCTCTAAGTTATAAGACACATTGCTCCTACTACTATTCGAACTGTCTGGGAATCCTTCTTCCACATTGCCCACAATGATCCCAGTAATTACTCCATCTACAATTCTTATGGAGTTACATATATTGGTAACATATCTAAGTTATAAGACCCGTTGCTCCTACTACTATAGGAACTGTCTGGGTATCCTTCTTCCACATTGCCCACAATGTGCCCAGTAATGACTCCGTCTACAATTCATATGGAGTTACATATATTGGTAACATATCTAAGTTATAAGACCCGTTGCTCCTACTACTATAGGAACTGTCTGGGTATCCTTCTTCCACATTACCCACAATGTGCCCAGTAAAGACTCCGTCTACAACTCGTATAGAGTTACATATATCGGTAACATATCTAAGTTATAAGACCCATTGCTCCTACTACTATTCGAACTGTCTGGAAATCCTTCTTCCACATTGCCCACAATGAGCCCAGTAATGACTCCGTCTACAATTCTTATGGAGTTACATATATCGGTAACATATCTAAGTTATAAGACCCGTTGCTCCTACTACTATAGGAACTGTCTGGGTATCCTTCTTCCACATTGCCCACAATGTACCCAGTAATGATTCCGTCTACAATTCGTATGGAGTTGCATATATATCGGTAACATATCTAAGTTATAAGACCCATTGCTCCAACTATTATTTGAACAGTCTGGGTATCCTTCTTCCACATTGCCCACAATGTGCCCAGTAATGACTCCGTCTACAATTTGTATGGAGTTACATATATTGGTAACATATCTAAGTTATAAGACCCATTGTTCCTACTACTATTGGAACTGTCTGGGTCTCCTTCTTCCACATTGCCTGTAATGTGCCCAGTAATGATTCCATCTACAATTCGTACGAAGTTACATATATCGGTAACATATCTAAGTTATAAGACCCATTGCTCCTACTGCTATTCGAACTGTCTGGGTATCCTTCTTCCACATTGCCAACAATGTGCCCAGTAATGACTCTGTCTACAATTAGGTATGGCGTTACATATATCGGTAACATATGTGAGTTATAAGACTCGTTGCTCCTACAACTATTGGAACTGTCTGGGACTCCTTCTTCCACATTGCCACAATGTGCCCAGTAATGACTCCGTCTACAATTCGTATGGAGTTGCATATATCGGTAACATATCTAAGTTATAAGACCCATTGCTCCTACTACTATTGGAACTGTCTGGGTATCCTTCTTCCACATTCCCTGCAATGTGTCCAGTAATGACTCTGTCTAAAATTCATACGGCGTTACATATATCGGCAACATATCTAAGTTATAAGACCCGTTAATCCTACTACTATTGGGACTGTCTGGGTATCCTTCTTCCTCATTGCCTGCAGTGTGCCCAGTAATGACTCCGGCTACAATTCGTATCGAGTTACATATATCGGTAACATATCTAAGTTATAAGACCCGTTGCTCCTACTACTATTGGAACTGTCTGGGTATCCTTCTTTCACATTCCCTGCAATGTGTCCAGTAATGACTCTGTCTAAAATTCGTATGGAGTTACATATATCGGTAACATATCTAAGTTATAAGACCCATTGCTCCTACTACTATTGGAACTGTCTGGGTATCCTTCTTCCACACTGCCTGCAATGTGCCCAGTAATGACTCCTTCTACAATTCGTATGGAGTTACATATATTGGTAACATATCTAAGTTATAAGACCCGTTGCTCCTACTACTATTGGAACTGCCTGGGTATCCTTCTTCCACATTGCCCACAATGTGCCCAGTAATGACTCCATCTACAACTCGTAAAGAGTTACATATATCGGTAACATATCTATGGTATAAGACCCATTGCTCCTACTTCTATTGGAACTGTCTGGGTATCCTTCTTCCACATTGCCCACAATGTGCCCAGTAATGACTCATACAATTCGCATGGAGTTGCATATATCAGTAACATATCTAAGATATAAGACCCGCTGCTCCTACTACTATTGGAACTGTCAGGGTATCCTTCTTCCACATTGCCTGCAATGTGCCCAGTAATGACTCCTTCTACAATTCGTATGGAGTTACATATATCGGTAACATATCTAAGTTATAAGACCCGTTGCTCCTACTACTATTGGATCTGTCTTGGTATCCTTCTTCCACATTGTCTGCAGTGTGCCCAGTAATGACTCCGCCTACAAATCGTATGGAGTTACTTATATCGGTAACATATTTAAGTTATATGACCCGTTGCTCCTACTACTATTGGAACTGTCTGTGTCTCCTTCTTCCACATTGCCCTCAATGTGCCCAGTAATGACTCCTTCTACAATTCGTATGGAGTTGCATATATTGGTAACATATCTAAGTTATAAGACCCGTTGCCCCTACTACTATTGGAACTTGTACCTACTCAGCACAGACTCCACGTGGGCCAGCAGAGTAATCCAGGCTGCAGAGAGCTGAATAAGCGACTTTTCTTGATACTAAGTATATTTTTTGTTGCTTTCCACATCTGAATACCTAGCAACTGTATTTCGCCTGCCTTTCTGTTACATTGAAGCTGTTTTTACTGCATTTAACTTAATATTGCACTTGGAATCCTTGTTTGTTACTATTTGACTGTATTTGTAGCAAATTCTTCTGTGTAAGCTGTAGTAGCTGATTCATAGCATTTATAAGTGTTTGCTGTACCTGTTTCTGCCTGTTTTGTGAAAAAAAAAAAGAAAAAATATCTCTTGTTTTTCCTGCTTTACTAGTTTAGTCCAGTTTCAGAGTTGCTGATTCCTGGGCTTTGGTTGTAGTTCCTGTGTACTGTTTCCTTGCCTTATTTGGGGAAGGGAAGCTACCTTGCTTTCCTGCTTTACTAGTTTAGTCCAGTTTCAGAGTTGCTGATTCCTGGGCTTTGGTTGTAGTTCCTGTGTACTGTTTCCTTGCCTTATTTGGGGAAGGGAAGCTACCTTGCTTACCAGTGGGAGTGGGAAGCATCGAGCTGCCTTTTGTCCAATTTGTGAGGTTTCAGCCAGTAACTAGTAGTTTATTGGTCGTTTGGGCCAGTTTCTAGCTTTTCCAGCCCCTGGTATAAAGCAGCTAATCGCGTGTTAGCCGATTTAGAGCGATTGAAGCGGAGCTGCCACTGTTGCACATACTAGGGCAGTGCGGTTAAGCAGGTTTAAACTATTCGGGCTACCTAAAGTCCACTCTTCAAATTTTCCTTAAAACTACCTTCCTCGAACTCTACTACTGATCAAATCAGCGTATCCTATAACTAAAAGATCAACTCTACTTGACTCCAAGTAGACTATTCTCTATCTATTAAACCTAGCACTTGCTCCTACAGTACTTATTACCTTGATACGGCACTCTTGTCATAGATAGTACCCCAAAAGGCAACCCCCATTTCTCGGTCACCCACGTCCCCGGAATCTTTTTAAAGTTTTTCGTACCCTTCTAGCATGTCGAGGGATCAGTTGCTAGTGTCCTCTCCTGCTCAGCTGGTGAACCTGGGAATATTGAGGCAATGTTTCAATTGCCTCATGTACACAGACAACCCTTTCCTCCTCCCACAAAACACAAATACATGCGAGAGATGCAACTATACGGCCAAACTGGAGGCTGAGCTCTCTCAACATAGGACTGGCAAGACCAGTCAGGAGGAGAAGGTTACCACACACACTATAGACCCAGTCTCACATAGTACCATTACAACCTCAAATCATACACATAAACACACAAAGACATACTGGAGGCTCTGATCAAAAATCTACCAAAACAGCAGAGGCCACCAAAGCAGACACCCAAACAACCACCACCTCAGAACACAACACCCGCAACACATAGACCTCACAGTCAGAGTGTCAAACAGTCACAGCCCTTAAGGCCAAACACAATGCCAGACACACTAGTCATTGGTGACTCCATAGTCAGACACACTGATGTCCCGCTCACCAGACTGAGTAAGGAGAAGGTCACAGTAAGCTGCCTGTCGGGCTAGAATCCGCCACATAACGCAAGCACTCAGGTCTCTCAACAGCAGGTACAAATATGACTCAGTCATTGTCCACGCTGGTGTAAACGACCTGAGACGCACTCCTTGGACTACATGAAAAGAGACATTGAGGAGCTCTCTGATTATGTAGCCCAGGCAGGTATGACCCTGACCTTGAGCAGTATCCTACCTTCACCAAGAATGATGCCACAATACAGAGATAAGATGATCAGCTTTAACAATTGGCTTAAACACTGGTGTCATTCAAAGGGGATCCAGTATCTGTCTGCCTGGGATGACATGCTGGACAAGCCACGCTGCTTCGCAAGGGCGGCTTGCACCTGTCACCCTGGGATTCCGGATATTGGCAAAGGCTCTTGCCACCCCATAGTGCCTTTTTAGGCAAGGCTCAAATTCTAAACCTACCACCCTAGAACACAAAAAGGAAAAACTAAGGGTAATGCTGCTCAATGCCAGAAGTCTAAATCTCAAAATGCACGCACTCGAGGCCCTTCTCAGTATGGAGAACATCGATGTCTGTGCTGTGACAGAAACCTGGTTCAAGGCTCCTGAGAGCACCCCAGCTATCAGGTTTTACCTCATATCATGCGTTCGCCCCAAAATCCGGACAATACCAAGAAAGGAGGGGGTATCCATATTTATCAAGGACACCCACACCTCAAGACTGGTGGCAACACGATGCATCGGAGACCATCCAGGTGCAATTAACCATAGGCAAGACTGCTCTGCAAATTGTAGCATGTTACAGGCCACCCTCACAAACTCAGGAAACTCACATGGCCTTCCTGAAAACACTAGAGGGGATAAATGTATCACCAAACACCATCATACTAGGTGACTTCAATTACCCTAATATAGACTGGGAACACTACTCAAGCCCAAACACCCTAGCCCAAAAGTTCCTGGAATTCATAAACTCAAATGCCATGGAACAACTAGTCACCATCCCCACAAGAGGAGATAACATACTTGATCTCATCATCACGAACATGGGAGCACAATGTTCAACACCGAAGTATACCCTCACTGGTGAGATCAGATCACAAACTAATCTCGCTGGAGGTCCTCATCCCACCCCACCTGAAATAAAAAGACCACAGTAAAGAACTTCTCAAAAGCCGACTTCACACTTCTAAAGACTAGTGTGGTCTCCTTTCAGGCCCCTGAGCCGGCGGAAAACAATACTCAAGCCACTGAATCACTTACAAACGCCTTCTACCAGCACCTGCAGGACTGCATGGATAAGGCAATCCCAAGCAAAACAAAGACTCTTTGTACCAAAGGCAAGCGTCAGTCTGGTGGACCCCAGCCATAAACAAACTCTACAACAAAAGGAGGAAGCTACTACAAGATAGAGCAAAATCCTTAAAAGGTAAGACAACCTTGATCACTATAAGTAAAAAACTAAGAGCTCTCATAAAATCATCCAAAGCAAATTTCGAGAGAAAAATAGCTAAAGACTCAAAAGACAATCATAAGGCCTTCTTTAGCTATGTTAGAAACCTAGGAGGAAACTCCCAGATATGCTCAGAACTAGTTCAAAATGATGTGAAGATTACTGATCCTACAGACATTGCCAACATACTGGCTGACAGGTTCAGTGCAAACTTCCGCCTCCCCAAAAGGAGAGATTTCTATACCAAATGAGTGCAGCCCCCAAACATCTCCAGCCCAAGTGAGAACTGCTCTCTCCAAAGCAAAAACACAGCATCCATGGGACCCGATGGTGTCCCCGCTGTGTGCTCCACAACTCAATGAGGAATTAAACCCACAGCTAGGACAGCTGTTTAATCAAAGTCTTACCTCTGGATACGCACTCCAGGAGTGGCGCACTGCAACTGTGGTCCCACTTCACAAAGGCGGTGCCTCCACAGACCCTGGAAATTACCGCCCATTAGCTTGACAAGCCTTATCTGCAAAGCCATGGAGAGGATCATAATGGACCTCATAAATAAAGACATAGGAATTTGCAGACTTTGGATCCAACCCAGTTTGGCTTTGTCAAAGGCAGATCATGCCTTTTAAACTTGGTTGACTTTTTTCAAAACAGTCACCAAAGCCATTGATGAGGGAAAGGCAGTCCATACAGCCTACCTCGATCTGGCTAAGGCCTTTGATACAATACCCCACTCGGGTATCATTGAAAACTCATCAGCTTAAATGTTAACCCATACATCACAAGATGGGTTGCAAACTGGCCCAGTGCCAGAACCCACAGGGTCAGAGTTGCTGGCCATGTCAGACTCAAAGCCTGTCACAAGTGGTGTCCCACAGGGCTCAGCCCTGGGCCCACTCTTGTTTGGCATCTACTTTTCCGAAGTACAAGCAAACACAGGAGGGTTATGGCTGACAAAGTTTGCAGATGACTGCAAACTGGGCGCCATAGTAGAAAACACATCTGACACAGATATCCTTCAGAAGGGTCTCACAGAAACGGATAACTGGTGCCAGAGCCATGGCCTAAAGTTAAATGCCAAAAAATGCATAGTCATACCCTTCGGGAAAAACAAGGTTACCCCTAGCTACCAAATAGGTGGCAATCCACTGAGCACAGAAGAAGTTATCAGGGACCTGGGGACCCAGGTTGATAGTAGTCTGTCATTCGACACCCATGTAGCTAAAGTAGTTAGGAAGTCCTTCTACATTGCCCACCTTATCATGAAGGGATTCTCATTTCGATCAAGGGAGGTCAGAGTCTCCCTTTACTCATCACTCATCAGACCAATGATTGAGTACAATGCCCCATTCGGAATGTATCTGACCCGACACTTGCAGCAGCTGGAGAGGCCACAAAAGTTCCTCACCAAAAGGATAAAGGGTCTCAAAAATCTGTCCTATGCTGCCCGACTGAAAGAACACCAGCTCTATTCAGTCGCTTACCGCTTGCTCAGAGGTGACCTTTGCCTAACATACAAGGCCATGTCAAACCCAGATTTGATGAATATGCTTCACCTCAAAAAATCTAGATCCATCAGAGCCACAAGGGCGGAGACTTCAACCTCGACGGCTATTAATAGGACGTGCTGGAGGGATAGATTCATCACCCAAAGACTCCCTATGCTGTGGAACAAAATCCCGGTACATGTGAGGCAGAGCACCTCGCTGGCCTTGTTCAAGAGAAATCTTGACCAATGGATGGGAGATCGCAGATATACCCCAGGAATTACCTCAGTGTCACTGCTCGACAGAGGCACAGCAAAATAATGGGTATAGTTCCCCATACTAAAGGGGTGGCGTAAGCCACAAAACAATGGGCTAGGCTTATAAATGCCCTCGGGCAGATAGCCTAGTATGAACCTATGAACCTATGAACCTATGAACTGTCTGGGTAACCTTCTTCCACATTGTCCGCAATGTGTCCAGTAATGACTCCTTCTACAATTCATATGGAGTTACATATATTGGTAACATATCTAAGTTATAAGACCCGTTGCTCCTACTACTATTGGAACTGTCTGGGTATCCTTCTTCCACATTGCCTGCAATGTGCCCAGTAATGACTCCTTCTACAATTCGTATGGAGTTACATATATCGGTAACATATCTAAGTTATAAGACCCATTGCTCCTACTACTATTGGAACTGTCTGGGTATCCTTCTTCCACATTGCCCACAATGTGCCCAGTAATGACTCCGTCTACAATTCGTATGGAGTTACATATATCGGTAACATATCTAAGTTATAAGACCTGTTGCTCCTACTACTATTGGAACTGTCTGGGTATCCTTCTTCCACATTGCCCACAATGTGCCCAGTAATGACTCCTTCTACAATTCGTATGGAGTTACATATATCGGTAACATATCTAAGTTATAAGACCCATTGCTCCTACTACTATTGGAACTGTCTGGGTATCCTTCTTCCACATTGCCCACAATGTGCCCAGTAATGACTCCTTCTACAATTCATATGGAGTTACATATATCGGTAACATATCTAAGTTATAAGACCTGTTGCTCCTACTACTATTGGAACTGTCTGGGTATCCTTCTTCCACATTGCCCACAATGTGCCCAGTAATGACTCCTTCTACAATTCATATGGAGTTACATATATCGGTAACATATCTAAGTTATAAGACCCGTTGCTCCTACTACTATTGGAACTGTCTGGGTATCCTTCTTCCACATTGCCCACAATGTGCCCAGTAATGAATCCTTCTACAACTTGTATGGAGTTACATATATCGGTAACATATCTAAGTTATAAGACCCGTTGCTCCTACTACTATTGGAACTGTCTGGGTATCCTTCTTCCACATTGCCCACAATGTGCCCAGTAATGACTCCTTCTACAATTCGTATGGAGTTACATATATCGGTAACATATCTAAGTTATAAGACCCGTTGCTCCTGCTACTATTGGAACCGTCTGGGTATCCTTTTTCCACACTGCCCACAATTTGCCCAGTAATGACTCCCTCTACAACTCGTATGGAGTTACATATATTGGTAACATATCTAAGTTATAAGACCCGTTGCTCCTACTACTATTGGAACTGTCTGGGTATCCTTCTTCCACATTGCCCACAATGTGCCCAGTAATGACTCCTTCTACAATTCGTATGGAGTTACATATATCGGTAACATATCTAAGTTATAAGACCCGTTGCTCCTACTACTATTGGAACTGTCTGGGTATCCTTCTTCCACATTGCCCACAATGTGCCCAGTAATGACTCCTTCTACAATTCGTATGGAGTTACATATATCGGTAACATATCTAAGTTATAAGACCCGTTGCTCCTACTACTATTGGAACTGTCTGGGTATCCTTCTTCCACATTGCCCACAATGTGCCCAGTAATGACTCCTTCTACAATTCGTATGGAGTTACATATATCGGTAACATATCTAAGTTATAAGACCCGTTGCTCCTACTACTATTGGAACTGTCTGGGTATCCTTCTTCCACATTGCCCACAATGTGCCCAGTAATGACTCCTTCTACAATTCATATGGAGTTACATATATCGGTAACATATCTAAGTTATAAGACCCGTTGCTCCTACTACTATTGGAACTGTCTGGGTATCCTTCTTCCACATTGCCCACAATGTGCCCAGTAATGACTCCTTCTACAATTCGTATGGAGTTACATATATCGGTAACATATCTAAGTTATAAGACCCGTTGCTCCTACTACTATTGGAACTGTCTGGGTATCCTTCTTCCACATTGCCCACAATGTGCCCAGTAATGACTCCTTCTACAATTCGTATGGAGTTACATATATCGGTAACATATCTAAGTTATAAGACCCGTTGCTCCTACTACTATTGGAACTGTCTGGGTATCCTTCTTCCACATTGCCCACAATGTGCCCAGTAATAACTCCTTCTACAGCTTGTATGGAGTTACATATATCGGTAACATATCTAAGGTATAAGACCCGTTGCTCCTACTACTATTGGAACTGTCTGGGTATCCTTCTTCCACATTGCCCACAATGTGCCCAGTAATGACTCCTTCTACAATTCATATGGAGTTACATATATCGGTAACATATCTAAGTTATAAGACCCGTTGCTCCTACTACTATTGGAACTGTCTGGGTATCCTTCTTCCACATTGCCCACAATGTGCCCAGTAATGACTCCTTCTACAATTCGTATGGAGTTACATATATCGGTAACATATCTAAGTTATAAGACCCATTGCTCCTACTACTATTGGAACTGTCTGGGTATCCTTCTTCCACATTGCCCACAATGTGCCCAGTAATGACTCCTTCTACAATTCGTATGGAGTTACATATATCGGTAACATATCTAAGTTATAAGACCCGTTGCTCCTACTACTATTGGAACTGTCTGGGTATCCTTCTTCCACATTGCCCACAATGTGCCCAGTAATGACTCCTTCTACAATTCGTATGGAGTTACATATATCGGTAACATATCTAAGTTATAAGACCCGTTGCTCCTACTACTATTGGAACTGTCTGGGTATCCTTCTTCCACATTGCCCACAATGTGCCCAGTAATGACTCCTTCTACAATTCATATGGAGTTACATATATCGGTAACATATCTAAGTTATAAGACCCGTTGCTCCTACTACTATTGGAACTGTCTGGGTATCCTTCTTCCACATTGCCCACAATGTGCCCAGTAATGACTCCTTCTACAATTCGTATGGAGTTACATATATCGGTAACATATCTAAGTTATAAGACCCGTTGCTCCTACTACTATTGGAACTGTCTGGGTATCCTTCTTCCACATTGCCCACAATGTGCCCAGTAATGACTCCTTCTACAATTCATATGGAGTTACATATATCGGTAACATATCTAAGTTATAAGACCCGTTGCTCCTACTACTATTGGAACTGTCTGGGTATCCTTCTTCCACATTGCCCACAATGTGCCCAGTAATGACTCCTTCTACAATTCGTATGGAGTTACATATATCGGTAACATATCTAAGTTATAAGACCCGTTGCTCCTACTACTATTGGAACTGTCTGGGTATCCTTCTTCCACATTGCCCACAATGTGCCCAGTAATGACTCCTTCTACAATTCGTATGGAGTTACATATATCGGTAACATATCTAAGTTATAAGACCCGTTGCTCCTACTACTATTGGAACTGTCTGGGTATCCTTCTTCCACATTGCCCACAATGTGCCCAGTAATGACTCCTTCTACAATTCATATGGAGTTACATATATCGGTAACATATCTAAGTTATAAGACCCGTTGCTCCTACTACTATTGGAACTGTCTGGGTATCCTTCTTCCACATTGCCCACAATGTGCCCAGTAATGACTCCTTCTACAATTCATATGGAGTTACATATATCGGTAACATATCTAAGTTATAAGACCCGTTGCTCCTACTACTATTGGAACTGTCTGGGTATCCTTCTTCCACATTGCCCACAATGTGCCCAGTAATGACTCCTTCTACAATTCATATGGAGTTACATATATCGGTAACATATCTAAGTTATAAGACCCATTGCTCCTACTACTATTGGAACTGTCTGGGTATCCTTCTTCCACATTGCCCACAATGTGCCCAGTAATGACTCCTTCTACAATTCATATGGAGTTACATATATCGGTAACATATCTAAGTTATAAGACCCGTTGCTCCTACTACTATTGGAACTGTCTGGGTATCCTTCTTCCACATTGCCCACAATGTGCCCAGTAATGACTCCTTCTACAATTCGTATGGAGTTACATATATCGGTAACATATCTAAGTTATAAGACCCGTTGCTCCTACTACTATTGGAACTGTCTGGGTATCCTTCTTCCACATTGCCCACAATGTGCCCAGTAATGACTCCTTCTACAATTCGTATGGAGTTACATATATCGGTAACATATCTAAGTTATAAGACCCGTTGCTCCTACTACTATTGGAACTGTCTGGGTATCCTTCTTCCACATTGCCCACAATGTGCCCAGTAATGACTCCTTCTACAATTCATATGGAGTTACATATATCGGTAACATATCTAAGTTATAAGACCCGTTGCTCCTACTACTATTGGAACTGTCTGGGTATCCTTCTTCCACATTGCCCACAATGTGCCCAGTAATGACTCCTTCTACAATTCATATGGAGTTACATATATCGGTAACATATCTAAGTTATAAGACCCATTGCTCCTACTACTATTGGAACTGTCTGGGTATCCTTCTTCCACATTGCCCACAATGTGCCCAGTAATGACTCCTTCTACAATTCATATGGAGTTACATATATCGGTAACATATCTAAGTTATAAGACCCGTTGCTCCTACTACTATTGGAACTGTCTGGGTATCCTTCTTCCACATTGCCCACAATGTGCCCAGTAATGACTCCTTCTACAATTCATATGGAGTTACATATATCGGTAACATATCTAAGTTATAAGACCCGTTGCTCCTACTACTATTGGAACTGTCTGGGTATCCTTCTTCCACATTGCCCACAATGTGCCCAGTAATGACTCCTTCTACAATTCGTATGGAGTTACATATATCGGTAACATATCTAAGTTATAAGACCCATTGCTCCTACTACTATTGGAACTGTCTGGGTATCCTTCTTCCACATTGCCCACAATGTGCCCAGTAATGACTCCTTCTACAATTCGTATGGAGTTACATATATCGGTAACATATCTAAGTTATAAGACCCGTTGCTCCTACTACTATTGGAACTGTCTGGGTATCCTTCTTCCACATTGCCCACAATGTGCCCAGTAATGACTCCTTCTACAATGTGTATGGAGTTACATATATCGGTAACATATCTAAGTTATAAGACCCGTTGCTCCTACTACTATTGGAACTGTCTGGGTATCCTTCTTCCACATTGCCCACAATGTGCCCAGTAATGACTCCTTCTACAATTCATATGGAGTTACATATATCGGTAACATATCTAAGTTATAAGACCCGTTGCTCCTACTACTATTGGAACTGTCTGGGTATCCTTCTTCCACATTGCCCACAATGTGCCCAGTAATGACTCCTTCTACAATTCGTATGGAGTTACATATATCGGTAACATATCTAAGTTATAAGACCCGTTGCTCCTACTACTATTGGAACTGTCTGGGTATCCTTCTTCCACATTGCCCACAATGTGCCCAGTAATGACTCCTTCTACAATTCGTATGGAGTTACATATATCGGTAACATATCTAAGTTATAAGACCCGTTGCTCCTACTACTATTGGAACTGTCTGGGTCTCCTTCTTCCACATTGCCCACAATGTGCCCAGTAATGACTCCTTCTACAATTCATATGGAGTTACATATATCGGTAACATATCTAAGTTATAAGACCCGTTGCTCCTACTACTATTGGAACTGTCTGGGTCTCCTTCTTCCACATTGCCCACAATGTGCCCAGTAATGACTCCTTCTACAATTCATATGGAGTTACATATATCGGTAACATATCTAAGTTATAAGACCCATTGCTCCTACTACTATTGGAACTGTCTGGGTATCCTTCTTCCACATTGCCCACAATGTGCCCAGTAATGACTCCTTCTACAATTCATATGGAGTTACATATATCGGTAACATATCTAAGTTATAAGACCCGTTGCTCCTACTACTATTGGAACTGTCTGGGTCTCCTTCTTCCACATTGCCCACAATGTGCCCAGTAATGACTCCTTCTACAATTCATATGGAGTTACATATATCGGTAACATATCTAAGTTATAAGACCCATTGCTCCTACTACTATTGGAACTGTCTGGGTATCCTTCTTCCACATTGCCCACAATGTGCCCAGTAATGACTCCTTCTACAATTCATATGGAGTTACATATATCGGTAACATATCTAAGTTATAAGACCCGTTGCTCCTACTACTATTGGAACTGTCTGGGTATCCTTCTTCCACATTGCCCACAATGTGCCCAGTAATGACTCCTTCTACAATTCGTATGGAGTTACATATATCGGTAACATATCTAAGTTATAAGACCCGTTGCTCCTACTACTATTGGAACTGTCTGGGTATCCTTCTTCCACATTGCCCACAATGTGCCCAGTAATGACTCCTTCTACAATTCATGGAGTTACATATATCGGTAACATATCTAAGTTATAAGACCCGTTGCTCCTACTACTATTGGAACTGTCTGGGTATCCTTCTTCCACATTGCCCACAATGTGCCCAGTAATGACTCCTTCTACAATTCATATGGAGTTACATATATCGGTAACATATCTAAGTTATAAGACCCGTTGCTCCTACTACTATTGGAACTGTCTGGGTATCCTTCTTCCACATTGCCCACAATGTGCCCAGTAATGACTCCTTCTACAATTTATGGAGTTACACATATCGGTAACATATCTAAGTTATAAGACCCATTGCTCCTACTACTATTGGAACTGTCTGGGTATCCTTCTTCCACATTGCCCACAATGTGCCCAGTAATGACTCCTTCTACAATTCATATGGAGTTACATATATCGGTAACATATCTAAGTTATAAGACCCGTTGCTCCTACTACTATTGGAACTGTCTGGGTATCCTTCTTCCACATTGCCCACAATGTGCCCAGTAATGACTCCTTCTACAATTCGTATGGAGTTACATATATCGGTAACATATCTAAGTTATAAGACCCGTTGCTCCTACTACTATTGGAACTGTCTGGGTATCCTTCTTCCACATTGCCCACAATGTGCCCAGTAATGACTCCTTCTACAATTCATATGGAGTTACATATATCGGTAACATATCTAAGTTATAAGACCCGTTGCTCCTACTACTATTGGAACTGTCTGGGTATCCTTCTTCCACATTGCCCACAATGTGCCCAGTAATGACTCCTTCTACAATTCATGGAGTTACATATATCGGTAACATATCTAAGTTATAAGACCCGTTGCTCCTACTACTATTGGAACTGTCTGGGTATCCTTCTTCCACATTGCCCACAATGTGCCCAGTAATGACTCCTTCTACAATTCGTATGGAGTTACATATATCGGTAACATATCTAAGTTATAAGACCCGTTGCTCCTACTACTATTGGAACTGTCTGGGTATCCTTCTTCCACATTGCCCACAATGTGCCCAGTAATGACTCCTTCTACAATTCGTATGGAGTTACATATATCGGTAACATATCTAAGTTATAAGACCCGTTGCTCCTACTACTATTGGAACTGTCTGGGTATCCTTCTTCCACATTGCCCACAATGTGCCCAGTAATGACTCCTTCTACAATTCATATGGAGTTACATATATCGGTAACATATCTAAGTTATAAGACCCATTGCTCCTACTACTATTGGAACTGTCTGGGTATCCTTCTTCCACATTGCCCACAATGTGCCCAGTAATGACTCCTTCTACAATTCATATGGAGTTACATATATCGGTAACATATCTAAGTTATAAGACCCGTTGCTCCTACTACTATTGGAACTGTCTGGGTATCCTTCTTCCACATTGCCCACAATGTGCCCAGTAATGACTCTGTCTACAATTTGTATGGAGTTACATATATCGGTAACATAACTAAGGTATAAGACCCATTGCTCCTACTACTATTGGAACTGTCTGGGTATCCTTCTTCCACATTGCCCACAATGTGCCCAGTAATGACTCCTTCTACAATTCGTATGGAGTTACATATATCGGTAACATATCTAAGTTATAAGACCCGTTGCTCCTACTACTATTGGAACTGTCTGGGTATCCTTCTTCCACATTGCCCACAATGTGCCCAGTAATGACTCCTTCTACAATTCGTATGGAGTTACATATATCGGTAACATATCTAAGTTATAAGACCCGTTGCTCCTACTACTATTGGAACTGTCTGGGTATCCTTCTTCCACATTGCCCACAATGTGCCCAGTAATGACTCCTTCTACAATTCATATGGAGTTACATATATCGGTAACATATCTAAGTTATAAGACCCATTGCTCCTACTACTATTGGAACTGTCTGGGTATCCTTCTTCCACATTGCCCACAATGTGCCCAGTAATGACTCCTTCTACAATTCATATGGAGTTACATATATCGGTAACATATCTAAGTTATAAGACCCGTTGCTCCTACTACTATTGGAACTGTCTGGGTATCCTTCTTCCACATTGCCCACAATGTGCCCAGTAATGACTCCTTCTACAATTGTATTGAGTTACATATATCGGTAACATATCTAAGTTATAAGACCCGTTGCTCCTACTACTATTGGAACTGTCTGGGTATCCTTCTTCCACATTGCCCACAATGTGCCCAGTAATGACTCCTTCTACAATTCGTATGGAGTTACATATATCGGTAACATATCTAAGTTATAAGACCCGTTGCTCCTACTACTATTGGAACTGTCTGGGTATCCTTCTTCCACATTGCCCACAATGTGCCCAGTAATGACTCCTTCTACAATTCATATGGAGTTACATATATCGGTAACATATCTAAGTTATAAGACCCGTTGCTCCTACTACTATTGGAACTGTCTGGGTATCCTTCTTCCACATTGCCCACAATGTGCCCAGTAATGACTCCTTCTACAATTCGTATGGAGTTACATATATCGGTAACATATCTAAGTTATAAGACCCGTTGCTCCTACTACTATTGGAACTGTCTGGGTATCCTTCTTCCACATTGCCCACAATGTGCCCAGTAATGACTCCTTCTACAATTCGTATGGAGTTACATATATCGGTAACATATCTAAGTTATAAGACCCGTTGCTCCTACTACTATTGGAACTGTCTGGGTATCCTTCTTCCACATTGCCCACAATGTGCCCAGTAATGACTCCTTCTACAATTCATATGGAGTTACATATATCGGTAACATATCTAAGTTATAAGACCCGTTGCTCCTACTACTATTGGAACTGTCTGGGTATCCTTCTTCCACATTGCCCACAATGTGCCCAGTAATGACTCCTTCTACAATTGTATGGAGTTACATATATCGGTAACATATCTAAGTTATAAGACCCGTTGCTCCTACTACTATTGGAACTGTCTGGGTATCCTTCTTCCACATTGCCCACAATGTGCCCAGTAATGACTCCTTCTACAATTCGTATGGAGTTACATATATCGGTAACATATCTAAGTTATAAGACCCGTTGCTCCTACTACTATTGGAACTGTCTGGGTATCCTTCTTCCACATTGCCCACAATGTGCCCAGTAATGACTCCTTCTACAATTCATATGGAGTTACATATATCGGTAACATATCTAAGTTATAAGACCCGTTGCTCCTACTACTATTGGAACTGTCTGGGTATCCTTCTTCCACATTGCCCACAATGTGCCCAGTAATGACTCCTTCTACAATTCGTATGGAGTTACATATATCGGTAACATATCTAAGTTATAAGACCCGTTGCTCCTACTACTATTGGAACTGTCTGGGTATCCTTCTTCCACATTGCCCACAATGTGCCCAGTAATGACTCCTTCTACAATTCGTATGGAGTTACATATATCGGTAACATATCTAAGTTATAAGACCCATTGCTCCTACTACTATTGGAACTGTCTGGGTATCCTTCTTCCACATTGCCCACAATGTGCCCAGTAATGACTCCTTCTACAATTCATATGGAGTTACATATATCGGTAACATATCTAAGTTATAAGACCCGTTGCTCCTACTACTATTGGAACTGTCTGGGTATCCTTCTTCCACATTGCCCACAATGTGCCCAGTAATGACTCCTTCTACAATTCGTATGGAGTTACATATATCGGTAACATATCTAAGTTATAAGACCCATTGCTCCTACTACTATTGGAACTGTCTGGGTATCCTTCTTCCACATTGCCCACAATGTGCCCAGTAATGACTCCTTCTACAACTTGTAAAGAGTTACATATATCGGTAACATATCTAAGTTATAAGACCCGTTGCTCCTACTACTATTGGAACTGTCTGGGTATCCTTCTTCCACATTGCCCACAATGTGCCCAGTAATGACTCCTTCTACAATTCATATGGAGTTACATATATCGGTAACATATCTAAGTTATAAGACCCGTTGCTCCTACTACTATTGGAACTGTCTGGGTATCCTTCTTCCACATTGCCTGCAGTGTTCCCAGTAAGGACTCCTTCTACAGTATGTATGGTTTTACATATATCGGTAACATATCTAAGTTATAAGACCCGTTGCTCCTACTACTATTGGAACTGTCTGGGTATCCTTCTTCCACATTGCCCACAATGTGCCCAGTAATGACTCCTTCTACAATTCGTATGGAGTTACATATATCGGTAACATATCTAAGTTATAAGACCCGTTGCTCCTACTGCTATTGGAACTGTCTGGGTATCCTTCCTCCACATTGACCACAGTGTGCCCAGTAATGACTCCTTCTACAACTCATATGGAGTTACATATATCGGCAACATATCTAAGTTATAAGACCCATTGCTCCTACTACAATTGGAACTGTCTGGGTATCCTTCTTCCACATTGCCCACAATGTGCCCAGTAATGACTCCTTCTACAATTCATATGGAGTTACATATATCGGTAACATATCTAAGTTATAAGACCCATTGCTCCTACTACTATTGGAACTGTCTGGGTATCCTTCTTCCACATTGCCCACAATGTGCCCAGTAATGACTCCTTCTACAATTCGTATGGAGTTACATATATCGGTAACATATCTAAGTTATAAGACCCGTTGCTCCTACTACTATTGGAACTGTCTGGGTATCCTTCTTCCACATTGCCCACAATGTGCCCAGTAATGACTCCTTCTACAATTCATATGGAGTTACATATATCGGTAACATATCTAAGTTATAAGACCCGTTGCTCCTACTACTATTGGAACTGTCTGGGTCTCCTTCTTCCACATTGCCCACAATGTGCCCAGTAATGACTCCTTCTACAATTCATATGGAGTTACATATATCGGTAACATATCTAAGTTATAAGACCCATTGCTCCTACTACTATTGGAACTGTCTGGGTATCCTTCTTCCACATTGCCCACAATGTGCCCAGTAATGACTCCTTCTACAATTCGTATGGAGTTACATATATCGGTAACATATCTAAGTTATAAGACCCGTTGCTCCTACTACTATTGGAACTGTCTGGGTATCCTTCTTCCACATTGCCCACAATGTGCCCAGTAATGACTCCTTCTACAATTCATATGGAGTTACATATATCGGTAACATATCTAAGTTATAAGACCCGTTGCTCCTACTACTATTGGAACTGTCTGGGTATCCTTCTTCCACATTGCCCACAATGTGCCCAGTAATGACTCCTTCTACAATTCATATGGAGTTACATATATCGGTAACATATCTAAGTTATAAGACCCGTTGCTCCTACTACTATTGGAACTGTCTGGGTATCCTTCTTCCACATTGCCCACAATGTGCCCAGTAATGACTCCTTCTACAATTCGTATGGAGTTACATATATCGGTAACATATCTAAGTTATAAGACCCGTTGCTCCTACTACTATTGGAACTGTCTGGGTATCCTTCTTCCACATTGCCCACAATGTGCCCAGTAATGACTCCTTCTACAATTCATATGGAGTTACATATATCGGTAACATATCTAAGTTATAAGACCCGTTGCTCCTACTACTATTGGAACTGTCTGGGTATCCTTCTTCCACATTGCCCACAATGTGCCCAGTAATGACTCCTTCTACAATTCGTATGGAGTTACATATATCGGTAACATATCTAAGTTATAAGACCCGTTGCTCCTACTACTATTGGAACTGTCTGGGTATCCTTCTTCCACATTGCCCACAATGTGCCCAGTAATGACTCCTTCTACAATTCGTATGGAGTTACATATATCGGTAACATATCTAAGTTATAAGACCCGTTGCTCCTACTACTATTGGAACTGTCTGGGTATCCTTCTTCCACATTGCCCACAATGTGCCCAGCAATGACTCCTTCTACAATTCATATGGAGTTACATATATCGGTAACATATCTAAGTTATAAGACCCATTGCTCCTACTACTATTGGAACTGTCTGGGTATCCTTCTTCCACATTGCCCACAATGTGCCCAGTAATGACTCCTTCTACAATTGTTATGTAGTTACATATATCGGTAACATATCTAAGTTATAAGACCCGTTGCTCCTACTACTATTGGAACTGTCTGGGTATCCTTCTTCCACATTGCCCACAATGTGCCCAGTAATGACTCCTTCTACAATTGTATGGTGTTACATATATCGGTAACATATCTAAGTTATAAGACCCGTTGCTCCTACTACTATTGGAACTGTCTGGGTATCCTTCTTCCACATTGCCCACAATGTGCCCAGTAATGACTCCTTCTACAATTCGTATGGAGTTACATATATCGGTAACATATCTAAGTTATAAGACCCGTTGCTCCTACTACTATTGGAACTGTCTGGGTATCCTTCTTCCACATTGCCCACAATGTGCCCAGTAATGACTCCTTCTACAATTCGTATGGAGTTACATATATCGGTAACATATCTAAGTTATAAGACCCGTTGCTCCTACTACTATTGGAACTGTCTGGGTATCCTTCTTCCACATTGCCCACAATGTGCCCAGTAATGACTCCTTCTACAATTCGTATGGAGTTACATATATCGGTAACATATCTAAGTTATAAGACCCGTTGCTCCTACTACTATTGGAACTGTCTGGGTATCCTTCTTCCACATTGCCCACAATGTGCCCAGTAATGACTCCTTCTACAACTTGTATGGAGTTACATATATCGGTAACATATCTAAGTTATAAGACCCATTGCTCCTACTACTATTGGAACTGTCTGGGTATCCTTCTTCCACATTGCCCACAATGTGCCCAGTAATGACTCCTTCTACAATTCGTATGGAGTTACATATATCGGTAACATATCTAAGTTATAAGACCCATTGCTCCTACTACTATTGGAACTGTCTGGGTATCCTTCTTCCACATTGCCCACAATGTGCCCAGTAATGACTCCTTCTACAATTCGTATGGAGTTACATATATCGGTAACATATCTAAGTTATAAGACCCATTGCTCCTACTACTATTGGAACTGTCTGGGTATCCTTCTTCCACATTGCCCACAATGTGCCCAGTAATGACTCCTTCTACAATTCATATGGAGTTACATATATCGGTAACATATCTAAGTTATAAGACCCATTGCTCCTACTACTATTGGAACTGTCTGGGTATCCTTCTTCCACATTGCCCACAATGTGCCCAGTAATGACTCCTTCTACAATTCATATGGAGTTACATATATCGGTAACATATCTAAGTTATAAGACCCATTGCTCCTACTACTATTGGAACTGTCTGGGTATCCTTCTTCCACATTGCCCACAATGTGCCCAGTAATGACTCCTTCTACAATTCGTATGGAGTTACATATATCGGTAACATATCTAAGTTATAAGACCCGTTGCTCCTACTACTATTGGAACTGTCTGGGTATCCTTCTTCCACATTGCCCACAATGTGCCCAGTAAAGACTCCTTCTACAATTCATATGGAGTTACATATATCGGTAACATATCTAAGTTATAAGACCCATTGCTCCTACTACTATTGGAACTGTCTGGGTATCCTTCTTCCACATTGCCTGCAATGTGCCCAGTAATGACTCCTTCTACAACTTGTATGGAGTTACATATATCGGTAACATATCTAAGGTATAAGACACATTGCTCCTACTACTATTGGAACTGTCTGGGTATCCTTCTTCCACATTGCCCACAATGTGCCCAGTAATGACTACTTCTACAATTGTATGGAGTTACATATATCGGTAACATATCTAAGTTATAAGACCCGTTGCTCCTACTACTATTGGAACTGTCTGGGTATCCTTCTTCCACATTGCCCACAATGTGCCCAGTAATGACTCCTTCTACAATTCGTATGGAGTTACATATATCGGTAACATATCTAAGTTATAAGACCCGTTGCTCCTACTACTATTGGAACTGTCTGGGTATCCTTCTTCCACATTGCCCACAATGTGCCCAGTAATGACTCCTTCTACAATTCGTATGGAGTTACATATATCGGTAACATATCTAAGTTATAAGACCCATTGCTCCTACTACTATTGGAACTGTCTGGGTATCCTTCTTCCACATTGCCCACAATGTGCCCAGTAATGACTCCTTCTACAATTCATATGGAGTTACATATATCGGTAACATATCTAAGTTATAAGACCCGTTGCTCCTACTACTATTGGAACTGTCTGGGTATCCTTCTTCCACATTGCCCACAATGTGCCCAGTAATGACTCCATCTACAATTCGTATGGAGTTACATATATCGGTAACATATCTAAGTTATAAGACCCGTTGCTCCTACTACTATTGGAACTGTCTGGGTATCCTTCTTCCACATTGCCCACAATGTGCCCAGTAATGACTCCATCTACAATTCATATGGAGTTACATATATCGGTAACATATCTAAGTTATAAGACCCATTGCTCCTACTACTATTGGAACTGTCTGGGTATCCTTCTTCCACATTGCCCACAATGTGCCCAGTAATGACTCCTTCTACAATTCGTATGGAGTTACATATATCGGTAACATATCTAAGTTATAAGACCCGTTGCTCCTACTACTATTGGAACTGTCTGGGTATCCTTCTTCCACATTGCCTGCAGTGTGCCCAGTAATGACTCCTTCTACAATTCGTATGGAGTTACATATATCGGTAACATATCTAAGTTATAAGACCCGTTGCTCCTACTACTATTGGAACTGTCTGGGTATCCTTCTTCCACATTGCCCACAATGTGCCCAGTAATGACTCCTTCTACAATTCGTATGGAGTTACATATATCGGTAACATATCTAAGTTATAAGACCCGTTGCTCCTACTACTATTGGAACTGTCTGGGTATCCTTCTTCCACATTGCCCACAATGTGCCCAGTAATGACTCCCTACAATGTATGGAGTTACATATATCGGTAACATATCTAAGTTATAAGACCTGTTGCTCCTACTACTATTGGAACTGTCTGGGTATCCTTCTTCCACATTGCCCACAGTGTGCCCAGTAATGACTCCTTCTACAATTCGTATGGAGTTACATATATCGGTAACATATCTAAGTTATAAGACCCATTGCTCCTACTACTATTGGAACTGTCTGGGTATCCTTCTTCCACATTGCCCACAATGTGCCCAGTAATGACTCCTTCTACAATTCGTATGGAGTTACATATATCGGTAACATATCTAAGTTATAAGACCCGTTGCTCCTACTACTATTGGAACTGTCTGGGTATCCTTCTTCCACATTGCCTGTAATGTGCCCAGTAATGACTCCTTCTACAATTCATATGGAGTTACATATATCGGTAACATATCTAAGTTATAAGACCTGTTGCTCCTACTACTATTGGAACTGTCTGGGTATCCTTCTTCCACATTGCCTGCAGTGTGCCCAGTAATGACTCCTTCTACAATTCGTATGGAGTTACATATATCGGTAACATATCTAAGTTATAAGACCCGTTGTTCCTACTACTATTGGAACTGTCTGGGTCTCCTTCTTCCACATTGCCCACAGTGTGCCCAGTAATGACTCCGTCTACAATTTGTATGGAGTTACATATATCGGTAACATATCTAAGTTATAAGACCCGTTGCTCCTACTACTATTGGAACTGTCTGGGTATCCTTCTTCCACATTGCCCTCAATGTGCCCAGTAATGACTCCTTCTACAATTCGTATGGAGTTACATATATCAGTAACATATCTAAGTTATAAGACCCATTGCTCCTACTACTATTGGAACTGTCTGGGTATCCTTCTTCCACATTGCCCACAATGTGCCCAGTAATGACTCCTTCTACAATTCGTATGGAGTTACATATATCAGTAACATATCTATGGTATAAGACCCATTTCTCCTACTACTATTGGGACTGTCTGGGTATCCTTCTTCCACATTGCCCACAATGTGCCCAGTAATGACTCCTTCTACAATTCGTATGGAGTTACATATATCGGTAACATATCTAAGTTTAAGACCTGTTGCTCCTACTACTATTGGAACTGTCTGGGTTTCTTTCTTCCACATTGCCCTTGTTTCTCCCTACAAATTCTAGTATTTTATGATTTTGTGTTTCTCTGTGCACAAGAAGACACTGTAGTCACTGGATGTACCAATTTCAGTGATCAATGCTACTTTTGTCATCTTTTCATGGACTACTACATCTGGTTTTCTTGCATCTATTTTTTGAAGTGTTGGTAATGGGTGAATCCCATGTAATATAAGCATCATCATTTTCTATTATGCTTTGTGTCTCATGTTTCCAGTGTTTTTCAGCTACCTCAGTATTATAATGTTTGCACAATCCCCAATGCAACAGTCTTGCCACATTATTATGTCTTTCAGTATACAGTCCTTCTGCCATTTGTATATCACAACCAGCAACAAGGTGTGCGACTGTTTCCAATTCTTTTTTACAAAACTTAAATTTATTTGTTTCTCCCACATGTTCAATGGACTTTGTAAACCAATGCATATGTTGTCCACTCTCTTGTGCCACCAATATTAACCTTTTCTTCTTTTGGTTTAAATTCACCTCTCCTTAACCATTCCTGCATTTCTATAGTTTTTAGGATAGCTTGCAAGTTCACTGTTAAGTAGGAGCATTGTTTTTCCTGTTGTTAACCAGGTTGGTGCTTGTTTGGGATCGGCATACAAATAGTTCTTACTCATGGCTAAATCTTCATGTGAAGATGTTAATCATTTTACCTAGAAGTTAGGTACTGCATCTAGGCCAGAGGTTTTTCAATTAGGAACTTTTCTTAACGTTTTGTCAATCTCTCTGGCCTTTACTTCATCACATTTCTTATCTTGTATATTTGAATTTCTTATTTTTACTTCTTCTATCCGTTTAGCATCTTTGCTATGTTCCACAAGATTTTCTTAGTTATTTCTCCAAAATGTATCAATTTCTTCTTTTTTGGGGTGGTGTTTCAATTCCTTTTGCCTTGTTTCTTAATTCTCTATAAAACTTTTTTGTGGGTTATCAATAAATTGCTTAGATTGTACTTTTTCTTTATAGTTATCTGCATTTATAAACAGACATTTCTCACAGTCAGACAGGTACAATGTCAATGAATATAAATTATGATGTGCTTGCAAACTGTAATCTTCTTTCTTTGTTTCCATAATCAGAAGGTTTTCTGTTAGATGAATTTAATCCAATATCCTAAGGACATCAAAAATGCATTGTATAATCTGATATATAATGCCCTACGGTTTTGAAAAAAAATCTTACTGACAAACAATGTAGGTATTAACAGAGATTTAATCTGATTGAAACCTTTGGCTTCACGTTGATGCTATTAGTAAGATTTTGTCAGACATGCTTTCAAGACAAGGTCATGACATTTAGTTTCACATATTTTCTTATGTTAGAGTGACGATTCTAACATTATGATTAGTTTTCTACTCCTTTGCCAGTATATATTATTTGATCATGAAAACAGTTTGTTTTTCGCAGACTAACACTGACTACTGTACACATTCTAGAGAAATCTGCATGTTAATTCTTTTGCAGTGTAATCATTATCATTTTTAAGCATAGAATAACATTACTTTAAGCCAATAGTGTTTCTGAAGATATTAGCACTAGAAGTGTTGCAAAAATTATTACATTATTGAGTTTTCTCAAAATTATGTACAATGTCACATTAAAAAAATCCTGCCATTTTCTGAGCAGTTTTCTTTTGCTTCATATAAAACAGTGTTTATAGTTTCTTCTTCTTATCACGATTTGTTTGACCTGTGCAATCTAAGGACAAGACTACTGTTCTTGGCAACTGGCAAGCAGTAGTGCAACATATTAGTGTTAAAGACTAAACCATAGTGCAACATATTAGTGTTAAAGACTAAACCATAGTGCAACATATTAGTGTTAAAGACTAAACCATAGTGCAACATATTAGTGTTAAAGACTAAACCATAGTGCAACATATTAGTGTTAAAGATTAAAACATGCATAAAAATACTACCGTTTCAGACTGTTGCAGGGCTAACCTTTACAAAAACATATTTTGTTATATTTTAGTGCAGTTCATTTGGTTGATGCACAGAAATAAACAATCTGTTGTATCTTTGAACTATTGTATCTCTGTTAATGTTTGTGTGATCACCTGGGGTAGAATTTTCCGGACTTGTATTGAAGATCATACAATAACAATGAATTGTGATAATTAATGCCTGAAACTGGGACACAATATGAAATGCACTGTTTGTGCTGAGGTCTGTAATAAAAGTAATCACTACTTATCCTGTAAGTCATTTATTGTTATATTTGTAAAATAATTTAAAATACTGGTCTGTTGCAATCTAACTGAGCTTTGCTTTATTTCTTATTAAATTACTATGTCCTAACTAAGCTTTATATTTCTTAATAAAAAATAAAAAAAATAATATTCCTTTTTTAATGTGTTCTGCAGTTACAAGAAAAATGAGAAACTCGCCTGTGGTTTGGTGAGGTGATCAGGCTGTGTCAGTTGCTTATGTCTTAGATCATTAGATTTTTAACTGAGACCACCCATGAAAAACTATCTGCCATTTAGGGGTGGGCCCCTGCTAGTTTCCAAGTTGTTGGTAACCTGTTTCACAGTTGTGGTCATCTGGCTTGGCTGGGGGGGTCACTTTAAACTAGACTACAATTCCACAGTGACATCCCCAGCCAATCCAGACTACCACAACTGAAAAACAGGCAACTGAAAGCTTGGAGACCAGCAGGGGCCCACCCCTAAGTAGCAGATAGATTTTTGACCAAGGCTGCCCCCAGAAAACTAATGATCTATGACATAATGAACTGACACAGCAAGATCTCTTCACTAAACCACAGGAGAGTTTACCTTATATTTATGCCTCTCCATCAATACTGGATACACAAGCATTGAGACACACTTGTCCCATCATCACTTGGTAGCACATTTTTCTTTCTCAGTGTTATGCAGGTATGACAAAGGCCGATGTGTTACATGGGTACCAAAATGGCTGCTCCCTTTAATTCAGCAGTGGTCACTAGTAACAAATTAAATAAATCCGACAGTCCTGTGACAGATCTTATAGTATATTGCTCAGTAACTTATATGAAGCCAGACAAGACAAATTTCTTTGTACAATGTCCTCATCACATTTTGTGCTACATCAGAATTAGCACCCCCCGGGCTCAGCCTATTTGTCACTATCTGGAGGTACCTGCCTTGCTTTCAAGCTTCCTGGAGAGGAGAGGCAAAGTGTAACAGCTGGAAGGGCTGGTAAGCATAAACTTATAAAACAGGCTTAACCTGTAGTCAGCTTCTGTAGGAGCCTGTGCAGGCCATGGGTTGTTATAACAACACTAACATGATGCTAGGGTACCATGTCATCAGAGCACAGAATGAGTAAGCCATTAATCTGCATCCTCCACTCTACTATGCTGTCTTTTGGCTCCCTGCAATGTTATGAACTTTCGGTTCTTAAAATACTGCTGTCTGTTCTTTCATCTCAGTCTGCTCTTTGGATCTTTAATCCTTGGTCTCGCTGATTAACTTTCTTTTGTCCTAGCTACCTAATACTTCTTTACTTCTAACTTATAAGCATTCCTTCAGCAAAACATCCACCTCCAGAATGACTGGATATCTTCATCGGCAGCCTAATCTGTCGTATTTTTGTTTTACAGTACTGCTTGAACCTTACCATAATAGTATTTTTCTCACTCTCTAGACTCTGCATGGTTGTTTGCAACTGGCGTATCGCCCCTGTTCTTCTGATCTACCCTTCACCCCACTTACATTATTGTATTCTCTGCATTGCTACTTAACTCACTTAACTCTTAAGTAGTTTGGAAGAGGAAAATTTGAATTTAGTCTGCAGCCTTTGATATCCTGTGTATATATATCCACCATAACAATTATCAGGGATATCTGCTGTTACCTTACCTTTATAACCTGGCATTAGAGGTGTTGCATTCTACTTATCTACAAAGTTTTCCATGCATAGAATTCTCCTGCTGCTGAGGCAGACAGACTTCTACCTTGTTCAAGTGGTTATGTCGAATCTGGGTTATGACCCTGAAAACTCAGGTTTTGGGAATTTGAGCGACTGATGCTTATAGCAGATATTCCTGTTCAGTTACAATGTTATCATTAACAAATCAGTATTTTATTTATATCTACGATTGATGCAAATGTACTTGTGGAGAAGGGTATTACATGGGTCGTTACAGCCCATACGTACTTAGGGGAAGGAGTATCTCCAGGGACATGATTAGAAGAAATTTAGCCAAGATCAGGAATAAAGTGTGAGATGATCTAACAATGTAGGGCAGTTAAGACCATCTATTTAGGAAAGACGAAAACTTTGAAAATAAATGTAGTCCTTGATTTATTCTTTCTGTGCAACTAGATCTAAAGTGGTTTGTCCAAGTCATATTGGCTGACATGCAATTAATATGAGGAGCCTTACAGAATAAGATAGGTTCATAGGTAGTTACTAAGCTTGCAGTTCAGGGAACCAGTGAGGAGCCTAGGCAAAATTCTCAGCTGTCCCTAAACACTGTCATGTTACATGACTTGCTCAAGGTCTCACAGTAGGCAAATGAGGGATGACAGATTCTAATCCTGTACTAGAAGGAGTACAGCTCATGGCCTTTGAACCAATTGCCCAAAACAGACTGTCTTTTGAGAAACATGGGGGTCAGACTGAATGACTTATGAGTCTACGTTATATTTAAGTGTATGATCACTCCTCTACTGCAGTTATATTGAGGGGAAAAAGACGAGTGCTGTTTTCTGTTGCTTAGACTTGGATGGCTATGTTATCAAATTTAGGTATAACTGATTCAGTGCACCCCTTTTTATTATTTATTTACTTATTTAACATTTGTTAACTGGGAAAGTCCTACTTGGAATGAAGCCAATTTTCAGTGGAGGGCCAGGGAGAAATGCTCCAGATGCATGACTTTGAACGTGGGAGGACACCGGAGCACTCGGATGAAATCCACACGAATGCAGGGAGGACATGCAGACTCCACACAGGAAGGCAATCCAGCTGAGAATCAAACCAGAGAGCCTCTTGCTGTGAGGTGACAATGCTATCGCTGCACCATTGCGCCGTCCAAACTTTTAATCATCAGGCATCGAATGTGGCCATGTTATTCCCCACTGGGTGGTGTTTTTATGCTGCTTAGCTATTTTAAAATGTTTTTATTGTTTTCATATGAAAACTTGCCAGCATTATCCAACATTAACAGATGATATATCAACACTGCTGTCACAGGAGGAAAAATTTTCAGATTGACCTCATGGTATCCCTTGCATTTCAAAGAGTATTACGCACATCAGAAACAAACTACGCACTGTGAGTACAAAGCAGGCTAGCAGGTACGGTAGATGCACGGATAAACCAACCTTGTTTGAAAGCAAAAAGAATCCAGCACCCTGAGCGTGAGTAGCAAACATAAGGTTTATTGTGAACCAAACCAGTTTCAGCAACTAGCTTTCTTCAGTGGCTGATTTTGCAACAACACAATGAGTCATATATATAGGAAATATAAAGTAGGTGACCTGACATCACTTCCTGTATTTTCACAATATAGCCACAAATCATAAAGAATAAGAATTAAATTGATGTTTGACAGTGAATATTTCCCAAAAATGAAACATTTGGTTATGTTTAAAAAATGTATTATTAAGCTACAACCATTCATGATAAAGTAATATGGAGTACCATGTAAATGCTAGTAAATGTAATAACAAGCAATCAACAAATTAATAATTGACCAAGAAAATGACCAAAAAATCAGTTAAACACGGTACCATTGTTAATATAATGTGATGAATAACGCTGAGTGAATCACTGTAGTTTATCATTGAGACCCGGTGGAAATAAGCCACCTAATTTCACTATCCATTTGGTCTCTTTATTATTCAATATTTTGTGCCATCCTGTTTTGTACATTCTGTTGCCTACAATTCTGTCAATACAAACAAAGGAAAAATAGGCCGTTAAATCACTCCCTTGATTGTTTTCAAGATTCAAACCACCATTTTAGGGGACAAACTAACAGGTTGTCACCCATGTGGTCATTGTGCCTTTTGCAAATTTGTTTTTACAACCAAAGAATTCACTAGCAAAAACACAGGCAGGATTTATGACATCAAACATTTTGCCAGTTGCAGCACGGACTGGGTGATCTATTTAGCCACGTGCACATGCAGGGCTTTTTATATTGGACAAACATCCAGACAGTTTCGTATTCGCATTTCTGAACATCTAGGGATATCAGAAATGCCAGGCAAACCAATGCATTATTTAAACATTCCATTATACATAAAACGGCCCATTTTTCCTTTGTTTGCATTGACAGAATTGTAGGCAACAGAATGTACAAAACAGGATGGCACAAAATATTGAATAATAAAGAGACCAAATGGATAGTGAAATTAGGTGGCTTATTTCCACCGGGTCTCAATGATAAACTACAATGATTCACTCAGTGTTATTCATCACATTATATTAACAATGGTACCGTGTTTAACTGATTTTTTGGTCATTTTCTTGGTCAATTATTAATTTGTTGATTGCTTGTTATTACATTTACTAGCATTTACATGGTACTCCATATTACTTTATCATGAATGGTTGTAGCTTAATAATACATTTTTTAAACATAACCAAATGTTTCATGTTTGGGAAATATTCACTGTCAAACATCAATTTAATTCTTATTCTTTATGATTTGTGGCTATATTGTGAAAATACAGGAAGTGATGTCAGGTCACCTACTTTATATTTCCTATATATATGACTCATTGTGTTGTTTCAAAATCAGCCACTGAAGAAAGCTAGTTGCTGAAACCGGTTTGGTTCACAATAAACCTTATGTTTGCTACTCACGCTCAGGGTGCTGGATTATTTTTGCTTTCAAACTACGCACTGTCTCAGAATAAGAGAGCTAGTTGAGACTGCAGGAAAGAGAACAGCTCCGCCCCTCGACCTGCCTAAGATGATACACAGCCTTCCTGTTCCCTTTACTCAAGTCACTCCAGAACATGTATACTCCAATTCATCACCCACCACCCCAAATACTTGTGCTGTATGAGAGTATAAACATAATGGAGTCCATTGATATTCCTACCCTAATATTTGCTGATTCGACTTATTACTTTTATCATCATAACTTAACCTGTCTCAGTGAAAACACCTTGTCACGATCCCTCCAATCACGATCCCTCCAACTCTCTGTGCGCTCCGTTTATATAACTCCTACTTCTGGCTCGTCTCTGAATCAACATGACCCTAATTATCTCTTTTTAACTAAAAAACAATCATCCACTGCTTTTGTTTTTCAGCACCACTTCTGCTGACCCCCTTGTCATAATCCCATTCCAAGCCTTCGGTTCCATCTACCAGTCCCCTTACATTTATCTTTTTCCCTCTATTAATTTTCCAGCCAATGTCCACAGACTTTTCCCACATCATTTGCCTTCAGCTGTTTCTTCTAGCTCTTTGCTGGTATGGTTTTAATCCACCTGCTATTGTTAATACCAGTTTCTCTTTTCTTCAACTGGTGTCCCTTTTGTGGTTTCTCCAAAACAAAACTCTTGTTTCTCTATTGCTGGTTTGCAGTAAACCTCCATCACCAACACTACATATTTGGCCTATGTCCTTTTCACCTTAGCCAATTACACAGCATTTAAAATTCTACTGCTGCTTTTTGACGGTGTTACTGGCAGGGTGCAGAATCTTTTCACCCCAATCCTGAACTTTTTTGGTGCTAGGCAACATTTATGCCATATTCTCAATTCTGGATAACCCATCAGACTGTCTCACCTAATTTTTTTATCATAGCCTATATTTTCTATCATTTCCTTTCTCACGTCCATCCATCCCACTCAACCCAACCTAATTCTCATCTTTCAAAACCATCATCCATACTCATGTCTACAGGGTCCTAATAAATTCTACTCAAGGCACCCAGCCTTTCAACTCCAATTGTCAGCTCTAACGTTACCTTTCACTTTTGTGTTCTCTCCCCTTGGTTGTTACTTTCTACCACTTGTAATCCTTTCAGACTAGGATAGACTAATCATCCCCTGGCACACCCATCTCTCTCTGCCCCTCCCAAATAACAGAAGCTAAACCTCTTTTCTCAACTAATTCTGATGTGAGCATTACAACATACTTTAACTAAGACTAGTAAATATATTGCTGTCAGAAACATCTTGCAAATAGCAACGTGTGTGTGTGTGTGTGTGTGTGTGTGTGTGTGTGAGTGTGGTGTCCGTGTGTGTGTGTGTGTGTGTGTGTGTGTGTGTGTGTGTAAGATGAATATCCTCCCTAAAAGTTATCATACAAGTATTAAACCTTTTCTGTACAAAGTTACAACTTTAGCTTGTCTTGTAATCCAAAAATATTAGATGCAAGAGTCAATTCAGGTTTGTGCAGCTTGGAAATTTTTTTAATTTCCATGATATTGAGTGATGCAGTGGAAACTATGGCAGCCTTATGTACGGAATGAACATTTTTGTTTTTTTTCAGTAATGCTGAATCAGTGACACAGAAATCCTTAGTTTCTTTCTTATGACCTAAACTGAATTCCTATAGAATAGGAAGAGATACTATGGTATTAGGAGCTGGGAGCATCCATCATATGTTTTAATTTCCCCTTTAGGTTGTGCAGCATTTTCATTTGGTTGGTTAAAGCAGCACAGTGTCATCACCAACATGGGGACTCTAGGTTCCACACCGGAGGTATGTCCCTCATTGGTAACATCAGACCATAAATTAATCTCACTGGACATCTATAGCCCATCCCCACCCCCAGCCAAGGAAATCACGGTGAAAAATTTCTCAAAAGCAAATTTCACACTTCTCAGAACCGAGGTGGAATCCTTCAAAGCCACCAGGCCAGTGGTAAATACTGCCTAAACAGCAGAATCCTTTACAAATGCATTCTATGGACACCTACAGGAATGCATGGATTGTGCTATCCCAAATAAAAGCAAGACTCACTCCTCTAAAGGCAGGAGACCAGTCTGGTGGACCCCGGCCATAAATAAGCTATACAACAGAAGGAGGACGCTACTACATGATAGAGCAAAATCCCAAAAAGGAAAGGCATCTCTGATCAGTACTAGCAAGAAACTATCATCCCTCATAAAATTATCTAAGGCCAGCTTCGAAAGAAAAATTGCACAAGACACTAAAGATAATCCGTAAGCTGCCTGTTGGGCGCTAGAATCCGCCACATAACACAAGCACTCAGGTCACTCCAAAGCAAGTACAAATATGACTCAGTCATTGTCCATGCCGGTGTGAATGACCTGAGACGTACCTCCCTGGACTACATGAAAAGAGACATAGAGGAGCTCCCTGATTATGTAGCCCAGGCCGGCATGACCCTGACCCTGAGCAGCATCTTACCCTCACCAAGAATGATGCCACAGTACAAAGACAAAATGATCAGCTTTAACAATTGGCTTAATTACTGGTGTCATTCTAAGGTGATCCAATGTCTGTCTGCTTGGGATGACATGGTTGACAAGCTACGCTGCTTCGCAAGGGATGGCTTGCACCTGTCACCCCTGGGCTTCCGGATATTGGCCAAGGCTCTTGCCACCCCCATAGTGCCTTTTTTAGGCAAGCCTCAAAAGACAAACCCACCTCCCTAGAAAACACAAGTGGAAAAAAACTAAGGGTAATGCTGCTCAATGCCAGAAGTCTAAACCTCAAGATGCACGCACTCAAAGCCCTCCTCAGTATGGAGAAAATCGATGTCTGTGCAGTGACTGAAACCTGGTTCAAGGCTCCCGAGAGCACCCCAGCACTACCAGGTTATACCTCATATCATGCTTTTTGGCCCCAAAACTTGGACCGAGCCACAAAAGGAGGGGGAGTATCCATATTCATCAAAGATACCCACACCTCCAGGTTAGTGGCAATGCACAAAGCATCTGAGACCATCCATGTGCAACTAACTGTAGGCGAAACTGCCCTACAGTTTGTAGTATGCTACAGACCACCCTCTCAAACTCAGGAACCCCACTCAGCCTTCCTGAAGACACTGGAGAGTATGAATGTCTCTCCAAATACCATCATATTGGGAGACTTCAACTACCCAAACAATGACTGGGAGCATTACTCAAGCCCCAACACCCTAGCCCAAAGGTTCCTAGAATTCATAAACTCAAATGTGATGGAACAACTAGTCACCACTCCCACAAGAGGAGATAATATATTAGACCTGATCATCACAAACATGGGGACACAATGGTCCACACCGGACGTATACCCCTCATTGGTGAGATCAGACCATAAATTAATCTCACTGGAAATCCACATCCTGCCCCCCACCCCCAGCACAGAAGACCACAGTGAAGAATTTCTCAAAAGCTGACTTCACACTTCTTAAGACTGAAGTGGTATCCTTCAAGGCCCCTGGGCCAGTGGAAACCACAGCCCACACCGCTGAATCCTTTATAAACGCCTTCTACGGACGCCTTCAAGAGTGCATGGATCATGCAATCCCAAATAAAACCAAGACCCATTCCCCCAAAGGCAGGCGTCCTGTCTGGTGGATCCCAGCCATTAATTCACTTTACAACAGGAGGAGGAAGCTACTACATGACAGAGCAAAATCCCTAAAAGGGAAGGCATCTCTGATCAGTACTAGCAAAAAACTACGATCACTCATAAAATCATCCAAGGCCAACTTTGAGAGAAAAATCGCAAAAGACACTAAAGACAATCACAAGGCCTTCTTTAGTTATGTTAGAAACCTGGGTGGAAACTCCCAAATATGCTCAGAGTTAGTCCAAAATGACAAAAAATACACTGAACCAACAGACATTGCCAACATACTGGCAGACAGGTTCAGTGCAAATTTATCTCCCCCCTCCCCCCCAAAAGAACAAATATCTATTCCAGCAGAGTGTAGCCTCCCTGACATCTCAGATGCCCAGGTGAGAGCTGCCCTCTCCAAAACTAAAAACATAGCATCAATGGGACCAGACGGTGTCCGGGGTTGCATGCTACATGAACTCCAAGAGGAACTAAACCCGCACATAAGGCTGCTGTTTAATCTTAGCCTTACTACAGGATACGTGCCCAAAGAATGGCGTACAGCAACAGTGGTCCCACTCTACAAAGGAGGTGCTTCTATGGACCCTGGAAATTACCGCCCCATAAGCTTGATGAGCCTGGTCTGCAAAGCTATGGAGAGGATCATTATGGAACTCATAAACAAAGACATTGGGGACCTACAGACACTGGATCCCACCCAATTCGGCTTTGTCAAGGGCAGATCCTGCCTTTTGAACCTGGTTGACTTTTTTGAAACAGACACTAAGGCCATTGATGAGGGTAAGGCAGTTCACACAGCCTACCTTGACCTTGCAAAGGCCTTCGACACAATACCCCACTTGGGCATCATAGACAAGCTCACCAGCTTAAATGTAAACCCATATGTCATAAGATGGGTTGTAAACTGGCTCAAGGGCAGAACCCACAAGGTCAGAATTGCTGGAGCCATGTCAGACTCTAAGCCAGTCACAAGCGGTGTTCCACAGGGCTTGGTCCTGGGACCCCTCTTGTTCAGCATTTATTTTTCCGAGGTGCAAGCTAACATAGGAGGATTGTGGCTGACAAAGTTCGCAGACGACTGCAAACTGGGCGCCATAATTGATACTCCAGCGGATACAAGCATCCTTCAGAAAGGCCTCATAGAAATGGATAACTGGTGCCAGAGCCATGGCCTTAAACTGAAAGCCAAAAAATGTATAGTCATACCCTTTGGGAAAAACAAAGTACCCACAAATTGCCACATAGGTGGTAATCCATTAAGTACAGAAGAAGTAATCAGGGACCTAGTGACCCAAGTTGACAGTAACCTCTCATTTGACACTCACATTGCCAAAGTGGTTAGGAAGACCTTCTATATTACCCACCTTATCATGAAAGGATTCACATCTAGATAAAGAGAGGTCATTGTGCCCCTATACTCTTCCCTTATCAGGCCCATAATTGAGTACAATGCCCCATTTGGGATGTACCTTACCCGACACCTGCAGCAGTTAGAAAGACCCCAAAAGTACCTCAACAAGAGGATCAATGGTCTCAAACATATGTCATATGCTGCCCGGCTGAAGAAACTCCAGCTCTATTCAGTCGCATACCGCCTACTCAGAGGAGATCTATGCCTGATGTACAAGGCCATGTCCAATCCGGAATTAATGGACAAGCTCCACCTCAGGAAATCCAAATCCACCAGAGCCACGAGAGCGAGAGATTTGAACCTCAACACAGAAATAAATAGGATGTGCTGGAGGGACAGATTCATAACCCAAAGGCTCCCTACACTCTGGAACAGAATCCCAGTTCATGTTAGGCAGAGCCCCTCACTGACTCTCTTCAAGAGAAATCTTGACGAGTGGATGGGAGATCATAGATTTACCCCGGGGGTCATCTCTGTGTCACTACTAGACAGAGGCACAGTAAACTAAACCCTAAATGGGCACAGTATTCTCATTCCAAGGGGTGGCGAAAGCCACACACACTCTGGCTAGGCTTATAAATGCCCTAGGGCAGATAGCCTAGTATGAACCTATGAACTATGAACAAGGCCTTCTTTAGTTATGTCAGGAATCTGGGGGGGCAACTCCCAGATACGCTCTGAGTTAGTACAAAATGACAAAAAATACACTGATCCCACAGACATTGCCAACATCTTGGCAGACAGGTTCAGTGCAACCCCCCCCCCCCAAAAGACCAAATGTCTATCCCAACAGAATGTAGTCTCCCTGACATCACAAATGCACAGGTGAGAGCTGCCCTCTCCAAACCAAAAAACACAGCATCAATGGGACCAGACGGTGTCCCGGGCTGTGTCTTACACGAGCTCCAAGAAGAACTAAACCCTCACATAAAGTCACTGTTCAATCTCAGCCTTGCTACAGGATATGTACCCAAGGAATGGCGTACAGCAACAATGGTCCCACTCCACAAAGGTGGTGCCACAACGGACCCACTAAACTATCGCCCTATAAGCCTGACTAGTCTGGTCTGCAAAGCTATGGAGCGTATCATCATGGAACTCATAAACAAGGACATTGGTAACCTCCAGACACTGGATCCCACCCAATTCAGCTTTGTTAAGGGCAGATCTTGCCTCTTGAACCTGGTCAACATCTTTGAAACAGTTACCAAGGCCATAGATGAAGGGAAGGTAGTCCACATGGCTTACCTGGACCTCGCAAAAGCCTTTGACACAATACCCCACTCGGGCATCATAAATAAGCTCACCAGTTTAAATATCAACCCCTATGTCACAAGATGGGTTGCAAACTGGCTCAGGGATAGAACCCACATGGTCAGTATTGCAGTTGCCATGTCAGACTCCAAACCAGTTACAAGTGGCATCCCACAAGGCTCAGTCCTGGGACCTCTCTTGTTCGGTATATACTTCTCTGAGGTACAGGCTAATGCGGGAGGACTATGGCTGACCAAGTTCGCAGATGACTGCATGCTGGGTGCCATAATTGACTCTCCGACTGACACAAGCATCCTCCAAAAGGGTCTCACAGAGATGGATAACTGGTGCCAGAGCCATGGCCTTAAGCTAAATGCCAAAAAGTGTATAGTCATCCCCTTCGGGAAAAACAAAGTGCCCACAAATTACCACATAGGTGGCAATCCATTAAGTACAGAAGAAGTAATTAGGGATTTGGGGACCCAAGTAGATAGAAACCTCTCTTTTGACAATCACATTGCCAGAGTGGTTAGAAAGACCTTCTATATAGCCCACCTTATCACGAAAGGGTTCACATCTAGAACAAGAGAGGTCATTGTGCCCCTCTACTCATCCCTCATCAGGCCCATAATTGAATACAATGCCCCATTTGGGATGTACCTTTCCCGACACCTGCAGCAACTGGAGAGACCCCAAAAGTACCTCACCAAGAGGATCAAGGGACTCAAACAGATGTCTTATGCAGTTCAGCTGAAGAAACTCCAGCTCTACTCAGTTGCTTACCGCCTACTCAGAGGTGATCTATGCCTGACGTATAAAGCCATGTCCAACCCAGAATTAATGGACATGCTCCACCTCAGGAAATCCAAATCCTTAGAGCTACATGCTCCAGGGACTTAAACCTCAGCACAGAAATAAATAGGACATGCTGGAGAGACAGATTCATATCCCAGAGGCTGCCCTCATTTTGGGACAAAATCCCAGTCCATGTTAGGCAGAGCCCCTCACTGACCCTCTTCAAGAAAAATCTTGACGAGTGGATGGGAGATCATAAGTTCACCCCTGGGATCTCTTCTGTGTCTCTGCTAGACAGGGGCACAGTAAACTAACCTTAAAAGGGCTATCTTCTGTGACCTACTCTACAGAGGCACAGTAAACCGATCTAAAAGGGTGGCGAAAGCCAAACACACTCTGGCTAGGCTTGTAAATGCCCCAGGGCAGATAGCCTAGTATAAACCTATGAACCTATAAACCTATGAACCTATGAAACCTATGAATGTGATACATTACCCAGCACCAGGTTTATGTTGCCAGGGTTTATGCTTTATTCTTGCATATTTTTACAACTTACCTCATTTAACACCTATGTGATATGGAATGTCACACCTCTAGCAGCCTTCACACATCCTCACATTCAAAGTATTTTCTGGGAAGCCTACTTAAAAACATAATGCAAAGAAATATAAGCATTCTGTAAACAATAAAAGCTACTAAGATTATACAGACAGCAATGCTATCGGAAAAGTGTTTTTGCATTGATAATAGCCATTACTGTGCCAGTCTTTACACCAATGCTATACTATATTGTTATGGATACAAACCCAGAATTATATTTTTCTGTAATATTTCACAAACACTTTTTCATATCTTAGTAGCTGTATAGCCTAGCTGTATTTTGTCAACTAACTTTTGTTAGCCAGACATAAACTTTCATATGACAGGAAAAAGTTCCTTTATGTGTGCATGCTTACTGGGATAGTTAACAGAAATATGAAGAATTATGTTTATTTGTATAATTAACACTAATAACTCTAAATATTTCTTAAGATTTACAGCTTAGACTTCAAATATCAATGACAGGTTCATCTAAGGTTTCATCGGATGCCATTCAATAGTTTGTAGGTCACCCAGTTATAAAAATGTTAAGTACATATGGAAATATTTCATATTTTCATAATTACAAGGAAATTGTATATGGTAATTACACACAAACAGTGTACTTTTCATGTCTTCCGCCATGGAATATCACACCATACCCCAAAATAGCATGCAGGTCTTTGTTATGAAAATATGAATAATAAGGGAAATCAGTGATTCATTTCTCTGCTGCAGGACATCTAGGATTAATAATCTTAGTACTTTTTCAATACACCTTGCACTTTTTAGTACTGCCTGTAATTGGTGACTCATTTAATTAAGGAAGACAGACCCAATTAAGGAGCTAGAGGCATTAACTGGAAGAATACAAAAAGGTGCTCTAGTCTTCAGTGACGTAAGGATGGTTCTATTAGTTAAAGTGGAATATAATTTGTATTATGTTTGTGTAATTTGTTATGTTACACTGTAGAGATGATTGGTTACCTCTATGTTTTTATTATTGTTACAAATTAAGGCTGTGTTTACTTATGGTATTCTCTGTTTTTCAGTGTTCTTGTTATTAGTATGATCTTTTATTTTTAATCAAGATTATAAAGTAATGTCACTCACCTGTCCAGTCCATTACTCCTTCCCATCCTTGTATTTGTAAATCTACTGCCATTATCTCCTCACTCTCCCATTTTGCCACTTTACGTAACCGCACATTCTGTTTTTTCCATGCTTCCTTAATGTATTCCTTGGCTTCTCTTTTTTGATTCAGTTCCAAACAGCCCTGAATTCAATATCTACCTGCTAGGCTTCCATCTCCTTCCCATAACCATGTACATAACTTTTATTTTATTTCCCTATGTGCTCTCCAAGCACCTGCTACCCTCTCCTCCTGCTGGGAGAGGTGGGCGGATCACTCCCCTTCACTCCTAACCCTCCCAGCCTGGTTATTCCAGTGTCCATAATTCAACCCTAGTTAACTTGGTTACATTTATACCTCCATCCTTTTGTGCTGCAGAGGCAAGCACATAACCATCACTATACCACTCTATGTACAATCCGTGAAAAGGAAAATTTATTGTGTTTCCTGAAATCCTTTCCTTCATTTATCCCCAACAGAATATATAAGCCAATCTTCCCATTGTGTCCCAATCTGACCTTAAACATACACATCAGTACCTCTAGCGCATGCATTCTTCAACAGTTATATAGGCATCTCCTCTTCATACTGCATTTCTGTGTTTTATACTTTCTGTTCCAGAAAGCTTCAGTTACCATTATACATTTTTGTGCATTCAGTGGCTTGTTTACATCTCGTGCCAAAATAAGCACAGTTGTGGGAAAACATACAACCTGACTACAAAATGTAGTGATATCTCCTTCACATTTAGGATCAAAGGATTATAGGGAATTACTAGGCTATTGGACCGGAGGTTAATTCATGCCTAGCCATTTCATCCCAATATAATGCCATAGGAATGCTAGTCAATACCCAAGATTGCATTTAGTAATGACTGCCCATGTCCATGGGGGTTGTGGTGCTATCCCCAGTAAGAATTTTTGGTGACCCATCCACTCATCCAGGTACCTCTTGAACAGTGTCATAGAGATGCCCTGTTTCACATGAACTGATAGCCTATTCCAAAGATGCAGCAGTCACCGGGAGACAAATCTGTCCCTCCAGCATGTCCTATTTAAGTCACATGCCGTATTTAAGTCCCTGGAATGGGTAGCCCTAGTCCTGTTTGATTTATAGATATGCAGCAGGTTTATTAGGTTTACATCTGAGATTGCTCTGTAAGCCAGACATAAGGCTACCCTAAAAAGTCTATATGATACAGTGTATAGTGGCAGAGACTTTAGTTGGTCTGTGTAAGGTACTTTCTGGAGTCCCTTGATCTTCTTTGTTAGAAACCTCTGAGGTCTCTCCAACTGCTGCAGGTGCTTTGTATGATACATGACGGACAGGGCATTATACTCAGTTATGGGAAAGATTACTTCTAAGTACAGAGGTGTTATAACCTCTTTTGCTTTTGAGGGCAATGCTTTTACTAATCAAGTGTGCTACATAGAAAACCTTCCTTACTACAATACACACATGGTAGTCAAAGTTAAGGTCACAGTCAACTTGTGATCCCAGTTCCCTTACCACATTGTGTGTACTTAGGGTATTGTTGATTTGATAGTGTGAAGGGACATTGTCTGTGCTGAAGAGAATGATTATGCATTCCTTTGCATTCAGTTTGAGACCGTCATGAATGACACCAGTCATTGGTCTGCGTAAGACCCTCCTGGAGTATACTGACATAATTTGGGGATTCAATAATTGCACACAGTTTGCAGTTTTCCACAGACTTGGTCAGCCACAACCCCTTAGTTTTGACCTGAACTTCTGAGAAGTATATACCAAACAGTAGGGCACCCAGCACTGACCCCTGTGGCACCCCACTGGTGACAGGTCTGCTGGTTGATGTGCAGTCACCCACTTTGATAGCGTGTGACTGGTTTGTGAACCAACTGGTAACCTTTCTTACAACAAAGGGGTTTAAATTCAGTTTGGCAAGTTTATCTGTAATGCTTGAGTGTAACATTGTGTCAAAAGCCTTTGCCAAGTCAAGGTATGCTGTGTGCACAGATTTGCCCTCGTCAGTGGCTCTGGTCACATTTTCAAAGAAATCTACCAGATTTAAGAGTCAGGATCTGCCCAAAATAATAAATAGGTTCATAGATTAATACTAGGCTAATTGCCCTTGTAGTCCATTTTAAGCCTAGCAAATTAATCCAGGTGAGAAGCAAACCCTGCACTTTGTGTCTGTAAGGCACATATCTTAAACCATTAAGCAAGCCTATCTTGCATGACAAACACATTGAAATGAAAGTTCATTGTTTCCCACTAATTTTAATATGCACAATGTAACATCTCTCAGGATCCTTATAACATTCTTCCGCATTTTGCACCCTGTGCTTTTCTGTTAAGTTTCCACCTTTCTCTTTCTGCATTACTATTTGAAGCCTAACTCAAGCACCTGATAGTTTCTAAATGCTAACTTCTACCTCTTTTTCAGTTAAAGGAATCTTGAAAATGCATTTGTCTTCTGATGCCTCTTCAGTAAATTGCTGCAGATGATTATGCTTCACTGGGATAGTTGTCTTACCTATATTTAGTCTTAAAATTTCATATAATCTGTCCTGTCAGGTTTTTTTATTCCTTAATTCTTTTTCCTTAATTTGTTTCCTTAATATCATTTCTAACCCATTTAGTTCTTGGCTTATTAAAGTTTAGCCTAAACGCTATGCTGTTTGCAAACAACTGTTTTAACTTTAGATCAAAGCTACTCCTAAGGTTCTCACACATCACTTCATCAGTCCCATATGTTGCTATAAAGTCAATGAGGTTTGATCTCTTATCCCCATTCATCGCATATGGCCATACACCAAACTATGTCTGGTCATTTCTACAGATGATGAAATGCCATTTTGACCTCTGTTATGTGACAGGCTTTCACAACTTCCATTTGCATCTCTCACTCTGTAAACGTTAATTCTACGCTCACTGTCCATGTAGTCCTGTCACCCTGCCCGCTCACTGTCCATGTAGTCCTGTCACCCTGCCCGCTCACTGTCCATGTAGTCCTGTCACCCTGCCCGCTCACTGTCCATGTAGTCCTGTCACCCTGCCCGCTCACTCTCCATGTAGTCCTGTCACCCTGCAGCCGCCACCTAGTTTCTTACTGTTCTCACTCATTTTCATTCTCATCCTCCTTCAATCCATTTAGAGCTCAACATTTTCATATTTTGCATAAAATCCTCTTACTGAATAAAAAAATAACACAAGTGCACAGATATATACACTGAAGGAGAAATGGAATACCAACTCAGGTTAATACCAAATTCCTTAAAATGGGATGGAAATACAACTGCCCTTGTTGTACAGTACAGCTAGTGCCTTTCGCAGATTTCAGACTTTCATTATATCCCGGTTTTTGATGCACACTGAAAAGTTTTATAGTGTTATTACTTATTCTGTGCTTATAAATGTTAGCTATAATTGTTTACTATAGGTGCTTATAATTTTGAATGAGGGATTGAAAACTAGCTCCCCTGCCCATGTTTTTAAGAAAATGGTTAGAGAACCCATCGGTACAAGCCTCTTCCTTTCATATACCTATACACCCCTATGGTACCATCCTCTTCATCTCATGTACACCCCTATGGTACCATCCTCTTCATCTCATGCAGCTATACAGCCCTATGACACAAGCACCTTCCTCTCATATACCTGTATAGCCCTATGGCACCACTCTCTTCCTGTTATATACCTATACAGCCCTATGGCACCACTCCCTTCCTGTCATATACCTATACAGCCCTATGGCACCACTCTCTTCCTGTCATATACCTATACAGCTCTATGGCACCACTCTCTTCCTGTTATATACCTATACAGCCCTATGGCACCACTCTCTTCCTGTCATATACCTATACAGCTCTATGGCACCACTCTATTCCCCTCATATACCCATACAGCTCTATGGTACCACTCCCTTCCTGTCATATACCCATACAGCCCTATGGCACCACTCTCTTCCTGTTATATACCTATACAGCCCTATGGCACCACTCCCTTCCTGTCATATACCTATACAGCTCTATGGCACCACTCTATTCCCCTCATATACCCATACAGCCCTATGGCACCACTCTCTTCCTATTATATACCTATACAGCCCTATGGCACCACTCCCTTCCTGTCATATACCTATACAGCCCTATGGCACCACTCCCTTCCTGTCATATACCTATACAGCCCTATGGCACCACTCCCTTCCTGTCATATACCTATACAGCCCTATGGCACCACTCCCTTCCTGTCATATACCTATACAGCCCTATGGCACCACTCCCTTCCTGTCATATACCTATACAGCCCTATGGCACCACTCCCTTCCTGTCATATACCTATACAGCCCTATGGCACCACTCCCTTCCTGTCATATACCTATACAGCTCTATGGCACCACTCTATTCCCCTCATATACCCATACAGCTCTATGGTACCACTCCCTTCCTGTCATATACCCATACAGCCCTATGGCACCACTCTCTTCCTGTTATATACCTATACAGCCCTATGGCACCACTCCCTTCCTCTCATATACCTGTATAGCCCTATGGCACCACTCCCTTCCTGTCATATATCTATACAGCCCTATGGCACCACTCCCTTCCTGTCATATATCTATACAGCCCTATGGCACCACTCCCTTCCTGTCATATACCTATACAGCCCTATGGCACCACTCCCTTCCTGTCATATACCTATACAGCCCTATGGCACCACTCCCTTCCTGTCATATACCTATACAGCCCTATGGCACCACTCCCTTCCTGTCATATATCTATACAGCCCTATGGCACCACTCCCTTCCTGTCATATATCTATACAGCCCTATGGCACCACTCCCTTCCTGTCATATACCTATACAGCCCTATGGCACCACTCCCTTCCTGTCATATACCTATACAGCCCTATGGCACCACTCCCTTCCTGTCATATACCTATACAGCCCTATGGCACCACTCTATTCCCCTCATATACCCATACAGCTCTATGGTACCACTCCCTTCCTGTCATATACCTATACAGCCCTATGGCACCACTCCCTTCCTGTCATATACCTATACAGCCCTATGGCACCACTCCCTTCCTCTCATATACCCGTGCAGCCCTATGTCTTTCTCTTCTTGCTGTTACCATTACTGTTTATGTCTTTTTATGTCTCTGTCCTTGTTACTAACATCACTGGTTGCTTCTTTCTCACACCTAAAACTCATCTGTTTTTTTTTTACATCTATGCATTTTCATAAAAATACATTATCCCTTCCACTCTAAACAACTGTTAGCATTGTACAGACTTTCACTATTAAATGGAAATCTGTGTTTGAGTTTCCATAAATTGTAAGTGTCTCTTTCTTGTCTGCCAATATAGATCTCTAGCAAATGTAAATAATGTTCTTGTGTTTACTCCAAAACTTATCTATGTTGCATGGCTAACTGAATCAATATAATTTACTTGACTACTGTATTATTCACTGTATTTAATGTGCATGATGCCCCGGTCATGGTTGAAAAGGGTCTTCAAATCAGCCCACCTACCATTTATCAATCAATCATAGGTTCATAGGTATGTACTAGGCTAATGGGCCTGGAGTCTTTACAAGCCTAGCCCATAGAAGTGCCCTGGCATCGTGCCCCCCAACATTAGTTCCCAGTGCCTGTATCAGGTAGAGCCACTGGAGTGTTCCCCAGGGTCAGCTCTCTATTTCCCATCCACTCATCACGATTTCTCTTGGAGGGCCAGTGAGGTGCTCTGTTTGACATGTATGGGAAGTCTATTCCATAGCATGGGCAGTCTCTGGGTTATGAACCTGTCCCTCCAGCATGTTCTGTTGATTATGGTAATGAGGTTGAGATCTCTGGAGTGTGTGGTGCGGAGGGATTGGGATTTCTTTAGATGCAGCATTTCTAACAAAGATGGGTCAGACATGGCTTTGTAAGTCAAGGAGAGATTGCCTGTAAGTAGGCGATATGAGACAGAGAATAGCTGGAGTCTTTTGAGTCTGTCCATGTAAGACATGTGTTTAATGCTTAGGATCCTCTTGTGAAGTACTTCTGTGACCTCTCCAGCTGTTGCAGGTGTTTAGTGAGGTACATGCCAAATGGGGCATTATATTCGATGATTGGTCTAATGAGGGAAGAGTAGAGAGAGACAATGACCTCTTTTTTCCTGTATGCAAAACCCTTGGTAATGAGATGTGCCACATAGACGGACTTTCTGACCATAGCAGCAATGTAGTGGTCGAAGGAGAGGTTGTTGTCAACCTGCATCCCCAGATCTCTTATAACACCTTCAGTGTTCAGTGGGCTCCCATCGATGTGGTAATTAGTGGGAGTTTTTACCAAAGGGGATGATGACACATTTTTTGGCATTAAGCTTAAGGCCATAGTTTCAACACCAGTCATTGGTCTCGGGCCTTTCTGTAGGATGTCTGCATCACTTCGGGAGTTAATGGCTCCCAGCTTGCAGTCGTCTGCGAGCTTGGTCAGTCAGAGTCCCTTTGTGTTAGCCTGGACTTCTGAAAAGTAGATGCCAAACAGGAGAAGACCCAGGACTGATCCCTGTGGGACTCCACTCATGACTGGTTGGCAGTCTGACTTGGAGTCTGCTACTTTCGCACTGTGTGTTCTATCTGTGAGACAATTTGCAACCCACCTAGTGATATAGGGGTTGATGTCTAGTTTCGTGAGTTTATCAATAATTTCTGAGTGAGGAATGGTATCAAAGGCCTTGGCCAGATTGAGGTAGGCTGTAAACACTGCCTTATCTTCATCCACATCCCTTGTGATTGACTCAAAGAAGTCAACCAGGTTGATCAGGCATGATCTCCCTTTCACAAAGGCAAATTGTGTGGGGTCTAGAGTTTGGATATTTCCTATATCTTTGTTAATCAGGTCCATGATGATGCACTCCACAGCTTTACATATCAGACTCATCAGGCTAATGGGGCAATAATTCCCCAGGTCTGTAGTCGCTCCCCCTTTATGGACAGGGATGACTGTAGCAGTGTGCCATTTGGTAGGGATAAAGCCTGAGGTGAGGTTGTGACTGAACAGGGCACACAGGTATGGTGCCATTTCACTTTGTAGTTTATGTAGAACACACCCAGTGATATTATTGGGTCCCATGGAAGCTGTATTCTTGGCCTTGGACAATGCAGCTTTAATCTGTGCTGCAGTAATACTCAGTGCCTGGCATTCTTTCGGTATTGTGAATGGTCCTTTGGGGAGGGGGGTAAAGTTGGCACTAAATCTGTTAGCCAGTATGTTGCCAATATAAATTCTTTACCCTATGGGGGATTCCTTCAGGTTCAGCGGCTTTGTAATAATGGCCCAGATCTAATACAGGAGCTCAATACAACAGCTGAATTATTTGTTAGAAGGGGCTATTGTAAGCAAAATGTATATGCCTTGTTGAACAAGGTTAAAGGGAGACCTAATAGGAAGACAGGTAGGTCACAAATCTGGCAACCTACTAGTATAAAAATTATAATACAGTATCTAATTTAAGAAAAAAATTATCTAGTTACTACCTATGATATTCTATCTAATGAGGTAGAAGGTATAGTTAAACATTATTGGAATTATCTTTTAAAATGTAAAGAACTTTCTGAGAGAATATGTAAAACTCCTATGTTCTCATATTGTAAAGGGAAAAGCATTAAAAATATTTTAGTACATGGTCATTTTTCTACTCCTAGCTGTAGTATTAGTCCAATGATAACTGTAGTAGGTACATTCCCATGTGGGAGATGTATTATATGTAAATATGTATGTAATACATTTACATATATTAATGGAATTCCCTTTAAAGCAAATTGTTAAGTTTTCATGTAACATAGAAGGGGTAATTTATGCTATAAGGTGCCCATGTAATATGTTCTATGTGGGTGGAAGCAAGAGGGCCTTTAAACTTAGAGTTCAAGAACATGTCAGGGATATTAAAAATGCTAAACCTGAGAGCCCTCTTGCAATGCACTTTGAGAAATATCCTAATAAAAATCCAGAAGGTTTGCAGTGTACCATATTAGAACATGTTTATGAGAAAGGATGTAATTTGGATGTAAAGAAAAAACTTTTGTACAAAGAGACTGTTTTTATTTTGAAGTATGGGACTTTAAGTCCAATAGGTATTAATGTGGAATGTAATTGGAAAGTCTTTTTAGCATAATTTAGGGTAATTATGCAATTAATGTTCAATTGGGTGTGTTATATATGCTTGAGTGTTTTTGTACACTTTTATTCTTCTTTGAAGGCTCCAAGCTGAGGCGCTAGAGATTTTATTACATTTTTCTACTTTGGATCCTTGTTGTGTCATTTTTCCAGTTTGACCAGAAGTAGTGGGTTTGTTCAGTTGTTGCTGCAGTTTACATGATGTCCAGTGATCCTTCAGTTAATTTGCCTAAAGTTTTTAGGCAGGAATTGTTGAAAGGTCAAAAAACTATGGGCCAGTTTACCACACCAGTGGGTGAGAGAAATACAGAACATTCAGTCCAGAGGGATGAGAATGTCATTCCCTGGAAAACGTTTTTGTTAGATAAACATCACAAGAGAATTAACAATCCATTCTCTATGGTGGGACAGTGGGCTGGCAGCTTGCTGTCTGCTGAGCCTAAAAAAGCCTTTAAAAAACTTGATTGGCTCATGTCCAAAGAGTTATCAGTAAATTTAAATTGCCTAAGCTTACAGCGATATTTAGAGTTGGACATTACATCGAGGGGTCTGAGGGCTTTTAAGAATCTTACTATGCCCTTTGACACCCAGGATAAAAATGACCAAAGATTTCAAATTAGGTGGTGGTAGAAAAATATGTAATAACATATGTGTGTAATGCTTATTTTAAATAAGGGAAGATTAACACGTTTTTATTCTATATGCAGCATTGGTTCTATTTGAAACTGAAAACATGCTTTTCTGAAATTGTGCTTTCTGACACTGCAAGATGCACTCTGACCTAGTTTGCTAGCACAGCAAAATACATGTTTATGCTTTGGAAATGTACTGGAAAGCAGGTGATTTTCTGCTAGGTCAGGAAATTAAATAGAGAATAATAATAATTTCTGTAGATCCATTCATTATGGACAATAAGCTCTGTTCGTGCTAATGAAAAAGTGCACAAGCTGCAAGATAGTTAGATATAAAGAACAATGAACTGCTTCAGAAATCTGTACTTGCATTGTGCTTGAATTAGCCATAGTACCTAGACTTGTAACATCACATAGAAATAAAGTTATAATTGACCGGTGGTCGTCAAGGCCTTCCTGTTTACTGAAAAATCTTTTTTAAACTTTGAAGAGTCAGCTAGAAATGTGAGAAACATCTGTAAAGTAACAGAATTGTGAACTGGTGATCTACTACGTCAGTCGTAGTGGGCAATGCCTTGAAAGAAAGGTATAATAACTGTGACACTTCCTGATTTAGTCAGACAAACTCTGTAACTGCATTTTTTGTCTCCTTGTGCAAGAATAAAGAAACCTGAACTGAACATTATGCTTTTGGTCTTTTAAAGTATTTTCTTTGACATTTTTTGGTCCTTTGGAGCCGGAAACCCTCGTTTAGCCTGGGATCAGATGGGCCAGGTGGCATGAAACTGCGCAGGGAAGATACCACATTGGATCTTCTTCATTGAAAGACCTCCGACTGAATTGTCGTGCAAAAGAGGCCAGCCACTTTTCTGATCTACGACTGAAGGCAGGTTCCGTTTAAACAGTGAGTGACCAATCGCTGAGGCTCAGGTAGGGTGAATCTACTTTTTTCTGTTTTAGATCAGGGACTTGATTGTATTTGTTCTGTGAGAATTTTGTTAAAATTCAGGGACAGAAATATTGCTATCTTGTCATAGATCAGGGAAACAGAATAAGTAGGCAGGTAGTCTGAAGGGACTATAAACACTTGGTTGTACCACATTAAAAATAAAAGGGTTACATAACATTTAAAAGGTTAGAACAAAATGGGTAATACGTGCACAAAAACAAAAAGACAGCAAAGCTCACCGTTAACCGAAGACGCAAAAATATATGCAATCACAACACGCCGACAACGTTAGATATTATACTAAATGGGTTGATAAATATGAGTTTGATGGGAAACTAGAAAGATCCTCACTTATCAAACTTATTAGACAGCTAAAAACCGATTCTAAAGGTCGGGTTAAAAAACAGCGTAAATTAGGAGTTCCTCAGGCACACAGGTGGATTGAGGAAGTAAACCGAAGAGAACAAAAGAATAAAAATTCAAAAGCAATGTATCTAGATAAAGAGGATAATAACTTAGTTATAGCATCGGCCCCTCTGCCCATTCCCGTTCCCTTACCAGTTCTCTTACCGGAATATGAAGCAAAAGAACAAACTGGCCCACCTCCACGATATCCAGTTATTCCTATAAAACCACTACCGTTTGTTAGAGATCCTATCGAGACTAGGTCTCAAACACGTAATTTAAAAGGGGATATTGAATTATATCAAATGAATGGAAATTCATGGGCTATGAGTGAAGAAGAGATATGCCCACTCATAGAAGTACCAAATCCTCAGGCAGGACAAGAAGGGCAGGACCCACCTCTCTTAGTATACAGACCGTGGACACCGGAAGACATCCGGAAAGCTACAGAGGGAATTCCCCATCCAAAAGTTAATTTTAGAAAGTTCTTAGAAGACTTACAGGGCATGAGATTAAGTTATCACTAAAACGGAGAGGAAGTAGAAAAAGTAGTCAGACAAATAGTAGGTCCAGATTGGCACATGATCAGTGGCAACTGGAATCCCCGTGACGCTGCACTTAGGCCCCTCCCACATAGCAGCGCAGAACTAGATAACAGAGTAAAAGGTCTGACAGACCGAATTTCTGAGAAATGGAAGCCTAGGGCAGACTGGACTTGCATTAATCAATGCATCCAACAAGAAAGTGAAACTGTTGATAGATATTTTGCCAGATTATTAGAATGTTTTAACAATCACTGTGGAATGCAGGTGCCTGAAGAACAGACACAAGATTCCCCATATGAGCAGCAGTTAAAGAATGCATTTTTGAAAGGCTGTATTGCACCCATAAGTAGTTTCATTACTAAACATATGGTAGACCATCGTACAAGCAGATTACAATCACTGCTTGAATATGCTAGACATGCCGAGAGGCATTTTAATAACAAAAAGAAAAAGAAAGCCCAAGTATTTGCTGAGGAAGATGGAGAAGTTTATTTAGTACAGTCCGGACAAAAGGGCAAAAAGAATGCCCAGGGATACAAACAATCTGATCAGCGACCAGAGGACTTTGAAGGGAGAATGAAAAGAGGTGAGTGCTTCAAATGTGGGAAAAAGGGACACTTGGCAAGGGATTGCAAGAAAAATAAGAAGGCAGCAGTGGAAGACAAGAACGATGAGGGTGAGGACTGACTATATGAAAGTCAGGAATCACTAGATAGGAATAATGGAGAAAAGACAAATGACAATGTGATAGAAGGAACAGAGAATGTGATAATAGAGGAAGTGCAGGAAGCTACCGATAGTGAAGAAAACAAAATTTTAGACCTAGCCTTACTGAGCTTAGAGCTCTATCTAGCTGACACGAAACCAGAAGTGACACTCCTGGTAGAAGGGAGGGAAGTCAAATTTTTGTGCGATTCAGGAGCATCACGAACCCTGGTACATCCCTCCAAACTACCAGAAAATTCAGAATCACATGACTTTATACTAGTAAAAGCAGCTAATGGACAGCTGTATCGGGAGCCTCTCTCCCATAACATTACAATAACAGATCCTGTTTCAGGATTAACCCAGAAAAGCAAAATTGTTGTTTCTGCAAAATGCCCAGTGAACCTTTTGGGCAGAGATCTTATGCAACTATTAGGCATAGCAGTAGTTCCAACCATGCAGGATATGGAAGCACAGTGACAAACTAATACTTTTGCAGTGCAAACGGAAGGTGAGACATTTTACTGGTACAACCAGGACTTAGTTACGACTGGCCCTGGAGCAGTAACTGAAGAGTTAATGAATGTAGCTATCAGTAAGTTCCCCTCCCTTTGTATTGACATACAACTCCTGTTGCACTGTACTCTGTATTATTGTAATACACCAGGACCTGACAAAGAATATGAACAAGAATTGTTTAGAAATCATGCAAACAGATTAGTACTGTGTAATTTGTACTGGGACATGAAAAGGAACAGTGTAGTTAGCTGTTCATTACTCCAGGAGTTCTTTTCACTTTACAAATCAAATCTATTACTGCATGTTAGTTTAACTAAAGAGAAAGATTTAAAATGGGTAAACCTAGGAGAAAAAAAAATCACAAAATGGGAAAAAGACAGAATCAGAACTGTCAGAACAGGGAATACAAAGACAGAAACTGAACTGGATAACACAAACACATCCAGCTATACACTTGCAGTCCAGCAAAGACAACTGAGAAGCCCTCTTATTAGAAGAGGAAGAAAAAGCTTTGTTAGACATACCAGAAACTCTCTGGTCAACAGGAAATTCAGACGTAGGACTTATTTGCACAGCAGGACCAGTTACTCTCACGCCAAAATCAGCATTTAGACCACAAAAGAGACAGTACCCCTTGAGAAAAGATGCAGAGGCAGGTATTAAACCAATCATAGCAGCTTTACTTAAGAAGGGAATACTGGTGGAATCTCTCGATTCGCCATGTAACACACTCTTATTCCCAGTTAGAAAAGCAAACGGGGAATGGCGTATGGTCCAAGATTTACAAGCTGTAAATGACGCAGTAATACCAAGAGCACCTACAGTGCCAGATCCACATACCTTGTTGAATGATTTAAAACCTCAACAGGAGTATTTTTCTGTGGTAAATATCAGAAACGCGTTCTTTTCGATACCGATACACCCTGACAGCCAGTATTGGTTTGCATTTACATTTCAGGGGAAGCTGTACACATATACGCGACTACCACAGGGTTATAGTGAAATACCAACGATATTCTCACAAGAGATGGCATGCAATTTAGCAGGATTTATCCCACCGAAAGGTAGTCAAATTTTACTTTATGTTGATGACATCCTGCTAACCCCTACCCAGCAAGATTGTAAGGAAGATACTATAGCGTTATTAAAATTCCTAGCAGTTGAAGGACACAAAGTAAGCAAACATAAATTGCAGCTTTGGAGAAAACAAGTGAAATACCTTGGATATGTAATATCCAAAGATGGCAGAACATTAGATGAGGACAGAAAAGTAGCGATCTTACAAGCACCAAAACCCACAACCAAGAAGGAAATTATGTCCTTCCTGGGTACGACTAATTTTTGTCGAAACTGGATCCCAAACTATGCTTTGGAATCTGCACCTTTAACCGACCTGATTTTTAAGAAGCCTATGGCAGCACAAGATTTAATACAGTGGACACCAGAAGCAGAATTAACCTTCTGCAAACTGAAACAATTGATAGCATCATCATTAGTTTTAGGGTTACCAAATTATCACAAACGTTTTTTTCAAACTGTAGATTGCAAGCAAGGTTATATGACATCAGTATTGACTCAACAGCATGGGGACAAACAATGCCCCATTGCTTATTATTCATCACAACTGGACCCAGTGGTGCGGTCTCTACCTCACTGTGTACAAGCAGTAGTTGCAGCTGCAATGGCAGTGCAGGCTTCAGCCTCAGTAGTGTTATTCCACCCTCTCACATTGAGAGTTCCTCATGCAGTCGCAATCATTTTACTGCAAGAAAAAGTAGCATATCTTTCCCCTGCTAGGCATCTTTCTTGTATGACTATATTGCTGAGCCAGCCTCACATGACAATTGAATGATGTACTACTTTAAATCCGTCTACCTTGCTCCCAACTCCTGTGGATGGCACACCCTATAACTGCCTGCAGGTAATTGAGCAAAAGACACTGCATAGAAAAGACCTCACGGATGTTCCCTTGGATGATGCCGAGGTGACATATTATGTGGATGGCTCAAGCAAAAGGAGTCCTACAGGACAGAACCTAACAGGTTATGCAGTAGTTTCTGATACTGAGATTGTAGAAGCGAAACCTCTACCACATAGCTTATCTGCACAAGCAGCAGAGTTGATTGCCTTGACACGGGCATGTACCTTAGCAAAGGGTAAAAGCATAAACATTTTTACAGACAGCCAGTATGCTTTTTCTACTGTACATGTTTTTGCACAACAGTGGAAGAATCGAGGAATGGTGACATCTACTGGCAAACCGATTAACCATGCACAGTTTATTTTAGATTTGTTAGATTCTATTCAGTTGCCTCAGAAAGTAGCTATTTGTAAATGCATAGCTCATACAAAACAACAAGATAGGATTTCAAAAGGCAATGCGAGAGCTGACACAGCTGCAAAGCAAGCAGCCTCAGAAGCATTTCTTTTGAATGAGGAATTACAACCTTCTGAGATTTTAGACTTAGAAATGTTGAAAACAATGCAGACACTTACTACACAAGCTGAAAAACAAAAATGGAAAAAACGAGGAGCAATTCTCAAGGAAGGGCTGTACATCTCCAAAGAGGGAAAACCAATATTACCGTCTAATTTATTTAGATATGCAGCTTTGTTGAGCCATGGGCAGAGCCATGTCTCAACAGGGGGATGGTACAGTTAGTGAATCGGGTATTCGCTACGTACGGGTTTACAAACTACACTAAATAATTTTGCCTGTCATGTCACACTTGTAATAGACATCATGCACAAGGGGCATTAAAGCCCAAGCAAGGGAGTTTCCCTACACCACCGTATCCGTTTCATACTATCTGTATGGATTTCATAGAATTGAGCAAATGTGAAAACAAAACGTACTGCCTTGTCATTGTGGATATGTTCTCCAAATGGGTGGAGGCCTTTCCGACTAGTAAACCAGATGCAGCCACTGTTGCAAAGACCCTAGTTAAAGAAATTATTCCTAGATTTGGCATACCAGAAAGGATCTAGAGTGACAATGGTACACATTTCGTTAACCAAACTATACAACAGTTGAGCCGGTATTTTGGGATTTCTTTAAAACATCACTGTGCATATCACCCTCAATCTGCAGGGTTAGTAGAGAGGCACAATGGAGTTTTAAAGAATAAGCTTAAAAACACTCATGGTAGACACACAGAAGAACTGGGTGTACTGTTTACCCCTGGCACTGTTGAGCATAAGAACTGTTCCGAATGCAAAAGGATTGACACCTTTCGAAAAGATTTTCAGAAGAGCTTATTATATACCTCAGTGGAAACCTCTCATGCCTGCAGACCAGGAAGCAGATTGGACACTTGCAGAGTATATGAGGAGTATGCTGAATAACAAACATCTTTTACAGTTTAATTCTGTTTCAGATAAAGACCAAACCAAACCATTCGAAGTAGTAGTAGCCCCAGGCACTTGGGTCTGGGTAAAGACAATCAAAAAAAAAGAATTGGACGACACCAAAGGGGGGAGGTCCGTATCAAGTACTGCTGAGCACGCCCACAGCAGTCAAGATTGTGGAACGTTCATCTTGGATTCATTTGACACACTGTAAACTAGTCAACAACTTTGAACTTGATAAAACTCTTGCTAACATACAGCAGCAGTAGAATGACAAGACCCAGAGACAATAGAAATGCTGAACGACTTCAGCAGTGTTGCATAATCATCTTAATAACTGCATTAGTGACAATGTTTTTTTTGCTGTGGCTTTTGCTGTGGCCTTTCTTTTCTTCAGTCACACCAGCTAGACTGAACAAACGTGATTCAACACTCATAGACTGGCATCCGAACTTTAACACTTACCAAGCAATCAAATATGTGTATGCTGAGACTTTTAATATTTCAAATTGTAGGATTTGCACAGCTATACCAACAGCATACGGGGGAATTATTGATGGCTGCTGTCCCCCTAGGGGTCAATGAGACCTGGGAAAACTTGATTTTTGAGACCACACCTGTAAAATCTAGAGACAAAATTGCATTATTCCTACCTGTTACACAAACAGGAATTGTATGCTTTTTTAAGAATGACACGATTCAAGTAGGTTGGAGTAAATGTAATGTGACTGTTTCTTATAAATGTTATATTAAACCTAAAAATGCTAAAAATACAGAAACAATTTGTGATGCAGATTATGACTCATACTTTGAGTCCTTGCATAAAACTGTCAGTGATATACAACATAATCCTGTTCGTTTAAAGCAGCTGTCTATTATAGATAAGAAAATGTTTCATGCAGGGAAGGTGTATATCAATACTAAGGTAGAAAACTGTTATTTCATATGTGGGAAAAAGGCATACAAATTGTTGCCTGAGAATTGGTCCGGCAATTGTTTTCTGGGTTACCTGGTCCCGGCCATACGACACACTACAGCTTTGCCTCATGGGAGAATTCGAAACGTCAGAAACGTCGCAAAGAAATCTGAAAATCCAATCAAGAAACCTGAGAATCCAGTGGGACAGATCGTAGCAGGCTGGAGAAACCATAACTCCGTAAAAGACAAAAGTAAACTAGCACACATGGACTTGAGTGACACTATCATATCCTGGGCTGGCATAGCCCCTGCATATGGTGCAGTTAAATCAATTTGGGAACTGAGAAAGCTATCCAAACTTCTTGAGGTCATGAGCAATGCAACTTTTTCTGCTCTTGAATTAATGACTGATGAACTGAATGCAATGAGAACTGTGGTGCTTCAAAACCACATGGCTCTTGACTTCACCCTAGCGGTGAGAGGTGGTACGTGCGCTTTAATCAAAGACGAGAGTTGTTCATTTATTCCTGACAATAAACACGAGATCAACGATCATTTGGAAGTGATCCAGCAAGTGTCAGACATGACCAGGACAGGCACGAACCCACTGACGGAATTTTTCCAGAATTTGTTTGGGGGGGTGGGGTTCCATCCTAATGAACATCCTGATTGCCATTTGTGTGGGATTACTTTTGCTAGGAGCATGTATTTTCTGTGGTATTCCCTGCATGAAAAAATTAATCAAAGACTTTATAGACATGTTAGTTTCCGAGACTTTGTATCAAAGTACTGAAATTGAAGAACTGCTGAAAAAGGAAACACTTTCATAAGTTTAAACTGAATAACTCTCTTAGCTGCAAATCCTCAAAAGAAGAGGTTAGGAGAAGAAACAAACTGTTTATGCTTTTGAAATAGAATAAAAAGTATTAACAGGGGGGAAATGTTAGAAAAATATGTAATTAACATATGTGTGTAATGCTTATTTTAAATAAGGGAAGATTAAAACGTTTTTATTCTATATGCAGCATTAGTTCTATTTGAAACTGAAAACATGCTTTTCTGAAATTGTGCTTTCCGACACTGCAAGATGCACTCTGACCTAGTTTGCTAGCACAGCAAAATACATGTTTATGCTTTGGAAATGTACTGGAAAGCAGGTGATTTTCTGCTAGGTCAGGAAATTAAATGGAGAATAATAATAATTTCTGTAGATCCATTCATTATGGACAATAAGCTCTGTTCGTGCTAATGAAAAAGTGCACAAGCTGCAAGAAAGTTAGATACTGTAAACAATGAGCTGCTTCAGAAATCTGTACTTGCATTGTGCTTGAATTAGCCATAGTACCTAGACTTGTAACATCACATAGCAAGAAAGTTATAATTGACCGGTGGTCATCAAGGCCATCCTGTTTACTAAAAAAAATCTTTTTTAAACTTTGAAGAGTCAGCTAGAAATGTGAGAAACATCTGTAAAGTAACAGAATTGTGAACTGGTGATCTACTACGTCAGTCGTAGTGGGCAATGCCTTGAAAGAAAGGTATAATAATTGTGACACTTCCTGATTGTAGTCAGACAAACTCTGTAACTGCATTTTTTGTCTCCTTGCGCAAGAATAAAGATACCTGAACTGAACCTTATGCTTTTGGTCTTTTGAAGTATTTTTTCTTTGACAGTGTCCCTGCCCAAGTAGCTGACGCATACACGCTTTGAGATTTGAGTTATATACAACACACAGACACTCCTGGGGAAGACGCACACACGCTTTGAGATTTGAGTTATATACAACACACAGACACTCCTGGGGAAGGCTGGCACAGGTTCTCCAGCTATGCCCCCTTCTGCCCAGACTATATGATCGTAATCACTGCCAGCAATTACTCTTATCAGCTAATCTTAAGGCCCTTACTGCCACCAACTACTCTTATCAGCTAATCTTAAGGCCCTTACTGCCACCAACTACTCTTATCAGCTAATCTTAAGGCCCTTACTGCCACCAACTACTCTTATCAGCTAATCTTAAGGCCCTTACCAAAGGGTGCCCAATTCTACTATGCAATGTTACTGTTATCCAATTGGTAAGTGTGACTGAGACTTGAAGGCTATTTAGGAGTGGCTTATACAGTATCGCCAAATACATACACGTACTCTAAGAGCTTAAATTATCTCTACATAAAACAGCCACAGTTGAAAGGTTTAAAAATATTTAATAATAAATAAAAACACAAGACACTACTCCATGATTCAACACAGTGACAATAGAGAGTTCATAAATCACAGCAAATTCTTTAAAACAGCATTGTAGGACAATCTCCAATAAATTTTGAAAACAGCTAGACTAATCTTACTATTTCTATCTATCATTAAGAGAAATCAATGTACTAAATATTTTACTTACAGAGCAAAGCACAGTGCTGGAGAGTTGTCAGCTTCAGAACAAATACAAAATGCTAAATATTTCTCTCTGAGAAAGTCTTAAATTGACAATACACATTACTGCTGAGTCATTTCAGTTTACATCATTCTTGACACTTCTCTGATTTAGTTCCCAGGCTAACAAAACTCAAAATTTAACATTTCTTTCTGATCTGCACCTGCCATGATCCACAGCAATAAAAAACACTTTATACGTGAAACCTAGTAACTATCTCTGTCATAGGACAATAGAAAGAATTTCCTAGCCCAGACATCCTGTCTCCTAGCTTGAGATCATACACAGTCATAAATTCTTTACTTATCAGCTTTCTTCCAGCAGGGTGCACTGTGGTTACATTTTTGAAGCTTAGCACATACAGTTTTTTTACATTATTGAGACCAGCCTGTGGATCATATTAATATTTACAATGACATAGAACAGGGGTCTGCAACCTGCATGTGGCTCTTCCACTCCTCTGCAGTGGTTCCCTGTAGCTTTGAAAAATAATGGGCACTCTACCACACAACACACACACACACACACACACACACACACACACACACACACACACACACACACACATACACACACACACACACACACACACACACACACACACACACACACACACACACACACACACACACACACAGAGAGTGATCGAGCAACAGACTTTAAATATTGCTCTTATTAACTTAGAAACTTGCTAGAATAACATGATTTCTGTTGCCATGCATTCCACACACACTAAGAGTGATCAAGGGATCCCCTGGCAGCAGTAGCATCACCTGAAAGGTTTCCATACCTCTCAAAGTCTTACCACAAGAAATCTGGACAGACCCAGAAATAAAAGGGAACAAAGGAACAAAAATATGAACGGACTTTAAATATTGCTCTCTTTTTTTTTTTTTTAAACTCAACTTTATTGATTTCATATCAGAATAAAACAAGTCAAACAACAACCTATATACAAAGGTGCCAGTTCTTCTCAAGTGTACATAAAAGTAAAAAAAAAGAAAAAAAAAAGTCAATGATTAGAGCAAAATAGGAAAAGTGCACTTAATAAACTACTAAACACCCTGAAGGATATAAATGTTCCATAATGAAGAGATCAGGAGGAATAATTGCAAATTGATATAGATTACTAATCATTGGATAAAATCTGAAATATGAAATCCCATAATTTCTGATAGTATTTCCGTCTATCAGGATTACTTATTAACAGTTTATGAGATCGAATGTACTGAGTAGCTAAGATTTTAAAATCTTTCCATCTAAGTTTAGTACGATCCAACCAGTGTTTGGTAATATAATATATAATCAAAAGACAAATGGCAATTAGGGCATGAAGTTTGATTGTGGGCATGTGAACGTTAGTAATATGTAGTAGTGCCATCTCCCAGGTGAGTGTAGATTTATGATATCCCATTTTCTCTAAACAAACTTTAAGCGAACACCAGAGGTTGTAAGCATATTTACAAAACCATAATACATGTACCAAGTTGGTATGTGGATGAGAGCAACAGGAGCAAATAGTGGTATGATTGGGGTCAAATTTGTTTAAATGAACTGGGGTAAGGTATAGATTATTGAAAATCATGAATTGAGTATAAAGAAGTTTTTTATATGGGGAGAACATCTGAGTATGTTTAATAGCTAGTAGTTTCTGGTTCATTACTAGATTGTTTCCCAGATGGTCCCAATAATCCGCCCAAAGGATTTTCCCTTGATTTAAAAAGTTAAAAAATTATCTGTATCCTATTGAGATCATATTTTTCTTATAGGTTAGATTCTGGAGAAGAGTTTCTACCTGTTTCTGTTCCTCCTCCATACTGGGGAAGTTATGAATAATGGATAGAGTAAGTTCTCTAAGTTGTCTTAGAATAGAGATGTACTTTTTGGATAAACCCAACACCATTTGTAAGTCAGTTAGAGATAAGAGGTTATATTTATGGATATCCCAAAGGGTAAGATCTCTAATTAGAGGGAAATCATTTAGATTAATCATTACATTGTTCAAGGTTATATTCGGATTGAGATGGAAGGGTTGGAATAGAAGAAGGACATTTTCCAGTTTCGTATACTGAAATAAATCTTGGAAGGATTTTATTAGTCCTTTAAGAGTGGGAAGAAGATTCAACTTTTTGAGGTTGTATTTATTTAGGAAGGGTAGTGCCTTAGGGTTAATCTTCTTCGTTAGTGTGTAGTTGTACCATAGTTTGACCCATATCGGATACCAAGTTTTCGGGTTTGGTAGATAGTTTGCAATAGTATAGATTCTATTCGCTTGAATAATTTTATAATATAAATGTAGGTTAGGCATCATTAGTCCCCCCTGCTTTTTCGGTAGAGTAAGCCTTAGATAAGAGATCCTGACCGATTTAGGGTGCCATATAAATTTTGCGAAGGCTTTGTGAATTTTATTAAAAAGCGAGAGGGGAGAAGAAGAGAGAGAGGAGTTAAGTAGGTATAGAAGTTTAGGAAATACATTCATCTTAATGATGGAGGTTTTAGCAAGCATTGGAAGGTTTAATTTTTGCCATCTTTAAATATCCTGGGAGATGGAAGACCAAGTTTTGGATAGATTGGACTGTAAAATAGATGTTGAGGTGTGGTCATACTGTACTCCTAAGTATTTAAGGGAGTTCTCTATACGAGTAGATGCGTCTGGGAATAAATAGCTTTTGTGTGCAAGGGGATTAATAGGAAAGATGAAGGATTTATTTTTATTTATCTGGTATCCAGTTATGTCTGCAAAGGTATTCAGGGATCGAACTAGCTTTTCCATGTCGGACAATGGATGTTGAAAGTACAGGTTTAAGTCATCCGCAAAAGCGGTTAGGCTCACTTTAGTGTTAAATAATCTGGGGATCGAATGGTGAGTTTGCTGGGTTAGGAGTAAAAAGAGAGGTTCAGTATAAAGGTTAAACAATAGGGGGGAGAGGGGGCATCCTTGTCGGGTTCCATTTGCAATTTTTATTGGTTGTGAATATTGTCCATTAATGTATAGTTTTGTGAAGGAGTTGTGATATAATGTTTTAATAATACTGATAAATTCAAATGGAATATTAAAAGAAGACAGTACTATGAATAAAAAATCCCAGTTCACCCTGTCAAAGGCTTTACTAGCATCTATTATCCATGCATAGATAGGATTCTTTTCCTTTTTTGTGATGCTTATTAATGATTCTAAGGTTAAGGAATTATCCCAGGTATGTCTGTTAGTTGTAAACCCAGATTGTTCGGGAGAGATTAAAGTGTGCATTATTTTTTTAAGTCTATTGGCCAGAATAGCAGTAAAGATTTTTATGTCCACATTCATGATTGATATTGGTCTAAAGTTGTTTACGTTTGTTGTATCAAGTGTGTTTTTAGGGATTAGGATAGTTCTAGAGTGATTAATGTATTTATCTGATATGCCACATTTTATGATATGGTTATAAAGTTGTGTAAGAATGGGTACAAGTTTAGTCTTGAAAGATTTATAAAACTCAGAAGTGAATCCATCAGGACCTGGAGTTTTTCCCAACTTGAGATTATCAATAGCTACGTGTACCTCAGAGTTCTTGATTGGAGCTATGAGGTCTTTACCCTGGGTACTGGTTAAGTTTGGGAAGGAGAGGTTAGCTAGGAATTCCCTCATTTCATTCTGAGAGGGTGTAGAAGAGTTAAGGGCATATATGTCACTGTAAATTTGGTGAAATAGGTGAATGATTTGTGTATTAGTCTTGTATATATTATTACCATGTTTAAGTGATGTAATTTTAGGGGCTCTGGGCGAGCAGTTTAACAGCCTGGCAAGAGCCTTAGATGGAGTTTGTAGAGATTCGGAGTATTTGGCAATATAACGAAGTTCTAAAAGAGAGAAATTAGACTGTTGGAGCTCCATTAATTCCTTTTGTTTAGAAAGAAGTTGCTTTTCTATCTCTGGAGAGAACTTTAATCGGAGTTTGCCATCTAATGTTAGGATCTCCGAACTAAGTTCCTCTTTTCGAATTTTGCTAAGTTTCTTGAGGTAAGTAGCTTTCTTAATGAATATCCCCCTCAATACTGCTTTGCATGCGGCCCATCTGTTGTCAAATGAAATATCCATGTCTCTGAAGGGTTCAAAGAGTTCCTTAATAGTTAATGTGATTTCCTCAGCTGTTGAGTTTTCTTTAAGTAAGTTACTATTTAGAGACCAATTATAATTTTTGTAGATTCGGGGTGAATTGAGTGTGGGAACTAATTCCAGAGAGATTTTTGAATGGTCGGATAAGAATCTCGGCTCCGTTCTAAATTTAGTTTGGTCATTGGATAGAACACTTGAGATTAGAAAGAAGTCAATACGTGACCAAGAATGGTGGCATTTAGAATAGTAGGTAAAACTATTATTTTTTCCAGAATCATTTTCCAAAGAGATAGGGTCAATCAAATCATAATCTAGGATTAATTCTTTTAAGACCAGGGAATCCTGAATGTTTGAGGTGGTCGGTTTTCCCGTTCTGTCTATCTTTGGGTCAATGACCATATGATTAGGGAATTTAAGAAGAAGGTTATAGATATTTATAATAAAATCTTGTTGACCCAAGCATGGTCCATATATATTTAGGAATAGAATCTGTTTGTTTAATTCATGTGTTTCACATGTAAAAAAACACCATCTACCTCCCTGATCCATTCCTCGGTCAGTAATCAGAAGTTTAAAGGATTTTTTAATGATGATAGCAACTCTTCTGGAGTTGTTAGAGATACCCGAGGATATAATTTCTTTTACCCATTTTCTATTATTCTCCTTGTCCCATTCATTATTTTTCATATGAGTCTCCTGTATAAAGCATACGTCAGCTTGGGATTTATATAGCAAGTGTAATAACAGATTCCTTTTGTCTTTTGATTGGAGCCCCCTGACATTCCAAGATATAATATTCCAAGTGTTAACCATTACAAAACATAATTAAGTAATCCATGTAAGAGTATTTAAGGTGCAGAAGAATCACAAAAAGTAAATTATTGGTGAATATGTAGTAAGTGTAGATACAAAAAAAATGGCACCACAATCTCTCATACTACCTAACATTGAGAGAAGGCAAAAACTATGTACATTATAAAAAACAGTTTAGTTAAAAGAAGGATGTAATGGTAGATTAAAAAATACCAACAATGTTTACATTTAATATACAATAACACAATTGTTCCCTCGCAAGTCATCCAAAAACCTTCATCACGTATCCACACAGCTTCCCTCCAAGACGATTAACTTAAACGAAAAGAATAAAGAAGGAGGGGGTGATTTATGTAAGGTATTGACCATACATCAATTGGTTTGGTTAACTATAGAATTCATCTTATAAGATCTTCAGGGGATTTTATTTAAGTCCTGACATTAATAGAATCAGAACAGTTTATCCCCTAAATTTCAGGCTAGAGTTGATGCTTATAGTTAGGTTTATTTTCTAGTAGAGTTAGTAGAAGAACCTTTAATTTGTAACCCTAATCGAAAGACACTAGGGTATTTAACTTCTATCAGGTTCTTGTATCTCTTATCTTGACTACTGGTCTAGCTGTGGTATATAAAATGTTTTCAGTTTGAAGGATTCTGGGCCAGTATATGTCTAAAATCAAAGTAATTGTACTGTAAAATACTTCGGGGTATTGAGTTTGATAAGATTACCAAACCAGGTGGCTTGTATCCAAATGAAGTTTAGCTGTATCGAGAGCATCTCATTTATGTTTTCTTATTTCAGGAATATAGCTTAGTTCATCTGGTATATTAGTTTCCTAAGGCTTGGTCTAATTTGAGAAGGAAACAATTCTCATGTAATCATAGAATTACTATATAGACCCATTAGTAGAGCTCAGACGGGATCAATGGTCCGCATAGAGGATGGGATGTCATTTGATTTTATGCATCCTAGCTTAGGAAAATCTTAGTGGGGTATTATCTTTAGAGCCAAGACTATTTAGACCAAGTAGGCATGTGCCACGTTACATTATGACTCCTCAGGTTTCCCCTGAAATAGATAAAGATATGATTGCTTAAATAAAACACCTAGGTAAAAAACAGGTGTGGTATAGAATAGGTCGTTAACACCAGGACAATCACATCAAAGATTTAGATCAGTAAATTTTTCCATTCCCAAGGGTTGTAGCCTAATGGGTTATCCATTTGTGTAGAAAAAACAGTCCAATTTTAGTAAAGCAGCAAGATTAGAATTTTTTAAAACCAGTGTTGTAAAGTAGGCATTGAGAATATACTGTTTCTATATTTAGTTAAACTACCATTGAGTTGTAGATAAAATATGAGTTGTAGTGTTCAGTATTCATCTCGAGTCTCATAACCAAATGAAAAGTACCAGTAGGGTATAGAGATTGAGCCTGCAAGTGTCACAATAAAGTTCCATTGATAGCAGGACCTATCGATCCTTAAGAACTCATCTGAGGTTAAGTTAGCTTCCGTTTAAATGAGCAGGCCATTGGATAGGATTCGAAGATCCAGTGGGTGGTAGAACAATGGTCTCACAATAGTCTGATGGTGTGGGTAGTAAAATTTCTTCGTGTGAGTGGAGGAAGTTAATTACTAGTATTTCCGGTTTATGTTGAGCAGCCAACAAATAATGATATTGTGCTTATGTGTAATAGGACCACCATTCAACACATACCAGCATGAATGGACCCATTAAAGTGATTCTAGCGACACATCCAAAAATAAATGATTTATTTCTTAACAGCTGTATTCACGCAACATCAAACTGCTGTAATTCAACCAAGGTGTCTGATTATGCAAATACAAAGGCTCCAAGAGGTTAATGCTTCAAGGGCGATGATCCGAAGCATTTCACAAAAATTGCGTCCGCTTCATTCGGCGGCGTCATGGTATATTTCACTTCTTTAAAGGTGAAGGATAATAAATGTGGAAACCTCATTTGGAATTTGATTTTTCTGGCTATGAGATCTGAGCAGTATGTGGAGAGCTTGCGTCGTTTCTCTCTGATTTCAATGGGTAGGTCAAGTGCGATACTGATTTTCTGGTTATTCCACGTGAAATTAGTTGATTCCTTATAGGCTTTAATAATGGTTTGAGTATCCTGAAAGTTAAGCATTTTAACGTATATAGGTCTAGGTGGATCAGATATCTGACGTTTTTGTAGGGCTCTATGTGCTCTTTCGATAGTATATTTAGTAGGAGAGTCCTTCAATTGTAAAAGAGCATTAAACACTTGTGTGATGGTTTCCATTAGCTGATAGGTTTCGTATTTTTCAGATATTCCTCTTATTATTAGGTTATTGCGCCTACTTCTGGCTTCCGGATCTATAATTTTGGTTTGGATGTCAGAGATGGTTTTGTCTCTAAGCTGGATTTCGGATTTCAGGTGTTCAATTTCTATCTCATTTGATTTAGCTTTGTTTTCAACAAGATCTAGTCTATCGGCTATTTTGTTTATTGTAGAGCCGAAAGAAGTCATTTTTTCTGATAGTTCTTGTATCGCTGAGTGCAAGGGAAGGAGAGCACTTTTCAGTTCATCAATCTGTAGTGTATCTACATTTTTCAGTTTTGTTGAGGTTTTGGTTAATTCCTGATTGTTTTTAGCAGATCTAGGTAGTTTAGCTTCTTTTTCAGGTGAATTTGAAATAGTGGAGAATTTAACTTTAGTGTTTTGAAAGTCCATGTTTTCAATTTCCTTCGGCATGATGAAGCGAGTCCTCAGAAAGGTGCTGTCAGTTGCTGTAGTACTGAAGTCTCCAGGCTTCTAATTTCCACGTGTAGGGTCACAGTTTTCGTATTTGATTAATTGTAGTAATATTATAGCTGTATCTTTCCAGGAAAAAGTAGAATTCCAATTTCGGATTTTCCTCTCAGATTTTAGGTTTGTATTATTGAGGTTTAAAACCGGGATTTCAGTGGTATTGCTATAACACCCGATAATTGAGAGAGGAGCTATGTGGAGAAGGTGTTTTCAGATAGACGCCATGTTCCGGAATTTCTAAATATTGCTCTTATAAACTTAGAAACTTCCTAGAATAACATGGTTTCTGTTAACATGCATTTTACACACACACACACACACACACACATGCACATGCGTGCACACGTGCACACACACACACACACACACACACACACACACACACACACACACACACACACACAGTTACAGCTCAACTGTGCATATTTTCGTAGAATGTCCTGACTTTTGCCTCATATTTTTTGTCTGTTTTTCAAAAAAATTGTGGTTTTCTGGCACAGCATTGAGGGCTAAAGTCAGAAAAATAGACAGACATTTGAGTTTCAGACTTCATACCCTTCGGAAAATTCATGCTAATGCATATCTGGTATTCTATCAACTTTCTAAGTTTGTAAGAGCAATATTTAAAAAGTGTTCCTATTTTTGGGCCTTTGTGCCCCACTATGTATGGCTTTGTCCAGATTTCTTGTTCTAAGATGTCAAGAGATATTACACACACAAACACACACACTGTGAGCAATCTAGCAATCCTAACAAAAGAACAAATATAGGGACAGATTTTAAATATTGCTCTTATAAACTTAGTTATTTTATATTTAGTATAATAGCTATATATAAAACTTTATATGCAGTTATCTTCATTTTAGTGGTCAAATAAGTTTTGTGGCTCCCAATGAAATTTATTTGGTGGGAGAGGGGACAAATGGCTCTTTTGTTTGTGAAGGGTGCAGACAACTGACATAGAATTATTTATAAAATTCTATCCAGCTGGGCTGGCAGACCCTCAGTTTTTCACACTATTTACATGGTATGGGAATACTCTTTACATGGTATGGGAATAAAACCTACAGCCTTTTGCACCAAAGGCAAGTATGCTTCATGCTGTGCTAATAAAGCTGCTTTTGCATTCTATATTAAAAGCACTGATGGCTGTTTGCTAAACAAAACAACTGAACACTGAAAACAGACTTAGCATGAGCAATGGTAAACTTCTCTTCTCAGAAAGCTCACAACTCCTTAAAAATGCACTAAAACTCACAACTAAAGTACAGGTTTAAGCCTGAAAAAGTTAAGTAACTAACCTGTCATCCTTGACTCACACACACAGGAAGCTCTCTCACAGCAGTGAGCAGTTCCCAAGTTCACGCACCTACTTAAAATGGCTCATCTCTCTCATGGAAGATGAGCCACTCTTAGTTTTATTTTATTAGGCATTGATCCATGGAAGACCTTTTCTTACAGTGAATTCTACCATTCACCTGATTGGTGTGATTGGTGGCTAGCACTTTTTCATTTGTGCACAACACAAATGCGGGTAGTCCAGAATAATTATAGGTACACTTCAGCACCTCCCTTTTAGAACCGACAACTGTATAGCACTAAAATGCCTTAATTGTTTGGTTTCTGTTTAAAATGCAATTTCTTTGTGAATTTTTGTAAACATTTTGATTTGTTATAAACCTTAATAAAAACTGTTTAAAAATGCCTTAATTGGTTATAACTGCCACACCATCTAACATATAAACAACGTATTAGTACCTATAAGATTATTCAGCATCCATCTGCCTGTCCAACACTAAAAAACATTCTACACAACTATGTCCCCAGTCGGTCATTGCGGTCATGTGACCAAAACCTCCTGCTTATCTAGAAACCTATCAAATCTGCTGGGCATTACCTGTACTCATATAAGGTTGCTAAGGGCTGGAAGTCCTTGCCTGTATCCATCAGGTTTATACCCTCCCTCCCATCTTTTAAAACCACACTGAAAGACTTCCTAGCTAAAATCTGGCTCTATTCTTGTTCAAAACCAGGATAAAATATACCCATAAATATAAGCAAGTACCTTTTCATTCCTTATACCTCCTTACTCTCCCTTCTTCACTTACTTCTGTACTACAATCTAATTCTCTTCCCTGACTTTCTCTAAAAATATACCATAGGCCTGTTTTTTCCTCACTTTATATTGCAGTTCCTTTTTGTATTAGACTACCTTACCTTTAATTTCTCTACAAACTGTCTAAAATGTCCCTAAATATTAAATGATTGTCATATACCTTGTATCGATTCTTAACCAATGTTTTTATATTATGGGGTGATTGGCTAGGCTTAAAATCCCCCCAAGGGCAGTTAGCCTAGTACTAATCTATGTACCTTAATTTCTATGTCTAATGTGTTATAATTATTTAAACTGCGTATGTTTTTTGCTATATTTTTGAAGATTGTAAAAATATTGTTCTTAAAATGTTTTGTAATAATTTGGAGATTTTCTCCCCAGGCCTCTGCTGAAAATAGGCTTCTACCCAGTTGGACATTCTCAGTAATCAAATGTCAGTAGATAAATAAATAAACTACTTCTTGCAATCCTCTTGGATCCAGTGATGTAGTTATTTTATGATATACAATTGTGCATTGGGAGAGGTAGACACTGCCTACTCTCCATGGTCTGAGATATTAGGATTATAGAGTAACTTTAGAGGTAGTCAATTTGTGATTTTCCATGCATGCTCATGGCTCCAGTTTTTAACTGCACTTGGCCAAATGGCGATGTGGTGATATTCCCCACACAGTTCAGTGGAAATCTTGTAACAGCTAAGCTTTATTTAAGAGATTCTATGTTTATTGATTTATTTAAATTGTAACTTAGTAATACAGGCTAAGGCATATACTGCAACATACCAGGATACAATGGCAAAGAGAGACGGGGCCTCTTAATTCTGGTACTCCTACAGAGAAGGCAACAAATTCACTGGACTCTAAAACCTGCACTTTTTTAGGAAGTGTTTTCCAGATTACTATGGCAATTGTCTGGAAAAATGTTGGTTAAAAATTCTCTTATTTATATAGACTCCCCCTATAAGTAATTAAGTGGAATACGTTTTTGGTTAATAGAGTGTTACACCACTTCTCCATGCTAATATTGGTTGCCGTGGAGAAATGTTGCTTGATGCACAAGTAAAGGTCAGACTATGGACCCTGACATCGTTTATACAAAAGGAGTAATGGAGAGTCTTATCCTTAAAAATGACAAATATTTTGCTGAAAAGTAAGGTGTACAAAACAGTGGTGTGACCAGTACTACTGTATGGTACAGAAAACTGGGCAGTAAAGGCAGAGCAGATGTGGAAGCTAGAAGTGATAGAGATGGCATGCCTGAGACAGGTGGTAGGACTCACACTGTGGATAAAAATAAGAAATGAGGATGCATGAGCAGAAACCAAAGTATCTCCAATTGCAGAAATGGTCAAGGAGAACAGATTGCGGTGGTTTGGGCACATGTGCAGGAAAGCAGAAGACAATCTGGGAAATGTTTGGGACAGACAGGAAAAAGGCAATAGGAAATTAGGGCATGCAGTAAAGACATGGATAGATTGTATGAGAGAAGACCTATGACAATCAGGTATGAGTGTCGAAGAAGGTAGGAGAGTGGCACTGATTAGATTATGACTGTTGATACAACACTCTGATTCCATGGAGAAAATGGAGAATAAAAAGGGAATGATTTGAAATATATAATGCTATGTGTGTATTGTGTGTGTGTGTGTGTGTGTGTGTGTGTGTGTGTGTGTGTGTGTGTGTGTGTGTGTGTGTGTGTGTGTGTGTGTGTGTGTGTGTGTGTATATGGGTCTAATTCAAAACATCAATGTACCACAATGTCAAAACTCAGTGCATCAAGACCACATCATGGAAACCTTAAAATATCAAACACCCGGAACTTCAAAAACTAACCTCAGGAAAAGAATCTCTTGGCCACCATGGTGAAATGTACCCTTTCCCCTCTGTAGTGCAATCTCAGAGTTAGTATATTTAGTTAGGGGGTGTGGAAGGCAGAGCCTCCCACATTGGAGGATGTGGGAGGCAAAGCCCCCCACGCTGGTTGGTGTTACTTGCTGCATTGTTTTTTTTGTCCTGGTGGCCAAGTGTTTCAGTTCCTGGGGTTAGGTTTTGGGGTTCTGGGTGTTCAATGTTTTGATGATGTGGTCACAATGAACTGAGTTTCGATGATGTGGTATGTCAATATTTTTAAGTAGACACACACACACACACACACACATATATATATATATATATATATATATATATATATAAATTGTGTATATGTGTGTCTGTAATCAATATATCAATACTATCACAATATACTAAATTCTTCCAAGAAGAAGGACACATTCACCCTATTCCCATCCCCACCTATCACAACTAATATCAAGCCACATCTTCCAATGGATCCCTATCAGATTATCAAAGCTTCAAAACTTTAAAATTCACATGGTCGGGGCCATATGTTTGAAGTCTTGAAACTTTGAATATTTTGAATGGAGATTGAATTACAGTGAGGAACAGGAAATGTACCCTTTTCCACATGTAGTGCAGTCTTGGAGTTGGTATATTGCAAAAATGCTGAAAACAGAATTTTTTTTTAATGTTTGTAGTTCCAAAACTTTCATCATATGGTCTCAGCCATATGGATTTTAAAGTTTTAGGGGCAGAGCCTAGATGGCCAAGTGAAAGCAGCATCTTTTAGCTCTGTATAATTAGCTTAAAATACAGGAAAAAATTAATTTATATATAACATTTGTATATAGGGTTATAGATATTTATCTATTGTTTTTGTTTGTTTTCTGAGTTTAAAGTAGATCGTTAAATTTTCCTGTCAAAATTACTTAGAGAACAGTTTCTTCAGTGAAAATGAGTAATTCAAACTTTCCTGGGTTGAAATCTCTCTGAGAAAGGATTTACAACAAATAACTTCAACACTACAAGAATTGTCTCTGAAGATGGCTGATTTCCAAAATAACCTAAAAAACTTGAAGGAGGATTGTCTTAAGCAGGCACCGGTTTTTAACAAAATGTTACAACAACAAACATGAATTTCTGATATGGAGACTGCCTTAAATGACACTGATGGAAGAATAAAGTAGGAAGAAATACAATCATATTTCTTACTAAATCAAAATACTTGGCTCTTAAACAAAACAGGTGACCTGGAAATAGCAAGAGAAGATGTAACATAAGAATCTTTGTTTTACCAGAAAAAAAAAAACAAAAGGTCAGTACATAATTACCTTTCTGAACTCTTGGCTTCCTAAAATCTTAAATCTCCAGGAAGTTTTTTCTTACACCACTGAGAGAGTATACAAAGCCATAGGTAAGCCCATTTCTACTTCTCCTTCATCACCTCTGAGATCTATTAATGTAAATTTTTTATCTTATGCAGATACAAAACAGGTTCTTAAATCTGCATGGAGAAAAGCCCCATTGATATACAAACAAAGTATTATTAGATTTAATAATGACTGTTCCATGAAAACAATAGAGCAAAGAATGATCTGCTGGCCCCTTGTAAAAGCATTAAGACAAAATGGAATAAAAAAATCAAATATTATTCCCAGCTAAAATAAAAATTCAGTAAACCAATGAAACCCTTTAATAATCTGGAACAAGCATCTTTATTTGTTAAAAATAATCTGCTTCCTACAACTGAAGACATGGAGTGGTTCACTCCTTCACTGAAAACAGTAGCAGGAAAAAGTGTTTGGAATGATTTAAGAAAAAGATATAAAAAAACGACATTATCTCATCTTCTTCAAACAAACCACCTAAAATTACCTCGAAAATAGCTGGTTTGCTTAGCTAGTTTTTTTTCTGCTTCATTCATTTTTTGACATTGTTTGATGTCTCAAAACTCTTGGTTCCTTGGTGTTGTGACATTCACTTAAAACGTATTTGGCAATATTAATTGGTATGTTCATATCTTGCTTGCTTGTAATTTCTTAGCTTAAATTGGTTGAACTCAAATATGTGGTTTTATATATATATATATATTTAAGAACTCGGATGCTTTGAGTGGCTTGTTTCGTAGTGTCATGGACTTGAAATATGTCTCAGGATGCTTGTATGTGGTTTGCATACAGTGTGATTGGTGTTTGATCTTTATCTCTCTTTGTGGTCTTGAATGGGTGTGAATGTGGGGGTGTGTGGTGGAGTTTGGTATCAGAGGTTTCTGGTTCTCTTTTGGCCATGATTTTTGTGGTTTGTATGGTTTTTGATTGTGTGTATTGCTTGTTAGAGTATGGGAAGGTGTACTCTCATATGATTGTTTTTCATAGTTTAATGCATTATTCCCCAAACTGATGAAAGAATTTGCAGTTGTGCTTCACAATCTTTACTTATTTGTCTCATGGAACTTGTATCCAGCTGGCAGAGACATCATTCATTTTTTCATTTGTCTTTGTTGGTTTTAGTTTACTGGCTAGCTCAGTATGAGTCTTGATAAGTTAACAGGAAGTTATCATTGAATTCATGTAGTCACTTCCTAATACCCATGTTTCTTAGCTGTTGCAGATTCGCCTTATTTACAGTTTGCTTTATTTCTTCAAGAATTCTACTATAAAGAGGTAGAAAGTGAAGGTGAATAAAGGAAAGCCAAATGGAGGAGAAAAAAAAACATTGCTGCATATGTTTCCTATCACAGCTTTACATCTCTTTCAGTTTTGTTCATTGCTTCATTGCAATGATGGATCTCAAAAGGAAAAGACTTTATATATATATATATATATATATATATATATATATATATATATATGGATTTACTGTACTTCATCGAAAGAACACTTCTTCGAAAAAAACAGTAGACCCACACTTACGCGAAAGTGCACTTAACCGAAAGTGCACTTTCATGAAGAACGTTTCAATGAACCGACCAGGAATACCAAAACAATATTTTTGCAGGGCCCCCCCCCAGTGGGGGGCTGTGCCCCCCACACCCCCTTACTTAAATATACCAACTCCGAGTTCGCACTACAGTAGGGAAACAGGTAAATTTCCTTTTCTCCACTGTAGTGTGCTTCAGTGCCTCAGTGTTCCTTAATGGTTCATTGAACCGTTCTTCACAGAAGTGCACTTTTGGTTAAGTGCACTTTCGCGTAAGTGTAGGTCTACTTCTATTTTTCAAAGTGATGTACTTTTGATGAAGAGAATTAGACACACACACACACACACACACATATATATATATATGTATATATACATATATATATATATATATATATATATATATATAAATATATATGTATATATATATATATATATATATATATATATATATATATATATATATATATATATATATATATATGTATATATATATATATATATATATATATATATATATATATATATATTCATATATATATATATATATATATATACATATATATATATATATATATATATATGTATATATATGTATATGTATATATATGTATATATATATGTATATATATATATATATATATATATATATATATATATATCGACAGTATATATGCAATGGAAATGAGATTTAGATAATTATTTCAGCTTTGGGGAAGTCTGTTAACCAGTGTTGTAGTGTATATCCCTTTAAATTCATGATAACGCAAAAATCACTTTTTAAATGACAAAAAGTGATGCTATTAAATTGTTACGGAAAACCTAGCTTATATTTGGGATTTGTTTCGTACTACTGTGAAGTCTAGTTTGGATGATGATTGTAGTTTCAGGTGGATTGTAGAGCAATGACAAGTGCAAGCATTGTTTATAATATTTTGTTGCATGTGGTTATCATGGTTTAGTTGATTTAGTTATACAGGGATATTGATATTTACATTATAAGCATGAAAATATCTCTACTATGTATCTTGACTGGTCCTTTGTGATCTTGTCAGTTGTTTCTTGACCTAATAGGTGAGGTGAAGATACATATATATATATATATATATATATATATATATATATATATGGGTCACCTTTAGATGCCCGACAACGCGTTCCGCCGACACGGAATCCGGCGGGACGAAAACACCGACAACGCAGATGACCGACAAGGTGAGAACCCGACGGACTCGGTAAGTGTGCGATCGAGTGAGGGATTTAGTGTTAGGGAGCGGACAGGTAAGTGTGCGATAGTGAGGGACTGTGGGTTTAGGGGTGGGTTAAGTGAGTTAGGGTTAGGGTGCAGGTAGGGTGTGTGTGCGATAGTGAGGGACTGTGGGTTTAGGGGTGGGTTAAGTGAGTTAGGGTTAGGGTGCAGGTAGGGTGAGTGTGCGGTAGTGTCGGATCTTGGGGTTCTGGTGGGTAGGTGAGTTAGGGTTAGGGTGCAGGTAGGGTACATGTGCGGTAGTGTCGGATCTTGGGTTTCGGGCTGGGTAAGTGAGTTAGGGTTAGGGTGCAGGTAGGGTAAGTGTGCGGTAGTGTCGGATCTTGGGGTTACGGGTGGGTAAGTGAGTTAGGGTTAGGGTGCAGGTAGGGTAAGTGTGCGGTAGTGTCGGACCTTAGGGTTAGGGTTTGGGTTAGGGATAGTGCATATGTTATGTAGTGTACTGTGTTGTTTACGTGTAGTGTGTTGCTGTAATGGTTTTCGGTGTTTTGCGTTGTCGGCGTTTTTGTTGTCGGTCTTTTGGTGTCGGTTATTATTGTGTCGGCGGAACGCGATTTTGAGGATATAAAGGTGATCCATATATATATATATATATATATATATATATATATATATATATGTGTATATATATAAATGCATATGAACATTGATGTCATACTAGATTCTATAGGTACATAATCTTTAAGTGGATCATAATTTAATTTTATTTCCTGTTCAGTCTCATATTGTCAATTATCAAAGCATTTTTTCTTTTTTTAATGTCAGAGATATTTAATTTATTGAATATTATACACCTCATAGACTTATATAACGCATCTATTAGTTCTTTACCATTACAGAGATCTTTAATTGATATATGATGTATTGCAGGATAGTGCTGTTTAGTATAATAGCTATATATATATATTTTTTGCTATTGGACTAGGAATTGTGATATTTCCATGTTTGTTGTTAATTCATTTTACTTGCAATTATATTATATATCTTTTTGTTATATTTTTTTACTTTTTAATGCCCTAATCTTTCTTTTAAATTTTTATTCCAAAAATTTAAGAATATCTCAGTCAAATACTATATTTTATTTCACTATTCTTTCAACTTTATTGCTATCACTTAAACAACTATTATTCATTTAGATGGATACTTTAATAATATATTTGAATGTTAATAGAGTAAATAATCTATGGAAAATATCAAACTTAATATATCATTTAAATATAAATAAAGCACAAATTGTTTTACTTCAAGAGACTCATATCAAACATACAGAAAAAGATCTTTGGAATCTGGGGAAGTTTACAATTTTAACTCAGTTGAGGTTTACGTCTAAGAAAAAAGGTGTCATGATTTTATGGAAAAATAATTCATTATCTCCTCAAATAGTATATTAACATGAAGATCAGGAAGGTCTTTTTTAACTTTTATAATCTTCACATTTAATAATAGATTATGGACATTAGCCAACTTATATTGGTTTCCAGGTTTAGGCCTAAATATCGCTAAGAAACATTTAGATACAATAATTGATAAAATAAAGGTAGTTCAATTATAGGTGGAGATTTCAACTGCATTCTAGAAGAATCTGATTCCAGTAATGAGGAAATTAAAATGAACTTCAACAGCAAAAATATTATCAAAATGGATAGATTGTCTTAATTTAAAAGACTCTTTTATTATGAAAAAAGTTAGCTCTTTCTTATTTTCTCACCAAGACTACAGATTTGTTACTCAGACCAGAACAGACCGAATGTTAATCTCATATGATTTAATTTCTAGTATATCTTATTTTACTATAATTCCTTGTCCTACTTCTGATCACGATACTCTTATTTGAAATTTTCAAGCTAATTCTAAAAGGTTGCTATTGATAACTAGAATTCCAACCTATATAACTAAACTCAAATTTAAACCCTGGTTGATCTCGGAACTGAATTCATTTTTGAAAATCAATAATACGTCAGCTATAGATATTATTATAATATGGGACTCATTGGTAGCTTTTATCTTTGGGAAATCTTAATATGGTATAAAAATAAAATCAAAGAGTGGGACTCAGCACTTCAGAAGATTCAGAATCCACTTCAATAGCTAAATCTAAGGACATCAAATATAATAAAACTAATGTTCAAGAGATAGAAACTTTAAATATAAAGGACTCAGGCATTTTAACTCATAAAACTAACTGCACTTTAGAAAGATTAGCATTAAATTCTTATTCTTTGTCACCTAAACATTTACATAATTTCTCTAGAAGAGTTAAGATTCAATAAAAAAAATAATGTTTTAGAGATTAGAAATGAAAGAAAGAAAAAAATACCACAGATTTAGTGGAAATTTTTGATGCTTTTAGATTTCACTATACTAATTTAAATATCAATGCAGATTCTCATGTTCCTACAACTCAATTCAATATTTTAAGAAAATATCTCCAAAATGAATAGAAAATATAAACAAAGGTATTACTTATAATGAAGTAGTTGATAAGATTAAAAAAATAAAATCTAACAAAACCGCAGGAATAGATGGAATAATTTTTTTAAATATATAAACTTTTTCCCTCTCATAGCTTATCTTTTTTCCACAAAACACTTATTGAAATTCAAATTAATGAAAAAAATTCCTCCCTAATGGAAATCTCCTTTAATTTCCCTGTTACTAAAAGAGAGCAAAAATTCATTAAACTGTTCTTCTTATAGACCTATTTCACTTCTGAATAATGACTATAAAATATGCATGACTGTTCAGATAGAATGAAAGAGCACATGCCATAAGTAATACATTTGTATCAGATGGAATTTATTTACCAAAGGTAAACTTTTGATAATATTAGACTTGCTTTTAACTCTTACTGATTTCCTAAATATAAAAAATATAGAAGACTTATTTATTAATCTTGATTGGCTTATTTATTCGAAATCATAGAATTATATGATTTTCCTTTAAATTTTATTTCTCTTTTAAGGAATATTTATAAAAATAATCTTTCATATGTAAAAATAGGCCATTTTTATCTCCAAATTCATTTGACTAAAGGGACCAAACAAGGCTGTCCTCTTTCCCCAATTTTATATTATTTGGCTATTGAGGTACTTGCTATTTTAATTCGGCAAAATCAAAACAAATCAAAGGTATATATTTATCTAACATGTACTCTTCTAAAATCATGCTATTCACTGATAATATTTTATTAACTCTTTCTAACTCTGAAACTACTCTTTCTGAACTTGAATCCACAAAATAATTCTTTCAATACTTTTCTGGACTTAAATTTAATCAATCCAAATCTAAATTATAATAATAAATAAAAAGAAGAAATTTACCTCCATTAATTATCTAGGCATTAAAATATTATCCTCTATGGATGAGATAAGAAATGTTAATTATCATAGTATTATAGATGTAATAAAAAAATCTAATACTTAAATTGAATAAACTTTTTCACTTCATTTGAAGATATACTTCACTTAATAAAATGATTCTTTATCCCAAGTTATTATTATATATAATTTAATGCCTGTCTTTCTATCCTAATAAACAACAAATTAAAGAAATAAATAATCTTTTATTAAGATTTATTTGGTTTCTTCATAAACCCAGAATTGCTTTCTCCCATCACAAAAGTCGATGGAAGTTGGTGGGAATTAATTTTCCTGATATAGATTCATATGTAAAAGCTGCAATTTTTAAGATTATATTGGATTGGATTGATCCTTATTATACTTCAAAATGGAACATTTTACATTTAACAGTTCTAGATAATAAGAATAATATCTTCCACAATATATTTCTTCTAATGCAAATAATGTATTTTATCTTTATCTATGTACTCTAATACAGTATAAAGTATCACTGCATACTGATTCGGAATATGTAAATGAAACAATAAAATCTTTTAAAAATATGATTTTTTTCTAATAGTCACATAAAAACTTGGATTGACTCTCTCCTTCCATTCTGTATCACAATTGTTTTAAAATAAAATTAATACTCACACATTGGATTTATGGGAGGCTAAGGGATTTGGCTGTTGGTATCAATATTTTAATGATTTGAAACCTAAAGACACTCAATAACTCATTTTACAATATAATCTAATCTCTCAAGACTGGCTATTTTTACTTGCTTTGAAATCTCATGCAAATGATTTATGCTTATACATATCCAATTCCAATTATACGAATGGACCTAAACTTTTTTATTTAATATATGAAACTATAAGAGTAATAATAATAATTTAATTTCAAAACTTTAGAAAATATTTATTGAATACAAAGCAAATTTAAATTTAAAATTATAGAATCATATCACTTTAGGTAATGCTTCTCATCTTACTTCTCATAATAAATATCAGTTATTATCTTCTGTTAAGCAAACTTCTTGGTCTCAATTTGGGCATAATTTTACATGGAAATGTTTGTATAGAGCTTTTTGAACCCCCAATAGAATTGTTAAAATAAATGGAAATAGTTCTATAGTGTAAATACGATAACAGTTTGCACCACCAAGAAGTTAGTGTTCCTAAGCCAAATAAAAGCAAATAAATAAATCAAATAACCAGAACGGCTTGGGAACAACTCTGTGCAGATAGGAGTTTTCAGCATTCAAAGCATCTATTTAGACCAAACACAATAGTTGTTTCCAGTTCAAAAATTCAGTTTACAAGCCACAGATTCTTAAGCAAGTCCAGACTTTTATTTGAACACAAATAGCAGGTAAGCACTTTCACCAAAGAGGCTTCCTCAGACCATATACAAACAATTAGTTCAGCACACTCCATACATATATATATATATATATATATATATATATATATATATATATATATGCGCCTTCAATTAAATGATGACATCATAATTAATTAATAAATATATGTACAAATTAATGATTTAAGATGCTGCATAACTTAATAAAAGACATTTCATTATTCCATATATATAAAAAACAGATATATGTAATTAAAAACGATATATATAAAAAACATGTATATATAAAAATAAATTATTATTAAAAACTACTAACAATCAATCTCCTATTCTTAAGGGCAGGTTTAAGGGGAATTTTATCATTTAGACCTGGATTTATATGTGCCTGGAGACTGATAATCCAATTGGTCTCATTTCTTTCTGTAAAATTCCTAATACCCCCCCCCCCAAACTAGGGGTATTAACATACAAAACCATAAACTTAAATGTATGCATACTATTAGTCTCTAAGACATGTTTAGATAAAACATTAGTATTGGATTTAATGCATATCTGATATAAATGTTCCCTTACCCTGTCCCTAAGCCTTCTGTTGGTTTTACCAACATAGAAGGCAGGACAGGAGGAACATATAGCAAGGTAAACAACATGTTTGGTATTACAATTGGTGACAACATCAAATACATAAAACTGAAATGTGATAGGATGGACAAACATGTTGGAATCACAGATATAAGAACAATAATTACAACTACCACAAGTAGTCATACCTAAATCATGAGTGATATTATTATCAGATATAATAGTCGTTGGATAGCAGAGTAGTCTATGAAGGTTTTTCTTATTCTTAAATAAAAACTGTGGGTATTCACCCACAATTTCTCTAATCTCTAATTTGATCAAAATCATGTGTATAAAATAAAGACAATTTTTGTTGTGAATTATTTGTGCTGACAGAACTAAGTCTATTAGTGTACTTGTCACTCCCTTTATCAGGAAAATAGGGGCATGCTTTATCAACCCTGTAATGTTCAACACTCTGAAAACCATTAGAAATCTCATCGACATTGTATGTCCTAGCTAATAGTCTATCCTTTAGTTTAGACCAACTAATTCTCTCTCAAAGCCATCTTGTGTCGGATTTAATCTAGAAGCTCGAATGGCTTGGCCTTTAATGATGTTATTGAAAACATAACGGGGATGCATGCTTCCTCTGTGTAATAAGGTATTTCTATAACAGGGTTTTCTGTGAACACATGTGTTTAATTTACCATTACTTAGTCCTTTCTATGTGAACATCTAAAAAAAGTAATACTGTCTATTGATTCCATTTTAGTAAATTTGTAATACTCTGTAAGTGAATTAATTTCTTCAAAGAAAATGTTTAACTCTCTCTCATTTCCAGTCCATAGAAAAAACAAATCATCCACAAAACGTCTACAGAAAATAACATATTTCCTGTACCTTGGTAGTAGAAACAGTTGCTTCTTTTCCCACATAGCCATCACTAGGTTGGCGTAACTATTGGCACATGATGTGCCAATAGCCACGCCATCCCTTTGTATGAACAAATCATTGTTAAAAAGGAAAATGTTCTCAAGCACTGTTTCTAACAACAAACACAGTAGATCTACCTTAGTAATAAGGAAATCAGTAAAACGTGTCAGATACTGATAAATGCTTTCTAGACTTTGTTGATTAGGGATAACTGTAAAAAAGGGATTTAACATCCATTGTAACTAAGAAATAAGGGAGATTATCCTGTATAGTTTCCATTTTCTTATACAGGTCTAACAAAAACTGTTTAGTATCTCTACGAATAAATGGGTTCAAATCAACCACTGGCTTCAGTGTTTTCTCTATGTATACTGATAGAGGTTCAGTTACCCAATCCCTACCCACTACAATAGGTCTCATTGGTGGGTGGGTAGGGTCTTTATGTATTTTTGGTAGGCCTTGGATGGTAGGTATTAATGGATTCTCAACCCAAAAGAAATCAAATAATTCCATACTAATAATGCCACTTTTGTTTAAGTCATCCAATGTATTATACAACCTTATTACATGTTTCTGAACTTCTTGTATGGATATAGTTGTGTAAAACGTCATGTCGCTCAACATTTCCGTCATATAAGAATTGTAATCAACCATGTCCATCACCACTACAGGCCCACCTTTATCGGCTGGCCTGATAGAGATGTTCCTATCATTTCTAAGACTTTGTAATGCTATTTTTTGCCTATAAGATAGGTTACCTTTTTTAATTTTATTACATGGATGCTTACATGAAGTATAGATATCATCTTCTACCATCTTGCAAAATGCGTCCAAAAGAGGGTGATAATTGGGAACTAATTACACTAGGTTTATGAAATTGTGATGCTTGGGCATTATTAACTTCAACTGAGTATTCTGAACAAACAGTTTAGTATCGGAAATAGTGTCTGTTATATCACTATTAGTGGTAGGTATAAATGAAAGGCCATTGTTTAACACTTCTGACTCATATCTATCTAAGGGTCTATGTGAAAGGTTCCAGACTAAGGTGGTGTTAGTTTCTCCCACATCTTCTTCAATGTGGGGCCTTTCTGCTCTCCACCTGAGGCTTTCCTTTTTTTGTCTTCCCGTGCTCATAGAATGACTCCTTCCCCTTCTGTGAATGTCGATTATTGGGAAAGGGGTAGGGTGTATTGGTTCACACAGATGTGAAGTAGTTTTCTTTCTGACAACAGGTTCACTAATTGAAGAATGAGCAGAAGAAGTAGAGTACAGTGTGATTATGAATAACATCATGTTCTGAGTTAATACTAATGACATTACATCCTGCACTCTCTTGCACTTCATTATTAGCAACGACAGATATAGGGATATCAGAAATAGTATTTACATTAACAGAAGACTTAGTAACCAAGTTCTCATTGTTTCCAATAACATTGGTAGCAGAATTCACATTATTTCCAATAACATTATCTGAAACACTTTCTCTAACATCAACAGGATTCACATTGGCAGATTCTAAAACAGAGGCATAGGTAGAGCCATTTGTTTCTCTGCTAAGACCTTGTCTATTATTAATAACATTTCTCGGCCAAGTGAAGACCTGGCCATGAGAGAAATCATATAGATCTCTTTGTAACTTATGTCTTTTCTGTTCGAGAAGGCGTTTCTCGAACAGAAAGACACTATCTAAAAGCCGTTCCATTGAATGCTCAACAGGAAAGCATTTATACAAATTAACTTGTTGGTTCTTAATCAAATCTTTTAGTTTAGTCTCTTCGGGTAAAAATTGCTGCCAACGATACAGCAATTCCGGATAGATTAATTATGATGTCATCATTTAATTGAAGATGTGTACATATTTATGGAGTGTGCTGAACTAATTGTTTGTATATGGTCTAAGGAAGCCTCTTTGGCGAAAGCGCTTACCTGCTATTTGTGTTCAAATAAAAGTCTGGACTTGCTTAAGAATCTGTGGCTTGTAAACTGAATTTTGAACTGGAAACAACTATTGTGTTTGGTCTAAATAGACGCTTTGAATGCTGAAAACTCCTATCTGCACAGGGTTGTTCCTAAGCCTTTCTGGTTATTTGATTTATTTATTTGCTTTTATTTGGCTTAGGAACACTAACTTCGTGGTGGTGCAAACTGTTATCGTATTTATACTATTGTTTGTCTCTTGGTGCTACCACAAGAAGACCATGGCAGATTCAATTGAAAACTCTGTTGAACTACCTTATAATCCAGGAAAAACATCTAAAGAGAAAACATCTCATATTTGTTTCCTGAACTGTGTAACCGGTGATGCCAGTCCGTTACTCTTGTATGAAGTAACGGTTACAGGAAGTGAAGAAGCTTAAGATACTACCGATCTAAATGCATTGAGCAAAGCTTTTGCAATACTTGAAACAGACTTTCTAAAGTTTAAACAGCTCCAAATGCAATGCTTTCATTTTGAAGCATGCATCCAGAAAAGAATTATACCAAGGGGGCTCAGGGTTTTGATAATACCCACCACTGGAACTGTCTATTCGGAATTGCTGTATCGTTGGCAGCAATTATACATTGAGGTGAGCCTTAGCTATATGTCTCTCCTCAACGAATTCTTTTTACCTGAAGAGACTAAACTAAAAGATTTGATTAAGAACCAACCAGTTAATTTGTATAAATGCTTTCTTGTTATACATGTTGAGTGTTTAATGGAACCAAGAATTCCCTGGCATCTAATCCCAACTCTTCTCAATAGCTACATATCGCAACATCCACTTTCACCTTTAAACCTGTGTTCAGATCCTATATAAAACTACTCTTAAACTCAAACCATGGTCTACTTCATCTTATGACATAAGCAGAGCTGGATCATGGTCAAATGGGGCCCTAGGCAGGAAAATAGACTGGGGCTCCCCAGAGCATCTCTTCCTGCAGCAACCCCCTAGCTCCCACTGGAGAAACTGTGCAAACCTGTCACTGTGCATATTGCTTTCTTATTTATTTCTACAATGATTACAGATATTGGAATAAAATAGCACAAACACTTATAGCTATTTGCTAAACAAACAATACAGTCTCACAATGAAAACAGACTTAGCGTGAGCAGTAAACTTCTCTGCCATTGAAACTCAAATTCATTGAAACAGCATTAAAATCCATATTCAAAGAAAATGCATCAGGCCAGTGGAGGATTAAGTTTACCTTTGGGTTGCTTTCATACCAGAGGCTCCTTGTACACATTTTAGGTCCATGCATACATGTATGTGTTCTTTCATTCACCTTCATGATTGTATTAAGTTATATTCCATGTATGATACAGCACCCCTTGTTAGAGTAATTTAAATCTGTAGTTTTGAAAAATTTTCAGTAAGCAATGAAACAAAATATATGAACCAATAATGACAAAACTACCCATTTCAGAAAATTTCAACCACAACAGGCCACTCAAACTTCTGTCATTACAATCCACCAAATATCAGTCATTAAGCACAATTTCTGCAAAAGTAAGTTATCCAAATAATTTTACAGTAAAGAGATCTGAAACTAATGAAGAGGTTGCTACTGACAAGCAACTTTACAGTTTAGTGTTTCATCTACAAATTCAGTGCCTGCTGCCCTTGAAAAATTAATTGCCTATGTTACATTAAAAAAAATTGGTAAGCTGGCAATATTGCAATATGGAATTGCTGACAAACTGACAACAGGTTCATAGTTACTAGGCATCTCTTACAAAGGAGGACACACTCAGGAATGCAGAAACCCTATCCCCTATGAAAATGCACCACATAATCAGCAATCAAAAGGGCACTGTAATACCAGCACTTTATCTGCATGGTGTGGGAGTAGAATCCACAGCCTTGTGCACCAAAGGCATTTATGCTACTAACACTGGTTTCAAATTCTACAACACAAACAGTGACTGTCATTTGCTAAGCAAGACATTTAGAGGCATATTGAAAACAGACTTAACATGAGCGACAGTAAACTTCTCTTTCCTTAAAACTCACAATTACATGGAAATACACTGCAATTTATAATCCCTTGAAAATGCACTGAAACTCACAATTCCATGAAAATGTATGGAAACTCATAATTCCCTGGAAATGTATTGAAACTCAAACTCACAATTCCATCAGCAGTCTGTAGTTGGTGTAGATGATGCAGGCTCTTGTCTTCTGCAATCAAGTTACAGGGCCAAGCCTGATCAAGTTAATTGACTAACCTGCCCCCCCAACTAGGGCATTACACATCATATCTCCATACCTTTCAACCTCTTAGCACAAGAAATCTGGACAATGCCTAAAATAATGGGAGGACAAAGGCCCAAAAAAATGAGCAGATTTTAAATGTTGCTCTTACAGACTTAGAAAGTTGCTAGAATAACAACATTTGTCTTAGCATGCATTTTCTGAAGGAAATAAAGTCTGAAACTCAAATGTATGACATTTAATTATTTAAATCCTCAGTGATTTGCCAGAAAACCACACATATTATGAGGAATAGGCCAAAAATATGAAGCAAAAATCTGCACATTCAGCAAAAATCTGGACACTTGAGAGGTATGTATACTTCACAACCTCTTAGTGCAAGAAATCTAGACAATGCCTAAAATAATGGGATGCAATGGCCCAAAAATAGGAACATATTTAAATATTATTTCTAACGTAGATGCTTACAAACAAACCAGACAAAATAAACTACTCCAGTACTATTTCTGACACTATTAGTGACCGCCTGACTATTCTTGGAGTAAGAGAGCATATTCTTGACCAAAACAACATTACTATGTCCCTGCTTAAAATCTCTCCACCTTCAACAAAGACACTTTCATTACAAACTTAAAATCAATAAACTGGGTAGCACAAAATGTAATCACCTTAGATGAAGCAGTAATACTTTTTAATGTGACATTTCTGAAAATACTAAATGAGGCTGCACCCATAATAGTTAAATGGTACACTCTGTTGCAACTCCTTTAAACCCACAGTCTTCTACAACTAGTATAAAACCTCCAGACCCCAGAATTCATTCCTAAGCTCTCAAACTTCAACCCATCCTGACCTCCATTATCAGAGCACTAGTTAAAAATTTCAAACCCACCACCCTTGCACCAGATGACTTACCATCTGAATACATCAGAATAACTGTAGATGCTCTGGCATACCCTGCATCCATCTTAATAAACCAGTTAAGCAAGGAAAGTTACGTTCCCACTCTGGAGAAATCCTACATACTTCCCCTCCATAAGGGTAGAAACTCAACTGACCTATCCAATAATAGGCCCATAGCCATCCTATCACCTCTGCATACTTGAAAATTGTATACAATCCCAAGTTCTTACCTACATTACTGAAAATGCACTACTTTCCCCTACACAGCATAGTTTATATTTACATCGCAGTACCACCACTGTACTACTAAGTTTTGTTACAACAGTAAATCAAAGCAGAAACAATAATAACATTGTCTCTTCCACATTCCTTAATCTGCTCACAGCCTTAAGGATGGTAGCACACCAAAAACTACTAAACAAATGTTGCCTCTAGGCTTTGATAAACTCTCATTATCCTGGTTTAACAGTTACCTCTTAAGCAGACAAGTTCTAAAGTTGCAAAACAACATATTTTCCTTTCTCCCAGTAACCGCAGAAGTCCCTAAAAGCTCTATATTTTGTCAACTACTTTTGAATTTATTCATTAATGACCTACATTTAGCAACCAACCAACCATCATCCACTATGCAGGTGATTCCATAATCATATGTTCTGCCAAAAAACATTATTAAACTACAACAGTACACCCAAGAAGCTCTCTCACAGATCGAGATTTGCTAACTGTCTCTCAGCTCCTTCTAAACACCCCAAAATCCAAACTTACTTTGCTTGTCCCTAAACAACTATCCAACCAAAAAAAATCCTTCTCAGTTCTATCATCAAACAATACCAAGATAGAAATGGTAACCCATGCTAAGCTGCTAGGGGTTACCATTGATGGAAACCTAAAATTTAACTACCACATAAAACAAGTTATAAAGAAAACCCACAAGAGATTGGAAACTCTCTATAGATCCAAGCCCTACTTAATAGAGCAGGCATCGTCTCATTTCATCCTTACTTTCCTATAAGAATCACCTGTACTCATCTATTTGTAGTCCAATCAAGTCTGTCTGCTTGACCAGTACTATAATAAAATTGCAAAATTTGCTGCCAACCATGGTACATCATTGCCTCATACTAAAGAAACGTCAATGGCTGGAATGAAGGTGCAATTTAATCTGCTCACAGCTTGTCATGAACTACAAACTCATATGACCCAGACAAATGTCCAAATATAAGAAATATTCTCCAACTCTACAATCCCAAAAGGTCACTGTGCTCTTCTGACAAGATGTTGCTAATTGTATCTAAATCAAACAATATAGATGGACACTGTCTGTTCTCCGCCCCTCTCTCTAAAACCTGACATTCCACACCTATCTCTCTCCTAGAATATTAGAAAACAATAAGTCTTTCAAACTACACTTAAAAGATCATCTAAAAACAATTGGCTATGCTCTTGCACCTCTCCTGGGATAACTTAAATGTTGCCTCTCTTTCAGCCTCTTTTTCTGGGCCTCTCTGTTCTCTGTATAGCTCTCTCCTCACTAAATGACTGTCATACCACTCTTGGTATAAGTACAATCTCCTGTACTGCTGCTCTTTGTGTTTCAAAGAACCTCCTATGTGTATTCCCAACCTCATAATTTACAAAGTTTTTGCCATGAACATAAAGCTTTGTAAAAAATCTTGTATGAATTTTTATTCTGCTGTGTACTATTTCCATAACAGTTACAAAATATGTATCAAAGTGGTTGGGAGGGTGGCCTAATGGTTAAGGTGTTTGCCTTACAAACACAAAGTGCAGGATTTGAGACTCCCAAGGGACAATTGGCTAGGCTTGCAAGGGCAGTTAGTTTAGTACTAACCTATGAACTAATTTATATTGACCTAAAATTATTTATGCTTATTGTCTCAAATATATTTTGTTTTAATGTTTACTCATTTTATTGTTGAGCTTTAGTCCTTGAGCCTCCATTGAAAAGGGGCAGCTTGTCTACCTAGTCAGACTATCCCAGTAAATAAATGCTATAAAATAAATGTTTTTTTAGAGGTTCAGGAGTTGCACTGAAGAGTGTTAGACTGGTCACCCTACTGGAATTTTATCTTCATAGTCACAGGGAATTTGAAAATAGCTAACCATTACTACAACACTATCTTAGTGTCAGTGGTGCAACAGGTAGCATATGTGCCTCTGGTGCAGAAAGCTGTGAGTTCCATTCCCATGCCTGACAGATGCATGACTGACACTGTACTGAAGCACAAAGGGATGCACTCGTGAGTGTGATGACCTTCAGCTGGGACATTTTATTGAGGTCCCATCCACTTGGTGGATGTAAAAGATCCCATGGTATCTATGAAAATGAGTATGGGAAGTTCCATTATACCTTAACTAAATTTCACCTAGTAGTGTAAATACCACCTCA